>NC_134819.1:36316174-36348674 GCF_046742065.1 Oratosquilla oratoria | reverse complement strand
CAGAAAATTGGAGTGAATAGAAGCAGATTGTGAATGGATGAAGGGATAATGTGGCCTGAAGGGATGAAGTGGATGAGGAGGGGGGTTGTCATAGAGCTAAACAGTGGGGGGTAAACCCAGTCTTTCTGTCGAGTCCTGGTGTGGGAGACCTGTGCCTCACTGCATTTTTTTTTACCCAAATATTGTGATAAAGGGGCAGTGGTGGCCCTGCAAGATGGATGTTGGTAAAAAGCATATCCAAATCACCCCTCTTTGAAACCCATAGATGCCCTTGCCTCCATTTGGAGATATTTAGTCTTTAGACTGGCCCAAGATATCTTATCAGTATCAACTATCTTTCCTTTAAGGCATAATGAGAGCTGCCTGTGACTATGCCCTTCTCCTCCTCCATTTGGTGCTGTAACCATTGCTAGCCAGTGACATAGAAACAGAGCCACACTAGTATAACACAGTCAGTAGTCCTTTTTTTTTTCTTAGAGAGGGCTATGGGAGGGCCTGAGGATTGTTGCTAGCTGCTGTGGGGGTGTGGGTTTCTGGTTAGTGAAACTTATGATAACAAAATTATTTGCTGTGGAGTTTATTCTTGTCTGTAAGGCTAATTTTTCCAGTATGTAGGCTGAGAAAAGTTTTCTCTGTTAGCCTGGCAGAATATGATTTATAGTAAAGTCTCAGTTATCTGGTCACTAACCAGAATTTACATTAACCTAAACAGAGCAGATAAGAAGGACATTGTTGTGGGTCACATCATACATCAAAGGTGTGTGGGTGGGGGCTGTGGGGGATGGGAGTGATCTGAAGCCTTGGGATGGTTTGCCAAAATACCTAATGTCATTCTATCATATACCAGTAACGAAGGAGTTTAGCATTAAGATATTAAGTCATACTAACCATTGTATTTTGAAACATGATAGAATTGAATCTATAGGAAGTAGAACATCTTGTTTATAGATGTAATAGCAGTAGTGCATTGAATGACTGTATTTGTATTTAACCCCTTCATTACCGACCCGTCAACCTTACGTAAACAAATGTTTCAAACCGTCCCACAAATGGATGGAGACTTATGTTTGTAAACACAGACACTTGCCACCACGTGGGTAGAAATAACCCAGAAACCGAGGCCTTGAGAGCCCTCAATACACACAGCTTATAACTGTGACACGTGCGTGTCACGGGGAGCACGCTCGGTTCCTGGCGGGTGCACTCAGCCGTGACACACAGGTGTCACAAAACACACATCCGGTACTCAAGGGGTTAATTGGCAATTACATATGTATTACTAGGGGCTAGAAGGGGAAATGGGTAATGGAGGTAAAAAATTGTGACTTTTGTCTATAAGTACCTTTTGTATAACCAGAAATTTTTATTAATAGACAAATGAATTCCTGAAATAGTCCATATATTCAGTATATGTAGATGGGAGGGGTAGTTAAAGTGGCTGGTTTAATATCATGAACTCAACCTCTCAGAGAGGGCTAGGAATATAATGAAGTCTGCCCTTACTTATTAGGCAAGGATCGAACTGCCTCCACATCTAACTTTTACCACAAGTAGTGATGCACTAACCTATTTGGCAAATTATATACACAGACGCTCCTCAACTTACGTTTTAGTTACATTCCGAACGGCCGAACATAAGTTGAAAATGAACGTAAGTTGTTACTGTACTATACATCCGTAAATTCTATTTCCGTATCTTATAAAACACCCCTAAATCATTAATTATACACATAACATTGTAAAATAATAACATTAATTTCAAATGAATTAAATTCAAGCAACATAAATTGAGATGGTGGAGGAGGAGGGGGAGGAGGAGGAGGAAAAGCATGTTCAGTTTGTTGTTTGTGCAATGTAAAAAATGGACGCAGAGTCATGCGCAAGTATCGTTTGAACTACGGAGAGTGTGCTAAACTAAAAAATTCACTCAAATTTTTTTTTTTTTATAATTTTATTTTTTACAGTCAGTTCAAACGTAAAATCGAAAAAACGTAAAACGAATGAACGTAAGTAGAGGAGCGTCTGTATATATATATATATTATTGATATGGGTTTTTACTCACCCACTCCCCATATAATGGGGAGAAGACCTTTGGAATATATTATTACATATTTACTTACAGTAAATTATTCTGCTTTGCAGCTATGTTGAGTGGTCAAGTCATGAGCCAGAACCTGGTGTATATGATTTCACAGAAGGGTTGGACCTTGAGGCCTATCTGCAGGAGGCACAGAAACAGGGCCTTCTGGTCATCCTCAGGCCTGGGCCTTTCATAGATGCTGAAAGAGACATGGTTAGTTTGGTCACCTTTTCTCTTATAGGCTTTCAGTGGTTTACAAGTACAGGTACTCCTTGTTTAACGACCTACTCGGTTAGCGACGACGCGGAGTTACGACGGGCTTTATGACAGACGTTTAACGTAAATCTCCCGAAGTTATGACGTCGTGTACGATAATTAAGTTGGCTGAGGCAAATTTGTATGATGTTATAATTGAACTTGTACGGTGGATATTAGCTGTGAGGTAAAGTGTTCTGAAGCTTAGGTCTACATTACCATCCTGCAAGCTGCAAAAACTACCTGGGGTACAGTATATACCGGTAGTGGTAAATTTTTAGTTTCGACCATGGGCGCAATATAGCAATAGAAAATTAATGATTAATTTTGTAAATTATAATGTATCAAAGTAATATGCAATTTTGTGAGCGGAAATAAAAAAAAGGTGCTAAAACAAATTTCGTAAGTAACGAAGTCATGTCGCACGAATGGTACACCATGTTTGTTATGATAGATGCCGATGTCGAAGAAATAAAAGGATGATGAATTCGTCTAACCTAAACTAAACTAACCTGACCTGTGTTTGATAAATCATTACCTGCAAATTAAATGTCATCCAGCTCGTCCTCGTTGTCGTCGTCGTGAGAGACGTTGGCAGACGACAAGATGGCGTCCCAATCCTATGCTACCGACTTCATTCATTAGCATATTTTCTTGTAGCATGGTATTTTTTACTTTCATTTCCGCCCACAAAATTGCATATTACGTTGATACATTTTAATTTACAAAATTAATAATTAATTTTCTATTGCTATATTGCGCCCATGGTCGAAACTAAAAAAATACCCCGGTATTCAATATGGAATGTCAGCATACGCGGATTTGGTCATATACGGTAATTTCAGGAACCTAACCACCATAAATAAACAGTAAATAAAGCTTTAATGTACTGTATAAAAGAGGGAAAATACACGAAAATAAAGATACATGTATTGCTGGACATTGTACATACAGTACATGTACATATATGTATACACTTTCGCTTAACGACCAATTCGGTTAACGACGGCGCGCTGGTCCCAATTGTCGTCGTTAAACGAGGAGTGGTTGTAGTATAATGAATATACAGTTATCACTTGGAAGAGGTGTTTCATTACAAAGTAGTATAAGATAGCACTGGGTTGCAGGGTGGACTTCCATACTGGCTGTTGCGCATTAATCCTCTCATGCGACTCAGATCGTCAGATCAAAGTAAGGTTATTCATTACATTTTGTAGTATTGTATATTAGACCAGTGTAATGTTTGTCTTATATATTTAAGAATAGTGTCTCTGAGTGAAAAGAAATTTGAAATTGATTTTATAAGAATTAAGATGAAATCATAATTGAATATATGCTTATTTATATTTTTTTGCATTTATTTGGTCAATTGCAGGTTATATGAAATATGTAAACAGGTGGTTGGGTGATATTCTGAGTCCTAAACTTAAACCATATTTATATGAAAATGGTGGGCCCATTATTATGATACAGGTATGTTGCAAATTATTTTTTGATTTATGGTAGTTCCTTTATCCATGGAATAGATTTCTAAATTTTGATTTCTGTGATTTTTAGCTTGGGTCATAAAAGGAGGCAATAATGCAAATTACTTGTTTTTCATATATATATATATTATTTTTAAGATACTCAAAATTTGTTCATATTGGAATACATACATATACCAAGGCTTTTTCCCCCTTACAAGGGAGGTAGCCAAAAAGAAAAAGGCATAAAATCATTCCCAACCATTCCATCCCTAAATACACTCCACTCCCTCTCACCCTCCCTCTTATCTTAGCACCTCCTGGATGACGGGTCATCCCTGCACCCTGTCCACTGCCCTGGGTCAGAGGCAGTGTCGCAAGGCACAGCACATCCACAGCAAGGCCGCTTCATTAAATTGGCGACCCCCCCTCTCCGTCCCCCCATGCAGAAAAGGAGAAGACGGGGAGAAATCCCTTCGGGCTGCATCAAATTTTGCTCACACATACTACCTCACCCCCCATCTCCCCACCCATTCCACCTCATGCATTACGACATCATCCATATACAACCATTCTCCATTCACTCCTGTCTTCTGTCCTCTCCCGTCCTTCCTCAACAGACATTCCCCTCTTCCCCAAAGCCCCCTTCACCCCATCCATCCATCTCATCCTAGGACGTCCCCTCATGTTCACTCCCTCCACATCTGCCTTCCATACCTCTTTTACTAGTTTTTCTTCATTCTTTCCATGTGCCCAAACCATCCTAATACTCTTTCATCAACCCTATCTTCCAACTCCTTTTCCACCCGTTCTCCTCCTCACCTCCTCCTTTCTCACTCTATCCAGCTTAGTAACCCCTATCATACTTCTCAGACACCTCATCTCAAACACAATGAAACTTCTCCTCTCTTCCTCTCTTATGTTCCATGTTTCTGCCCCCATACAGTGCTGTTGGCACAATCACTCCTTCATACAGTCTCCTCTTAGCATCCATTCCCAAATGTCTATTCCTCATTACACTTATTAATCCAAGGCATTTACTAGCTTCTCCTGCCACATTTGCACCCAAGTATCTAAAACTATCCACTTCCTCCAGTTGCTCCCCCTTAATGCTCACTTCCAGTCTGCTGCCACTTTCACCCCTTGTACATCTCATCACCTTACTTTTACCCACATTTATCTTCAGCTTTCTTTTTTCACACACTCTCCCAAACTCTGTCACCAACTTCCTCAATTCCTCCTCCAATCCTGCCACAAGTGCAGTGTCGTCCGCAAACAACAGCTGGCTCACCTCCCACTTTTCTCCATTTTCTTTAACCATCTCCAATCCCTGACCCACCACCCTTGCATTCACCTCTCGCACCACCCCATCCATGTATAAGTTGAACAGCCAGGGAGACATAATGCATCCTTGATGAAGTCCCACCTTTACCTTGAACCACTCACTCTCTCCATTTCTAATCCTTACACATGCTTTACTACTCTCGTAAAAACTCTTGACAGCTCCCAGAAGCTTTCCTCCTATCCCGTATATCTGCATAACCTCCCACAGTGCCTTTCTGTCTACCCTATCGTAAGCCTTTTCCAGATCCATAAAAGCCCAAAAAACATCCTTCCCTTTCCTATAGCTTTCTCACATATCTATCTTACCACAAAAATCTGATCTACACAACCTCTACCCGTCCTAAATCCACACTGTTCCTCACCAATTACTCCCTCTGTTCCTCTCCTAATACTCTCAATCAAGATCCTCCCATAAGCCTTCCCAACTACACTTAACAGGCTAATCCCTCTGAAACTACTACACTCACACTTGTCCCTCTCTCCAACAAACTTTGAATAACCTCACCAGCCAGTCCACCATCACTGTACCTCCTTTTTTTTTAGACATTCTGCATATCATCCATCCAGACCAGGTGCCTTACCTGCTTTCATCATCTTAACAACTGCCTTCACTTCATCCTTCCTTATTTCTCCTCCATTATCCTCACTCATCACAGTCATTTTCTTAGCATTTCCTACTGCAACTATCTTTCCCTCCCTATCCTCCTTCACATTTAGCAACTCCCTAAAACATTCTGCCCATCTTCCCCTTACTGCCTTCTCTTCCATTATCATCTCTCCACCTGCACCTTTTACTTTTTGTTCTCTACTTGATTCACCTCCTCTTCCTCTCTTAATTTCTTTCCAAAACATATTGGAATAGACTATGTTAATGGCATTGTAACAAGACTGCAAATAGGTGGCTCATGGATAGGGTGAAGTTAATAGATAGATGTGAATGGAGAATGGTTGTGGACGGAGTATAAATTGGCATGGCCCAAAGGGATTTGTCATCATTTTCTCAATTTGAGCATGAGAGGATGAAGATGGAGGTTTATGTAAATAAGTGGGACCCTGTTGTGAATGTGTTGTGTCTTGCTGCATTGCTTCTGACTCAGGCAGTAGGCAGGGGACAGGGGTGATCCTTCACCCATGAGGAGCTAAGATAAAGGGGAAACAAATGGGTAATAATAGAGTTGGATGGATGGATGTGAGTGCAAGCCTTGGTGGGCTACCTCCCTTATAAGGTAAGGTTGGGACATAGATATGAATATATGCAGCCCAAAGGGATTTATCCTTGTCTTCTGTATTTACTCATGAATAGATGAGGTGGAAGGGTCATTATCTAATGAAGCTGTGGGTGGTGCTGTCTTGCTTCATTGCTTCTGACCCTGGCAGTGGACAGGGAGCAGGGATGGTCCTTCATCCACAGGGAACTTAGATGAAAGGAAAAACAAATGGCTGTTAGATTGGTGAAGGGTGGGTGCATACCTTTGCTGGCTACCACCTTTATAAGGGGGAAGAGGCCTATATATATGCATGTGTGTAAAGTTCTCAGATAACCTCTGTTCCTGTATCTCATCACTTTGGTAATTAACTGTACCACTTTCATATTTTTCTCAGATCCTCCTTCCACCAGCCAGTTCCTTTCCTCACCTATACAATACTTCTCACATTGTGTACTTGTAATATTTTTTTTTCAATAATCTCCTAAGTTTTCCTACTCTCCTCTCACCTCCTCAGTTTCTGAACCTTCCCATTCATCCCACTTCTCCCTCATCCATCTTTCATATTCCCATGCCACCTTATTTTTTTCTCAATTTCTCAACATTTACTACATTTTCCTCTTCAGTAGTTGTGTTTACATATTCTCTTTGTCACTTCTAATATTGTCAGCAGAAGTTGATGGTCCAAAATAACCTCCACCCCCTCTCAGTACTGTCACATTAAGTATCACTTAACTTCTGAGTCACAGCTATGTGACCCATTATATTGCATGTATCTTTACTGTTACATTTGCATGTGTACTTGTATATAAATTTCTTTCTGACACATGCACCACAGGCAATCTTGTAGAACACATGTTAATATAGAATTAATATTTTCATCCACCATAGGAACTTCATAATTGACTGTCATTCCTTCACTGTGCTCATCTCCCACTCAAACATTCATCCAGCTTCATCCAGAAATATTCTTTTTCGCTGTGTCTGATACACTCACAATCATCTATTTCATATTACCAAATCTCACCTTCACATTTATCATTCACATGTTTATTTCCTTGTGGTTTTAGGCTCGCATTCATACATCCTTAGTAAACAATACAGCCACACCTTTTGTTCTCTTACAACCTGATTTATATCCTCTCATTCTCACCATTGCCTTTCCCTTTCATTTTACTCACAGCCAAAATATCCAGGTTACTCTCTTCCTTTTGGAGGGGAGTGTTTTTATGCCTTTCCCTTTGTGGCTACCTCCCTTGGAAGGGGG
Source organism: Oratosquilla oratoria (assembly GCF_046742065.1). Taxonomy (NCBI): domain Eukaryota; kingdom Metazoa; phylum Arthropoda; class Malacostraca; order Stomatopoda; family Squillidae; genus Oratosquilla; species Oratosquilla oratoria. The sequence goes on along the minus strand of NC_134819.1, from coordinate 36,341,056 downwards.
AAAAAGCCTTGGTATATGTATGTATATGTATGTACTCTCTTCCTTTATTCACTCATCGTCCACTTACTGATACATCCATGCATACTCATGTAGCCAATTTTCAGGATCAAGGACCGTTGAAGTAGCTGGTCAGGTTCCCAAAATGTTAGCCCCTTGGTTGTTTATCAATGCCTTTTTTATTTTTCTGTCCTATTTAAATGCTTCTTACAACACAGGAAATGAGTGTTGTATTTTTGTTGACCCTAACTACAGGCCTGTCTCGTATTTAATAGGGGAGAGAAGGAGACATGGTGTAGGGGGTGTTACAGAAAAGTTTTATAAAATGTAGCATAAAGGTCACCCCCCCTCTTATAAAGGGGGAAAGGCCCTTTGTTTTGTATGTATAGCAAAAAGGAGGAAAAGTAAAGGTTAACAGTGGTTCAGCATTTTTCTATGAATAAATTTTGATTTTTCAGCTATTAATGAATGTAGTGTAACTCATCTATAGGGGTGGCTTAAGTCCCTTTGGTATTGACTAAATATAACTTGTACACTTAATACTCTAGCATTGGGTATAGTAGTTATATAAATCTTGGCTAAAACCCTAGCTAGGTAGTTTTCATGAATGGACAGTAATTTGATCACTGAAGATAAACTGTTTTGTCCACAAGGTTGAGAATGAATATGGCAGTTACTATGCATGTGACTTTGCCTACACAGCTGCTCTTCGTGACCTCTACAGATCAAAGCTTGGGGATAAAATAGTGCTCTTTACTACTGACGGTTCAGGTGTTGGATACCTCAAGTGTGGGAAGATTCCTGGAACTTATGCAACAGTGGATTTCGGTGCTGGTAAGAGGAAATTTGCATGCAGTACCTGATTTCTTGTTTTTCAGCTGTTACCTACTGTATATCCATACTGCCATGATGTCCTGATTGGCACTCAGTTTGAACTATCTACATCAGGGTTCTTGCCTCCAGATAGTGGCATACTAGTCTACTCACCCATCACACTCCCCTGATGCTTTGTGTATATATATATATATATATATATATATATATATATATATATATATATATATATATATATATATATATATATATATATTATATATATATATATATATATATATATATATATTCTTTTTAATGCAGTAATACAGTAGAAAGAATGGCAGTCTGATGTTCAATCATTCTGTTGCCCTCGCTCTCTCTTACAGGTGATTCTGCTTCTAGGAAACTGGCCATGCCCATAAGTCACACAGTGAAGAGATCTTGTCTTGCTGTCTGGAAAGAGGATTACAGGACAATGTAGTTAGTTTAAGGTATTCTGCATCCTCTTATTGGTGGCTACATGTGGGCTAACTTCTTTATGTTGACTGGTTGATTATGTGGTTGCTGCTTTAGTGAGAGATAGAAGGCTATCTGTTGCCCTCTCCCTTGCTGTACAGACATTCTCCTTGTACCTAAGGCCCCCTTCCCCCACCCATTCTTCCCATTCTTGGTCTTCCCCACAAATTCAATCCATGCACCTCTGCATTCCACACTTTTTTCATAATTTTTCTTAATCCCTTTTTTCCATTTGCCCAAACCATCCTAGTATTCTTTTATCAACCTTGCCTGCTAGCTCACATTCCATCCCTGCCCTCTGCCTCATTTCAGTATATCTCATTCTGTCCATCCTTGTAACTCCCACCATACTTCTTAATCTCTTCCATATGATGATGCATATGCAAGCATCATGAGGCATGAGTGGATATGTCAGGATGCCGGTGTCGGCATCTTGATTATATTCATTTTGTAGTTGTAGCTGAGTGACTCCCAAATTCTGTGAACTGACTTGATCACATTTTCTGTGTTTATTATTACTCAGTGAAAGAGAATGAGTAATACAGCAGTGACTTTATATTTTATAATGTGAGTATTGTGATGCATCAATCATCATACCTCAGGCATCTGATGCTGCACACGAGAATTTGACTCGTATTGAAGAGGTTAAACACATTAAAACTTCTTTCTCCCTTCCATAGATTCTAAATCTTGGCCTCATACAGTGTTGCAGGCACAATCTCCTGTTCATACAGCCTTCTCTTTGTATTCATCCCCAGATATCTATTTCTCGTGACACTTTACATTTCCCTTAGGCACTTATTTGCTTCTCATACTCTTTGATTTACCTTCACCCCCACTCCTCCTTTCCATTACATACATACATACATACATACATATACCAAAGGCTTTTTCCCCCTTCATGGGGGGTAGCCAAAAAGAAAAAGGCATAGAAACCACTCCCACCCATTCCAATTCCTATATATTCCACTCCCCTCCACCCTCCTCCCTCCCTCCCATCTTGGCACCTCCTGAATGACAGGTCATCCCTGCATCCTGTCCACTGCCCTGGGTCAGAAGCAGTGACCCTAAATACTTAAAGTTCTTCACTTCCTTTCTTCTTTAAGAAGAATTGAAGCATTAGTCTCTATGTCTCTGGCTTGAAGGAAGAGGTGTGGGAGGTGTAGGTACAGGAGTACTGATCCCTTGTGTGAAAACACAGAGATAGAGCGGGAGATAGTTGGTGGTACAGATCCTCTGGGGCCACAACTTCCTTTGGAGGTGGGGTGCATCCTCTTTCATCTGGATGACGATGACCTGACATGAATCTGGGGTTCTCTTTGGTTGTCCTTCCTTCCCTCATGGTGGAGTAGCTTTTAGCAGACAGGATGTGCTAAGTCCATATACATGTACTTATCTGTGTATGTAATATGTGTTCTTTTGGATGTTGAGTTAATAGAAAATCATGCAAATAGAAAATGGAGTTGATTTCCCTAGAGTTATACCCACCATGGGTATGTGGAGGGGATGAAGTCTATCTATCTACTTATTATATCACAAAAATGATTTTTTTTATAAATATACACATACTGGAATATGAATGAACATATCAATAATCTACTACTGTAACAATAGTTGTTGTTGTTGTTGTCGTTCCCTAGACTGTCTGTCCGAGCAGTCCCGTCTCCCCAAGGAATGCCACAGCCGAAACTGGGTTTTCCCACAAATCCTTTATAGAGTGTATGTTGTGTTGTTTGCGTGCATGATTGTGTATAATGCAGTCTTCCAACACATAATGGAAGACACATAATGTAACAATAGTATGCAGTAGAAAATGGTTGGAGTGGTTGTGTACAATGAGTGGGAGTGGTTAATGTACCAGGCAGCCTCTTGGTGTGTTTGAAAATGAGATTGGCGTGTAATTTATTTAAAAAATCTAATTGGAAATTAATTTCTAGTATGACATGGCATGCTGAAGCAAAAATGTGTTACTAGAATACATGTAAATAAACAAATACCTGTATACTTGTCAGATGGCTTTCCTAAATTATAATGAAAAAGATTGTAACTGCATTGTTGCACAAGATCATGTTGAGAGGCTGTAGGTATAGTTTCAAACGACTTCTTTTAGACATCTACATAGCGAGTTGGTAACGTCCTAGTCTCATGCCTGCATGAACAGAGGTTTGAATTCCAAAGGAAGAGTCAGTTATTTAAACTGTTGAAACAAGTCTATATATAGAAACACATTTTAACACTCACCACTTGGTTTCTGAACTAAATTAATTTTTTTTTGTTCAACAATTGTAGGAGGAGATGTCACAAAGCCCTTTGAAGCCCAGCGTTTGTTTGAGCCCCGTGGCCCACTCATCAATTCTGAGTTCTACCCAGGCTGGCTAGACCACTGGGGTGCCCCCCATGCTACTGTGGAATCCTCAAAAGTTTGCAAAAGCTTGGATGACATGCTGGCCCTGAATGCTTCGGTTAATGTGTATGTCTTCCATGGTGGCACCTCATTTGGTTTTGGAGCAGGTAATCTACTTGGTGGAATGGATAACATACATGTAAATATATGTAAATACAGATATATGTATATAAAGTGGAAAAAAGAAGAAAAGGTATTTTGGTATATGTATATGTAATCATCTTCAGTGATACATATATAAAAGGCCTTTTACCCCTCTTCCTCTATAGATGGGGATGGCCATTATAATGAGGTAACCAGCTTGAATAGCCTTCACTAAAATGATATTGACCAGAAACATTATCTTTAAATTTTCTGCAAATAATCCATTAACTCTTTCCTTACCAGGAACTACTATTTTTTTTTAACTGCTGTTGTTGTTGAATAACATGTCAGATAATCTTTTGGTGAAAGGGAATTTGAGAGTGGAGGATAGGTGGAGAAAGATGAAAAGGGCTGAAGGTAGAGAGATGCTTAGAGTAAATATAAATGAGAAGGAAAAGGAGAAAGAATACCAGGAGAAGCTGAGGGAAGTGTAGGAGGTGGTGAAGGATAGGGTAGAAGTGGGAGAAGAGGAATGGGCGATGTTTTAAGGAGGAAGTGACAAGGTGTGTGGAATGAGAAGGATGGGAGGGAATAGAAGGAAGGGTAGTGAGTGGTGGGATGATGAAGATGGTAGTAGAAGAGAAGAAGCAAATATATAGGGATTGGTTGCAAAATAGAACTTGAGAAACATATGAGAGGTACAAGGAAAGGAGAGGAGAAGCAAAACAAAGGAGGTAAAGAGGAGAGCATATGTAAAATGGGGTAGGAGTATGACAGAAATTTTTGAAAACAATAAAATTATGATTTAGAAGGAAGTTAAGAGAGTGAGGGGAGGTGAATCAGGCAGAGAAGCAAAGGTAAAAGGTGCAGATGGGCAGATGTAAATGAAAGTGAAGGGCTGGTTCAGAGACTTAAGAGTGTGCACCTCCAGATGGAGGTTGACAGATTTTGAAGGTGTGTGGCAGGGAGATATATCTCTGACATCTATCATGCAGGACCACTGCATCCAAGTACCCACTTCTTGTGAAAGGCTATAAGTATGTAGGTACACTTTCATAATGTTATACAACAAAAAAGCACAAGCAGTGAACTGAAGTAATTTTGGTATGTGAAATAATAATCTTGTTTGTTTTTGTAGGTGCTAACCTCGGAGGTACATATCAGGCTTGCCCCACATCATATGACTATGATGCTCCAGTCTCAGAAGCTGGTGACCCAACACAGAAGTATTTTGATATGATGAAAGTTATTTCCAAGGTAAATTAAAGAGGGAACAGGTTGTGCTCTGAAAAAGTAACAATCAGTCCATTGCCTTGGATTGCAGGGGACCTACAACACCAAGAAATCTTATTAGCTGTTAGGAAGGTGGACATTAGCATTCTTGAGTTCAAATTCCTGGGTGGATATGAAAAAATGAGTGCTGGTAATGAGGTTTCATGTGTAATCACTGCACCTTGCCGGGCTTGCTTGCTGTCTTATGCAGACATCACCCACAAATAATGCCAGTCCAACACCTGTGTGGATGAAAAGATGATAAAAAAAAAAAAAAATCAAGAGACCTTATACTCCAAGACTGGGTAGTTGAAGTGGTTCACCTTGTTTTTGTACAGGTTCAAGTTAGTGGCAGGCAGAGCTGGGTAGGTGTGAGAATGCAATATCTATTAATGGGATCAGGGTTGCACTTATTGATTATGGTATTTGGGTCTCTTGATAGTGCTGACAGTAGCAATTTACCTTTTCTGGGGGAAGGTAGGCAATTGCTCAAGTGTTACCTTTGTAGATTATTCTTGAGTTGGAGATCCTTTTCACTTCTCTCACAGGGAAGTGTTGTGGGGCAGGGCAGGAGTGCAACAGAGGGACTTTGGTTTTGGGAAGGCTGTTGCTCCCTCCCTTTTGTTATTTGGTTATTGTTATTATTCATTCTGTATTATGGGTGTGACTCAACTAGATTAGGTTTTGGGAAGGTATGTTTTGGGTACCTTTTCTGGTCCCATCTACATATGGGGTGAGCTGAGGAGATCCTGAATAGGGGTGCTCAGTTGTGAAAGTTGCTATTGAGCTGGGTTACTTCCTAATCCCACCAGTGGGTGACCACTGGGTCTACACCGCCTCCCATTTAGGTTGTGACTTAAGTGTTTCTAGAGATCATCATCTGCCCCCATCATCATACACTATAGTTAGAGGACTTATGGTTGTTAGTTGGAAGAGTGAAGTTAATGTTTGTGGGAGAGGAAATTGGCGGTGACTAAATATACTGTTAGTCTAATTTGCATCCTCATTCTCAGCATAATCCAGGGGAACCACTTGGGGGTGGTGAGGCAATGGTAAGTTTCCTTTCAGCCTGCTTTTGAATCCCATTATGGGACCTTGTTTCTCCTTATGTAGGGCTGCAAGAAATCTAAATGGGATTCACTGCAGGCAAGGAAAAACTTGACCCCTATTCTCCAAAGTAGTATCCATCCAGCTTTTGTGGTCTCTTACTCATGAACCTGCCCCATATAAGATAATGACTGCATAAGTTATATATATATATATATATATATATATATATATATATATATATATATATATATATACACACACACACACACACTTTCAACGAACGGACGGCTTGACGAACGCTCTGAAGAAAAGTGCAGATTGAGGATACCAACGCAAAGAGAAGTGCCTTTTTGTATTTGCAGGGGGGGGGGAATTGCTCGTGAGGTAGTGGGAAAGTAAGGAAAGAGGAGAGGGGGAGGGATTACTGGGGAAATGGAAGATAATGAGGATGTGGAGGACTTGGCCCAGGCAGACGGGCGGAAGATCAACATGAAACGACCACCGGATGACGAAATGGCAAATAAAAATGTAAAGATTAGAAGTATAGAGAGGAGAAATACAGTAGAAAGTGACGAGAATATGTTCCAGGGATTTAAAGAGGGTGGGGGGGACACAACCCCCCCCAGACTGATAAGACTAGAAGAGAGAGTTGATAAGGTGATCGAGGACTTGGAACGTAAGTTAGGTAATGTAGGCTCCATTCTACAAAGAATTGAAAGATTGGAACAACTAGAGAAGGCTAACAGAAACTTAACTGAAGAAGTAGAGGACCTAAAAAGACAGTTAGGAAATGTAAAGGAGGAGAATGAGAAATTGAAGAAGAATAGTAATGAAAACAGTGAGAAAATAGCTACAGAAGCTAAAAATTGGAGAATAACTCAAGAAGGGAATAAGGTTTCATTCACTGACATAGTCAAACAGCAATTGAAAGAACATAATGAAGACTCAGTTATTAAAGTGATGAGACAGAAGGAGAATATAGTAAGAGAATTAGCTGACAAAAAGAAATGTATAATTATATTAGGAATGGAAGAGAAACATAACCCAGATAGAACCGCAAGAATCAAGGAGGAAAATGAAAGGGTAAGCAGTTTATTAAAATTAGTCCAGGAAGATGAACCAGAAATTATAAAGGAAATTGAGGAAAAATTCAGACTCGGAAAATATAGTACAGATAAGACCAGACCAATTAAGATTAAATTCAGGTCACAAACAACGGCAGAGAAAATTCTATCCAAGACAGGGAAACTAGCAACAAATGATCAATATAAAAAGGTATGGATAAAAAGAGAAATGAATAAGGAGGAAAGAGAGGCAGAAAAGCAGAAAAGAATTGAAGCTAAGGCAAAAAACGAGGAAAGAACGGAGTCAGAGAAAGAGAGATTCTATTGGAGAGTAGTGAACATGAAAATAAAGCAGTTCGACATACTAAAGAAAAACATAAGGGAAACAGAGAACACAATGGAAGTGGCAGAAAACTAAGAGTGTCTTACACAAATATAGATGGATTGATAACAGGATTGAATGAACTGAATGATTATTTGAAAGAAAAAGAACCGGACATAATGGGAATTGTAGAAACAAAATTAAAAGGCCCACTACCACCCAACAGTGTAGGACATGATACATACAATTATTGGATTAGAAACAGAGAGAAAAAACAAGGGGGTGGAGTTATGTTCCTGACAAAGAAGGATATAAACGTGAAAGGTGTCATATATGGAAAGAATACAGTAGAGATGATTATGATAGAAGTGGAAGACCGAGATAAGAAGAGCAGAAAATTTGTGATCAACTATGTGCCTCCGAAAACAGCCTCATGGGAGGAGAATGAACATAAAAGTATGTTAGAGGACACAAAGATAGCATTAACTAAAATAATGGAAGACGGAGGAAGAATAGTTATGATGGGCGACTTTAATTGCAAAGAAATCTGCTGGGAAGAAATGACAGTAAAGAGTGGGGATGACTCATGGGGAAATGCTCTACTTGAGATGATTACTGACCATTCAATGACACAATGGATACAAGAGAACACTAGGTATAGAAATGAAGAAGAACCATCGAGGCTAGACTTGATAATTACATCTGAACCTAGAATAGTGGACAAGATTGAATATAAAACACCAATAGGTAAAAGTGACCACATATTGATTGAACTGGAACTTAATGAAGAAAAATATATGAAAAGAAATGAACAATATAGAAAAGGAAGAATGATGTATGAAAAAACAAACTTTGATAAAATAAGAGAATTCTTCCAACAAGAAAACTGGGAAGAAATATACAAAGAAGAAACATCAGTGGAAGAGAAATGGAATATTTTGACAAAAATTTACAAAGAAGGAGTGGAAAAGTATGTCCCAAGACAAAAACAAGAAAAAGAATATGTAAAATGCTGGTACAACAAAAGTTGTAGGGAGTTAAAAGACAAAAGAGACAAAGCCTGGACCGGATGGAAAAAAGACAGAAGACCTGAAAAATGGAAAATATATACTGGTTATAGAAATGAATATGTACAAAAGTGCAGAGAGGAAAAAAGAAAATATGAAAAAGATGTTATAGAAAAGTGTAAAGATCAACCAAAACTATTCTACAGATTTGTAAACAATAAACTGAAAAACAAACAAGACTTGGAGAAATTAAGACAAGGGGGAGTTGAATACACTGAGGAAATGGAAATGGCAGAAATTATGAACAAACATTTTAAATCAGTGTTTACAAGGGAAAATATACAACCTGAAGAGATTGAGTGGAAGGAAAAAGTCCCCCTATGGAAGAAATAGAAGTAACGAAGAATGAAATATTGACACACTTGGGTAATTTTGATGTCAGAAAATCGCATGGGCCAGATGAAATAGCAAACTGGATTCTGAAAGAATGTAGGAATGAACTGGCAGACAAAATACATAGCATAATAAGCAGTTCCTTAAAAGAAGGAAAAGTTCCAGAAGATTGGAAAAAAGCAAATATAGTACCTATATATAAAGGAGGAAATAAAGAAGAACCTACCAACTATAGACCAGTCTCTCTAACAAGTACAATAGCAAAAATATGTGAAAGAATTATCAAAAGTAGATGGGTAAAATACTTGGAAAAAAACAACGTACTAAATCCAAGGCAATTTGGATTCAGACAAGGACGATCATGCGTCACCAATTTAATATGTTTCTATTCAAGGCTAATAGATATAATACAAGAAAGAGATGGATGGGCTGATTGTGCATTTCTAGACCTAAAAAAAGCTTTTGACAAAGTACCACATAAGAAGTTGCTTAAGAAATTAGAATATGAAGGAGGAATACAAGGTAAATTGCTAAATTGGATGGAAGACTTTTTGCAAGAAAGAAAAATGCGAGTAGTGATAAGAGATCAGCACTCAAAATGGAATGAAGTAATAAGCGGTGTCCCGCAGGGAACAGTTCTGGCCCCAATAATGTTTGCTATATATATTAATGATATGGATGAAGGAATTGAAAGCTATATGAGCTTCTTTGCAGATGATGCAAAATTACTGAAAAGAGTGAAAACTGAAGAAGATTGTGAATCACTACAGAGAGATCTAAATAAAGTACAAGAATGGAGTAGGAAGTGGGAGATGGAGTTCAATACAAAAAAGTGTAGTATAATGGAATTTGGAAAAAGCAAAAACAGAATAACAGGATCATATAATTTAGGAGAAGAAGGAATAAAAAGAGTAGAAAATGAGAGGGACCTGGGAGTCATTGTTATGAATAATATGTCACCTGAGAAACATATAAATAAGATTTTTGGAGAAACTTATAATTTAATAAGAACAATCAAAGTGGCATTTACATACCTGGATGAAGAAATGGTGAGGAAAATCCTAGTCACCCTGATAAGACCAAGATTGGAATATGCAGCAACGATATGGTCACCAAGTACAAAAAAATGTATAAAAAAACTTGAAAGAATACAAAGAGCAATTACTAAACTGGCACCAACACTCTCAAAACTATCATATGAAGAGAGACTACAAAAACTTAAACTACAGACACTAGAGCAAAGAAGAGAGAGAGGAGATTTGATAGCTATTTACAGAATCATGAAAGGCATAGAAATTACTGATAGAGAGAATCTGATAAAATGGGATGACAGAAATACAAGAGGACACGGAAAGAAAATAAAAAAAGACAACTATAGAAGAGATTTGAAAAAGAACAGCTTTCCTCACAGAGCAATAGACAGTTGGAACAAGTTAGATGAGAAAGTGGTGTGTGCAAAAACAATACATGAATTTAAAAATAGTTTAGATAAAATGAGATATGAAGACGGGACCTCACGAGCATAGCTCCCCTTCCCGTAAAATACAACTAGGTAAATACACACACAAACACTTCAACGAACGGACGGCTTAGAAGACGTTCTGAAGAAAATTGAAGTTTCGTGGATCCCAACACAAAGAGAAGTGCCTATTGTATTTACAGGGTGGGGGGAAATTGCTCGTGGGGTAGTGGGAAAGTAGGGAAAGAGGAGAAGGGGAGGGATTGCTGAGGGAAATGGAAGGAAATGAGGAAGGAGAGGACTTGGCCCAGGCAGACAGGCGAAAGGTAAACAAACGGCCCCCCGACCAGCTGAGCGACGATGAAATGTCTAATAAAAATGTAAAGATTAGAAGTATAGATAAGAGCAATACAGTAGAAAGTGATGAGAATATTTTCCAGGGATTTAAAGAGGGTGGGGGGGACACAACTAAACCCCCCCGACTAACAAGACTAGAAGAGAAGGTCGATAAGATGATCGAGGACTTGGAGCGTAGGTTCGGTCATGTTAACAACATTGTACGGAGGGTTGAAAAATTGGAAGAACTAGAGAAGGCGAACAAAAACTTAACTAAGGAAATTGAAGAATTAAAAAAACAGTTAAAAGAAGTAAAAGAAGAGAATAAAGTCTTAAAGGAGAATAATAAGGAGAACAAGGATGGTTGGAAAAAAATCCAAGAAAATAGCAAAGATTCATTCATTGACATAATCAGACAGCAAATGAATGAACAAACTGAAAACTCAGTTATTAAAGTGATGAGACAGAAGGAGAATATAGTAAGAGACTTAGCAGACAGAAAGAAATGTATAATTATATTAGGAATGGAAGAGAAACATAACCCAGATAGAACCACAAGAATCAAAGAGGAAAATGAAAAAGTAAGAAATTTACTAGAATTAGTTCAGGAAGATGAACCAGAAATAATGAAACAAATGGAAGAGAAATTCAGGCTCGGGAAATATAGTACAGACAAGACCAGACCAATTAAGATTAAATTCAGGTCACAAACTACGGCTGAGAATATCTTATCCAAAACAGGGAAACTAGCAACAAGTGAACAATATAAAAAGGTATGGATAAAAAGGGAAATGAATAAAGAGGAAAGAGAGGAAGAAAAACAGAAAAGACTTGAAGCTAAGGAAAAAAACGAGATAAGAACGGAGTCAGAAAAAGAGAGATTCTATTGGAGAGTAGTGAATATGAAACTAAAGTCGACATACAAGAGAAAAACAAAAGGGAAACAGAGAACACAATGGAAGTGGCAGAAAACTAAGAGTGTCTTACACAAATATAGATGGATTAATAACAGGATTGAATGAGCTGAATGATTATTTGAAAGAAAAAGAACCAGAAATAATGGGAATTGTAGAAACAAAATTAAAAGGTCCACTACCACCCAACAGTGTAGGACATGATGCATATAATTATTGGATTAGAAACAGAGTGAAAAAGGAAGGGGGTGGAGTTATGTTCCTGACTAAGAAGGATATAAACGTGAAGTGTGTCACATATGGAAAGAATACAGTAGAGATGATAATGATGGAAGTAGAAGACAGAGATAAGAAGAGCAAAAAGTTTGTGATAAATTATGTGCCCCCGAAAACAGCCTCATGGGAAGAGAGTGAACATAAAAGTATGTTAGAGGACACAAAGATAGCATTAAACAAGATAATGGAAGAGGGAGGAAGAATAGTTATGATGGGCGACTTTAATTGCAAAGAAATCTGCTGGGAAGAAATGACAGTAAAGGGTGGAGACGGCTCATGGGGAAACGCTCTACTTGAGATGGTTACTGACCATACAATGACACAATGGATACAGGAGAACACTAGGTATAGAAATGAAGAAGAGCCATCGAGACTAGACCTATTAATTACATCCGAACCTAGAATAGTGGACAAAATTGAATATAAAACACCAATAAGTAAAAGTGACCACATATTGATTGAACTGGAACTTAATGAAGAAAAATATATGAAAAGAAATGAACAATATAGAAAAGGAAGAATGATGTATGAAAAAACAAACTTTGATAAAATAAGAGAATTCTTTCAAAAGGAAAACTGGGAAGAAATATACAAAGAAGAAACAACAGTAGAAGAGAAATGGAATATTTTGACAAAAATTTACAAAAAAGGAGTGGAAAAGTATGTCCCAAGACAAAAACAAGAAAAAGAATATGTAAAATGCTGGTACAACAAAAGTTGTAGGGAGTTAAAAGACCTGAAAAATGGAAAATATATACCTGTTATAGAAATGAATATGTACAAACGTGCAGAGAGGAAAAGAGAAAATATGAAAAAGATATCATAGAAAAGTGTAAAGATCAACCAAAACTATTCTACAGATTTGTAAACAATAAACTGAAAAACAAACAAGACTTGGAGAAATTAAGACAAGAGGGAGTTGAATACACTGAGGAAATGGAAATGGCGGAAATTATGAACAAACCTTTTAAATCAGTGTTTACAAGGGAGAACGTACAACCTGAAGAGATTGAGTGGAAAGAGAAAGTCCCCCCTATGGAAGAAATAGAAGTAACAAAGAATGAAATATTAACACACTTGAGTAATCTTGATGTCAGAAAATCGCATGGACCAGATGAAATAGCAAACTGGATACTGAAAGAATGCAGGAATGAACTGGCAGACAAAATACATAGCATACTAAATAGTTCCTTGAAAGAAGGAAAAGTTCCAGAAGATTGGAAAAAAGCAAATATAGTACCTATATATAAAGGAGGAAATAAAGAAGAACCTACCAACTATAGACCAGTCTCTCTAACAAGTACAATAGCAAAAATTTGTGAAAGAATTATCAAAAGTAGATGGGTCAAATATTTAGAAAAAAACAAAGTGTTAAATCCAAGGCAATTTGGATTCAGACAAGGACGATCATGCGTCACCAATTTAATATGTTTCTATTCAAGGCTAATAGATATAATACAAGAAAGAGATGGATGGGCGGACTGTGCATTTTTAGATCTAAAGAAAGCTTTTGACAAAGTACCACATAAGAAGTTGCTTAAGAAATTAGAAACTGAAGGAGGAATACAGGGCAAACTACTAAATTGGATGTAAGACTTTTTGCAAGAAAGAAAAATGAGAGTAGTGATAAGAAACCAGCACTCAAAATGGGATGAAGTAATAAGCGGTGTTCCGCAGGGAACAGTTCTGGCCCCAATAATGTTTGCTATATATATTAATGATATGGATGAAGGAATTGAAAGCTATATGAGCTTCTTTGCAGATGATGCAAAACTACTGAAAAGAGTGAAAACTGAAGATTGTGAATCACTACAGAGAGATCTAAATAAAGTACAGGAATGGAGTAGGAAGTGGGAGATGGAGTTCAATACAAAAAAGTGTAGTATAATGGAATTTGGAAAAAGCAAAAACAGAATAACAGGAGCATATAAATTGGGAGAAGGAATAAAAAAAGTAGAAAATGAGAAGGACCTGGGAGTCATTGTTATGAATAATATGTCACCTGAGAAACATATAAATAAGATTTTTGGAGAAACTTATAATTTAATAAGAACAATCAAAGTTGCATTTACATACCTGGATGAAGAAATGGTGAAGAAAATCCTAATCACCCTGATAAGACCAAGATTGGAATATGCAGCAACGATATGGTCACCAAGTACAAAAAAATGTATAAGAAAACTTGAAAGAATACAAAGAGCAATTACAAAATTGGCACCAACACTCTCAAAACTATCATATGAAGAGAGACTAGAAAAACTTGAACTACAGACACTAGAGCAAAGAAGAGAGGAGATTTGATAGCTATTTACAGAATCATGAAAGGCATGGAAATTACTGATAGAGAGAATCTGATAAAATGGGATGACAGAAATACAAGAGGACACGGAAAGAAAATAAAAAAAGACAGCTATAGAAGAGATTTGAAAAAGAACAGCTTTCCTCACAGAGTAATAGACAGTTGGAACAAGTTAGATGAGAAAGTGGTGTGTGCAAAAACAATACATGAATTTAAAAATAGTTTAGATAAAATGAGATATGAAGACGGGACCCCACGAGCATAGCTCCCCTTCCCGTAAAATACAACTAGGTAAATACATATATACATATACCAAAAGGCCTCTCCCCCCTTATAAAGGAGGTGGCCAGCTAAAACATGCACCCACCCTTCACCCATCCCACACCTTTTGTTTTTCCATTGATGTAAGCTCCTTGTAGATAAAGGGCCATATATACAACATAAGTTTTATATTATCAATATTTTCAAGATATTAGTGATATTCCTGTTGATCAATATTATGCAGCTTTCTTTTATGATTAAGACTTTTCACTCAAAAAAGAATGATCACCCTTTAACTTGCATTATTCCTTTATTTAACCACCTTTCTTAAATCTATCCCTTACTACTTCCATGACTCCACCTCTTGATGCAATATTGTTCACAAGGTTATTACTGGCTAAATATTTCCTATGAACATGATAATATTTTGTGGAGATTTCATTCTTGTTGATGTCAATGGATTAGGTTCAGTTGAGTTGTGTTTTCTGGACTGAAAGGGATGATATATTTATATTGAAAACTGATCAGGCCTTATTGTTCCGACAGTACCTGTCTATCCCATCTGGTCCTGAGCCTAAACCTACACCAAAGGAAGCCTATGGTGATGTACCTGTCATTCCTATTGGAAGTCTTTTTGAACTTGCTGAAGTTTCACAGTCAGTCATTAGACCTTGGCCCGTTTCATTTGAAGACCTCTCTGTTCAGAATGGCCTAGTCCTCTACCAGACTAACATCACATTTATGGTGGTAAGTATTTATCCATTTGTAAGGAAAGAAACTTAAGGTATATATGTAAGAAAGCATCCAGATGCAGCCATGATAGCCACTGATCTGTCCCTGTATAGCCAGAACAGATGGAATTTAGGAGTAACCAAACATACTATTATATCGACATTGAAGTACTGTTCTAATATCAGTAGTGTAGGTAATTGAAGAAGATTTGAGATAGGAACAGATAGCTATTTGCATTAACTTTTTCTACACAAAGTATGCTGGGACAGTGTTACTTGTCATATACAATTTATATGTAACACTTCTAGGAAATATTAATGTAGATGTAATCATGATCTTTGCTTCTAAAGCCAGATCCGGCCAGGTTGAGTCTGAATGATGTACATGATCGAGCCTATGTGTTTGTGGATGAAAACCTGATAGGTGTTGCATCCAGGGAACAAGACATCTCTACTCTGCCAATCTTTGCAAAAGTAAATTCAACCCTCTCTATTATTGTTGAGAGTCAGGGACGTGTGTGCTTTGGTAGTGGCATCAATGACCTCAAGGTTTGTAGTTATTTTGGATTATATATATATATATATATATATATATATATATATATATATATATATATATATATATATATATATATATATATATATATATAATGGATATATACTTTCTAATGAGTGACCAACAGATGATAATAATAATGTATGCCTTTGAGTTTCATTGACTAGAGACTTGCAAGCCCACAGTAACTAAGAGTGAAATATTTAATTTTCATGCAGTAGTCATGGTGATTGTCTTTTAAGTGAACTTACTTTTTAGGGACTGCTGACCAATGTAACTCTGAATGGCTATCAACTAAAGAACTGGAGAATGACTCCGTTACCTCTCACTCATACACAACGTTTTAAAAAGGGAATTGCTCGAATGCTGGAGCGGGGCCAAGATATTGTATCGAGAAGATTGTTTGGAACCCCACAGGGTGGCATGACATTTTATTGGGGAGAGTTTGATATTCTAGACAACCCAAAGAATACATTCCTTCGTCTAGATGGATGGACAAAGGTGAGGTAGTTCATTTGTACATAGAGAAGAAAATGCAATAAAATATGTGATTTTGACACCAATGTTTGCTTTGATATCTAATGTACATTTCTGTGTGTAGATTTAAGCAGTGTTCTCTTGCTCATGTGTTTTTCTTCTGATTATCTGTTTTCCATAAAACAAATTGACTAGGCATGGGAGAAACAAATCCAAAGATTGTATACAACACTTATTGACTTAATAATTTTAATTTTATTTCTGTTGATACAGGGTTTGGTGTGGATCAACAATTTCTTGATTGGTAGATACTGGCCAGTTGTGGGTCCTCAGCAAACACTCTTTGTCCCCCATGGTATTCTAAAAATGGGGCCCAACGAAATCTTTCTCCTGGAACAGGAAGCTTCTCCGTGTTCATCCTCACTAGACTGCAAGGTTGTCTTTGTGGACACACCAGTTGTAAATGGACCAACACCAAAATAATTCATTCCTGAAGAAAAGGGAAATTTGTGATACTCGTTGCTTAAGTGTTTTGGGGTTGTATTTGTAAATTTATCTTTTATTTGATAACATATCTTTCCTTTTCCCAACTTGATATGTTTCTGTTATTTTATGAAAGCATATTGCAATGAAATTTTACCAAGATCTTGAAATATGGCCAGCTTAGGGCTAGTGAAGTTGGTTCTATTCCAGTATTATGTAAATGCATTTTTCACTTCTATTTTGCATTTGAAAGATGTATTTTTTCTATTGAATTGTAGGTAAGTTAGGTTAGCTTAGGTTAGGAGCTATTGGACACTGTAAATTTCATGTTAGATATTTGTATTTGTGTGATTCTGGAATTTTACTGTGAAGTTGTACCAGATCAGTGCTTTGTTATGTTTTGGTAAATAGATGAATGTAAAGAAGACTACTGAATATGAATAGTCTAAAAGGAGTTTGGGGAGTGATATTGGATGATACAGCAGTAGAAATAGAATAGATTTCTGGGATATATTAATAAATGAAGAAAAAGTTGATGAAGATGTGAAAACTGTAGAAGATATAATGATGAGATCATGATAATAATGAGATGATGATTATATGATAGTGACAAAAATGAAAAAGAGATGTAGGACCAAAATGCTGCTGCTGCAGATGCCTTGAATTTTACTGGCTAGATCCTTACAATCCTACAGTGGCTAACAATGATCCTTGTGATCTCTTTGGGAAGAAGCATTATAGTTGCTTGTGTTGTATTAGTGTGGGACTGTGTCTGTGTCCATTCAGTGGGTACAGACCTAAAGATCAGAATTCAAGTTATTTTCTTTTCTTTAATAATTTATTGTGAAATTACATTGTATTCGTGTGGAGTGGGACTGTTTCTATGCCCATTCAGCGGGTATGGATCTAAAGATCAGAATTCAAGACTATACCATAAAATGTCACTGAACCAGTTTGATATATTTTTCACATTTTTATATTGGTTAAGTATGAGAATTTTTTTTTCAGTTGATAGAGGTCACAGTGGTTTGGGGCTTACCTAGTAGCTCAGGTAGATCTACTGCCTACATTGTTAGTGGCCTAGATCACACTTACATTATTCCTTGGTTTTATGTATCCAATGTTTTTTGTTTAATGTTTGAAAAAGTTCGATTTTGGCACACATGCTAGGATATCAGTAGTTCTCTTTTCAATTCCAAGAAGTACACCATTCGTGTCTCGATGCTCGATGCCCTGGTAGAATACAGATTATACCATACCTTCTAGAACTGAAAAAAAAAAAAAAAAAAAAAAGTCTCCAAAGACATTCCATCTCAGAGAACATAATTTTCTCTCTCTCTCGTACAAAAGCAAGATAGAATACACTGAATGATGCATCAAGCATGTTGATCTTAGTACACTTGTGTATTAGCCATCACCTTTTGATGTCAACAGAAATGAAACCTAATCTTGGAAGAGTTCCTTGAGAATCAAAACGGGCTCTTTTAGTTTCCAGTGATTCAAAATCATGGCCTTCAACATCACCTCTTGCAGCTTAGAGGGCTTCAGATTTGAATTGGAAACCACAGCATTACAAAGCATGCACTGGTGTGTTTGGAGATCATCATTTCACATGTAAGTGAAACCAACGCTCATGTAGTCATCATTCCATTTCTTTTTCTTTTTCTTTTGACATGATGAAGGGTTAATAATCTGTGAATTAAATGAATGAAAAAGATGAATTACTGTAGGGTTGATGGTGATTTCTACTCTGTTGATACTTTTCTACTTTTGGACGCACTCTTTGATGTGGAAATGCAAGCTTGTTTGTAAAAAGAATGTAAATAGTAGCTGGCAGGAATCGGTGCCACTTATTTTGAGTTGTTAATTTAAATAATACCCAAATTATTAAAGTATTATTAGAATATATTGTATTATTTTAATGTATTTTATGCCATTATTTTCAGGAAAAAGTGTTCTTATTAACCCCTTCCATACGGTGCCGCACACGTAGGCGTCATGGACTTAGATCTCGGTGGCAGCAGCCAATGCCAGCCGTACGACGTGTCGTAATAATACTCGCATCATAAAATATAGTTACCGCTTATATCGATCGTTCTCTCTTCACCCGTGAATTTTGATAACCATAGAAAATGCGATTATAAAAGAATTAGAAAGAATGTCATTATGGAGGGGCGACTACAATAAATATAATCAAGACGCCGATATGGCAGCCTCGCGAATACACTCGCTCCCCATGACGCCTACGTGTGCGGCACCGTATGGAAGGGGTTAATATAGTGAACACAGTAAAACTCAGATGTACTTGTGTTACTGATTCACATTACCTCATCATCTATCTGTACCAAGATTTAACCTCATTCTCTATAATTCATTATGTTACACTGGGGAACTTAACGAAAGAGTCGTTTTCTCTTCCACTGGCATTAAGATGGTTAAACATTTAAATTGATTTATTTACTATTTTTGCTAAATTGCCAAATCCAAAGTTTCGCACCCCCTAAAAGGTTATCTCGCACACCTTTTGGGAACCCCTGGCCTAACTGAAAGTGGCAGAACACTAGGATTGTTCTTGCTAGCATACTACTTGCTTTTGCTACTCACTTTGATTTTTGGTATCTAAAGGGAGTAGCATGCTACTGACTCTTGCTGCTGGGAAAAGTGGGTAACTTGCTGGGAAGAACCAACAGTAAGTTTTGCTACTCACTTGACTGCCCAAATGGTCCACCATTCCTGGGGTTTACAGTGCTCGACAAAAGTTCGCGGCGCCTCAGCGAATCTAAACAAAAATGTAATTAATCATTATATTTATTGGATTTTTACTCACCTAATACTTGGTTGGGAGTCCTTTGCGCTTTAACACAGCCTCAAGACGACGTGGAAGTGAAGCAGCTAGGTTGTGGAGGGTTGTAGGCTCAAAATTATCCCAGATTTCCTGAATGGCTGCCTCGAGCTTGGGTATAGAGCTGACGTCTTTGTCTTGTAACCTCTTCTTTATAATGTGCCACAAATTTTCAATTGGGTTCAAATCAGGGCTATTACCTGGCCAGTCCTTTATAAAGTTCACTTCACAGTCTTTGAGCCAAGTAGTGATGGATTTAGCATTGTGGCAGGGGGCACCGTCCTGCTGAAAAACTGTGGCACCTGTTTTTTCAAATGATTCAGGTAAATTTTCACACAGAAGCTCCAAGTACACGTTTTGGTTCACTTTTAAGTTCTTGGGTAACACTACTAATGACCCCAAGCCCTTGCCGCTAAAACAGCCCCACACCATTAAAGTATCAGGGAATTTGACAGTACCCTTGACGTACCGAGGGTCAAGCGGGTCACTTCCATATCGCCGGTACACCTTTGCACCACGGTTACAGGTGACACTGAAGGTGGCCTCGTCAGACCACAAAACGTCAAGCCAGTCGTCCTCAGTCCAGTGAGAGTATTTCTTGGCAAATTCAATCCTTCTGGCTTTCTGCTTCTTGGTGACAAGTGGCTTAGCAACAGGCTGGTGACTCACGTACCCAAGCTCATGCACCCTTCGTGACACTGTCCTCACAGACACCTCACCAAACACCCCTGATACTTTAATGGTGTGGGGCTGTTTCAGCGGCAAGGGCTTGGGGTCATTAGTAGTGTTACCCAAGAACTTAAAAGTGAACCAAAACGTGTACTTGGAGCTTCTGTGTGAAAATTTACCTGAATCATTTGAAAAAAACAGGTGCCACAGTTTTTCAGCAGGACGGTGCCCCCTGCCACACTGCTAAATCCATCACTACTTGGCTCAACGACTGTGAAGTGAACTTTATAAAGGACTGGCCAGGTAATAGCCCTGATTTGAACCCAATTGAAAATTTGTGGCACATTATAAAGAAGAGGTTACAAGACAAAGACGTCAGCTCTATACCCAAGCTCGAGGCAGCCATTCAGGAAATCTGGGATAATTTTGAGCCTACAACCCTCCACAACCTAGCTGCTTCACTTCCACGTCGTCTTGAGGCTGTGTTAAAGCGCAAAGGACTCCCAACCAAGTATTAGGTGAGTAAAAATCCAATAAATATAATGATTAATTACATTTTTGTGCATTTTTGTTTAGATTCGCTGAGGCGCCGCGAACTTTTGTCGAGTACTGTATATATAGGATATAAATTGAATTGAGCTTTTTATTTTCTATCTTTGTCACTATATACTTATTACAGCATTGAAAACAATATGAAATTGGTGTTCAGTTTTTTTTCATTTGACTACCACAGTAAAAACTTGTTTGTAAACATCTATCCATACTATGTACCAAGGGCCTTTTCCCTCCTTATAAGAGAAGTAGCCAAATCAAAAGGGATGCACCTATTCCCACCTGTTACACCTTTACCCATTCCGCTCCCACCCATTCCAAAATATCATCCACACATCTATATCTTACACCTCCCCATCCCCTGCCCCCTCCCTTGCATCAAAGCATCATCTATACACAGCCATTCTCCACTCACCCCTATCTCCTACCTTTTTCCTTCCTTGCTCAACAGACATTCCCCTTGTGCTCAAAGCACCTTTCTCCCCCATCCATTCATCTCATCCTCAGTTGTCCCCTCAAATTCACTCAATTCACCTCTGCCTTTCCAACCTCTTTTATTAATTATTTTTTCTCTTATTGTGTGGGTAAGGCATTATTATGTCCTTTCTATGATGCTGGTAATGTTTACTTGTGTATTAGTACTAGTGTATTAGTACTACTGTACTAGTATGCTAGTACTATTGTACTAGTACTACTGTACTAGTATAGTAGTACTACTATACTAGTGTACTAGTACTAGATTGTGTATAATGCAGTCTTCCATTATGTGTTGTATGGTATGGGGTGA
Organism: Oratosquilla oratoria; assembly: GCF_046742065.1. Lineage (NCBI taxonomy): Eukaryota > Metazoa > Arthropoda > Malacostraca > Stomatopoda > Squillidae > Oratosquilla > Oratosquilla oratoria. Next base: position 36,319,489 of record NC_134819.1, on the reverse strand, counting down.
AGTGTTACATCCTGGGCAGCTGTTCACAACACGGTCGTCCAGCCTCTTCTGGTAGCTTAGAAGTGCTGGGTGGTGACCGCATCGCAGTCTGGCCAAGTGGACTCTGTCCTTTCGTGGGAGAGAGGATTCAGAAGGGTGGATATCAGGGGGTCTGGCATGCAGCAGTGTGTTGTCTTTCAGTGTTTCAGTCTTTCAGCACGCAAACAACACAACATACACTCTATAAAGGATTTGTGGGAAAACCCAGTTTCGGCTGTGGCCTTCCTTGGGGAGACGGGACTGCTCGGACAGACAGTCTAGGGAACGACAACAACAACAACAACTAGTACTAGACATCTAGTACACTATACTTATACACTAGTACAAGTACATTAGTAGGCTAGTACTAGTACACTATTATAATACTATTACATTAGTATTAATACACTAGTAATAGTACACTGATACATAAATACTAATACACTATTACACTAGTACTAGAACAATTGTACTAGTATATTAATGCAGGTACACTAGTACATTAGATCTAGTTTACTAGTACACTAGTAAACTAATACTAGTATATTAGTACATTAGGACAAGTAGATTTGAACTAGTACACTAATATTAGTACCCCAGTACTAGTACACTAGTATTGGTAGTTTAGTACACTAGTACTTGTACACAAGTACACTTGTACTGGTATATTAATACATTAGTACTGGTACACTAATATTAGTACACTAATACATTAGTATTAAGTACACTAAAAACCTAGTACACAAATACTTGTACATTATTACACTACTACAAAAGTACTAGTACAATAGTATACAATAATGCATTATCACTACTACACTAGTAATAAATTACTAGTATTCTAGTACACTAGTACATGCACAATATTACTAGTACAGTACTAATACTATTACACTAATACATTTGTATTACTACACAAATATACTAGTATACTAGTTATAGTACACTAGAACAATAGTACTAGTTCTTTGGCACAAATATATTAGTACTAATACACTAGTATTAGTACACCAATACCATAGTACTAGTACAGAAGTACATTAGTACTAGTACACTAATGTACAAAGTCTAGGATAGTGGTACTAGTATATTTGTATTTTAGTACTAGTAGCTTACATTAGTACTACTACTAGTACATTATTGCTATTACACTAGTACAAGTACACTATTACTATAGTACATAAGTACACTAGTATTAGTACATTAGCACTGGTACACTGTTACATTATACAGGTACACTGGTACACTAGAACTAGTACACTAGTATTAGTACACTAATACTAGTACTACTACACTAGTACATGTAAACTAGTAGTAAACTAGTTCTAGTACATTAGTACTAATATTTGTATATTCTATATTAATACTAGTACACTAGTACTAGTTCAAAATACACTAGTACTAGTACACTATTACTAGTACATAAGTGTTATCAAACTAGGACTATATTTGTAATAGTACACTAGGTCTCCTGTCGGCATGCTCCGCCTTTGTAATCCTTTGTAGTACATTTATATTAGTACACTAGTAGTACAGTAGTACACTAGTGCAATAACAGTATATTAGTACACAGGTACTAGTACTACAATAGTACACATGTACTAGTACACAAGTAGACTGGTATTAGTACATTATTACTAGTACAATGATACTAGTACAATATAATTGTACACTGCTTCGCTAGTAATAAATAGTGCCCTATTACACTACTACTAGTAAACTAACACTAATACTAATACACTTGGAATAGTACACTAGTAAAGAAATACTAATTAACTTGTACTAGTACACTACTACTAGTAAACTAGTAATAGTACACTAGTACTAGAGCAATAACACTCAATTACTAGTACTAATTATACACTAGTACTAGTAGAGTAAAACTTGTACACTAGCACTAATACACTAGTACAATTGTACTAGTCAACTAGTACTAGTCCACTAGTACACTAGTACTGATTTACTAGCACACTAGTACTAGTCCACTAATAGTGCACTAGTACACTAGTATTGGTCATCTAGTATACTACAAGTTCACTTGTACACAAGTATTAGTCAACTAGTACACTATTACTAGTCCAATAGTATATAAGTACTAGTCCATTAGTCCACTAGTTCTACACTAGAACATTAGTACTAGTCCACTAATACTATTCCACTAGCACACTAGTACTAGTTCACTAGTTCTAATCCACTAGTACTAGTCCTGAAGTACACTAGTACTAATCACTAGTACATTAGTACTAGTCCACTATCATTAGTCCACTAATAGTTCAAACTAAACCTGACTTACGATATAGAACGTAAGCTCCACCACAGTCCTGGCGGGGAAAGCCCTTTAGCATATCTAAATAGTGAGTCGAGTACACTAGGTCAAACTTAGCCAAGAAGGAGAGAGGTAGACGCGAGGACCCTGGGGCCAAGGGCGTGGCGGTGGCGCCCCTCCAAAGTTGGTGGGAGGGGGGCTCTTCTCCCGTTTTTCGCATTTGGGCCTCTGGCGCCCTTACTGTTGGCCTGACCTGTGTCCAAGTGGACCCCACAAGAGCCCTGATCCCACCCGACCTGTGTGCAAGATGGTGGGTAAATCGGAGCAGGTGACCAAAATGACCCCCCAAAAATCTTCAAGGGGTATCCAGGGATTTTGGCCAGAATCGACAAGTGACCGATTTGGCCCAAATTTAGCCCAGCGGGAGAAATTAGGGAACAGTGGGCGGTGAGGTAGACGCGAGGATCTTGGGGCCAAGGGCGTGGCGGTGGCGCCCCTCCAAAGTTGGTGGGAGGGGGGCTCTTCTCCTGTTTTTCACATTTGGGCATCTGGCGCCCTTACTGTTGGCCTGACCTGTGTCCAAGTGGACCCCACAAGAGCCCTGACTCCACTCGACCTGTGTGCAAGATGGTGGGTAAATCGGAGCAGGTGACCAAAATGACCCCCAAAAATCTTCAAGGGGATCCAGGGATTTTGGCCAGAATTGACAAGTGACCGATTTGGCCCAAATTTAGCCCAGCGGGAGAAATTAGGGAACAGTGGGCGGTGAGGAAGACGCGAGGATCTTGGGGCCAAGGGCGTGGCGGTGGCGCCCCTCCAAAGTTGGTGGGAGGGGGGCTCTTCTCCCGTTTTTCGCATTTGGGCCTCTGCGCAAACAATACCTCTGTGCAGGGTACTCGGTTTGTAAACATAAGAGAATACTTGGCGGGAAGCTTTAGTGTTGTTTTCCTTAGCCGCTAGCCAAAAAATCATCAGTAAAATGTAGTTTGCTATTAGAGTAATTACCAAACGCAGTCATGCTTACGTGAAAT
>NC_134819.1:36271174-36306174 GCF_046742065.1 Oratosquilla oratoria | reverse complement strand
AAACCCCCCCTAGTCACGTTGCAGTATCCTAAAAGCTGTCTGAAGATTGGGAGCTTGGCAATTGTTATCAAACTGTTTACATTGAAATGGAAATTTCGTTCCTAGTCTAGATTCTTCTACCTAAAATGAAATAATCCTTTACTTGTAGAATACAATATTGCCTCCTAAGTATATTTTATAAATCTGTAAAACCTGAATTCTAGATGGATGTTTACGGGATTACATACATCATGCAAAGAGTCAGTGATGATTTTGAGATATCATACTACCAAGGGGAGCAGGTGGTGGCTGCCTCAAATCAGATGATAACAATAGTTGAAAAGTGTGGTGTCATTGCATTATGTACAGTACTCATGAGCCAAGGCTTTTATTATTATTATAATTACTATTATTGATAATATAATAATTATTATTATTATTATATGGGACCGACAGACGAGATAGAAAAAAATGTGGTAGGATTTGTTCGTCCCAGTGGTCGGTGCTGCCCCCCTCCTCCTCCGCGCCCCGACCTTCTTTTCTTTTGGCAGCCCACCACCGGGCCGCCTGACTAGCCTTCCACCGCCTTTCCTGAAGGAGGGAGGTCCGGTGAGGCGCAAACAGCAGCGACAACATGATTGTTGCAGGTGACCTTTTATATAACCCATAGGGTTGCAGCTCCCTGGAGGCTGCCAGGGGCTATTGTTCCACGTTCAATGGGGAATGAAAGCTCTATGAGGGCTGGCTAACTATTAGCCAAGATTAAATGCTTACATTCTACGTGGGATAATCTTGCCCCTTGGCAAAATCAGGAGGGAGTGGAAAAAGGGAAGTGTGGGTGTGGGGAGGGGGAGGGGGGAATTGACTACATGGTAGCCCTAGAAAGGCAAACTGGTATGCCCCAGAGAGAGCACAAGAATGCCTGCAAGCGGAGATGGTACCCGTGTGAGGGGGGAGGGGGGCCCTTTACGCTGCCTGGGTGTGGGGCCAGCGGACGAGCTACAGCATGGTACAACGTTAGTAAGCGAGCTTACAAAGGCATTCATCGAATATGGCCGATGTGTCCACTGCAGAGGCGCGAGGGGAAAGTGGGACCCGCGCCATCTCCTGAAATCGTTGACTTGGGCACCAGGGCAGTGGAGCTGTGAAGGGGGTGGGCCAGAAACGAACCAATGGTAAATCCAACGCGGAGGTGGTGGGCTCCTTAGTATGGGCTGGCTGCCGCCACGCGAAACACTGAACATGGAAGAAGTGGCGCGGATCCCCACTATGGTTTCCATCACCTGTGCAGTGTGCAAATGGCCACGTATCACATGTCAGCTTGTGAAGGCTTGGTGCTCGTCGTCGGAGGAAGGGCGACGCTTTAAATGACCGGAAGTCGAGTGAGACCCGCGAGAGAAGGAGGGCTGCCGGTTGCTGCCACTCAGCTCCACCGCCGCAAAAAAACCAGCCTCAACATTGGCAAAGATACTCTTATTTCTTTCTCGGCGCTCTTTAACTACAAAGACTTTCTTTATATTACAAGTAATAGGGTGACTTTGCTTTCTAGTATTCACTGTCATCGAAAACTAGATGATTTGTAAGGCTCTTATATGCATTCTCTAAACTTTCCTAAGGCTTTGATACTCCTACATGTAATCTAAGGTGTTATGTTTTTCTCTCGCTATTGGGGTTTGGGTACTCCTCGATTCTAATTATTTTTGAAATATCATTCTGTAAGGGAAAAGACCACTCCTACAATTAAAATTCGGCCTCAGCTTCTTGTTGGTAAAAGAAAAAAAAAATATTGCCCACGAAATACACGGATTGAATTCTTTGCTGTGTTGATTATGGTGAAGGGTTCTGGGAAATATCAAATATGTATTTTGTTACACTTTCTTCTTTTTTTCCCCTGAAAATTTCTAGAGCTGCCAGATCACACCTTGACAGCATAATGAAAACATGGTCAGGAGAGCACAGTTGAGGCATTGTTGGAAATTTGTGGTGTAAATAGTTGAGGCGTTTCTTCTTCTTTCTGATAGGTTGATTGGCTGGTTTTGGTGATGTAATACAGAGGAGGGATCTTCCAAGGAGGCTAGAGGGTCCTCGAAGAAGACAATAAGATCTTCGCGTTCTTCTTGAGAAAGACGGTGTTGTGTCTTAGCCCACTTGAAGATGATCCTGATGCCGTTGACTTTGTTCTCAGCCTCTTACATGATGACGCAGAAAGGCGTGGCATTCTTCTGTGGAATCTGTTGGGGGGAGAAGATCTGTGAGTAGTTAGGAACCCACGAAGTGGACCGTCTTAATTACTAGCATGCGTCCTCTGTATGGGGCACTTCGTTAAGCAGTCTTCAAACAGACAAGGCGCTTACACGCCTATAGAATTGCATCAAAATCTTGCAGAGCATGCAAGGCCATGCAGAGCATAATAATGATAACAATAATACGAAACATGGTAAGAGATGTAAACCTCTCCCGTGAGTGAGTTTGTGAGAGTGAGTCGCGAGAGTGAGAGTGATAACAAAGTGATCATTTGCAGCCTAAAACAGCCAATGTCAAGATGCAAAAATGCCAAAAGCCCAGTTGTGATCCCCAAGCCAGTGTTGAATACAACAAAAAGTGTTTCCGATCCCCTATAAGGTTTACAATCCCCTTTGCTAAGGCTATAAGTAAATGTGAGAGGAAGCGGCCGGACCTATGTGTCTATACCTCCTCCTCTGGATCCTCCCCCCCATGGGGGTGGAGCTCTTGTCATCTTTGTGCAAGGGTCGAGATCACAGGAGGTCGCACTGGCTTGTTCTCCAAAATGCGGTCGACCTCCTGGAGGTGTTCTGGTTTTAATTTAGGCACAACCTGCAAGAAGAAAGTAATCAAATTAAACGTCGTCTCTTTGAACTGATTTCTTTTTTTTGTGTCTGAAACGTGTAAGGTGGTGAAGAGCCAGAAGGTGTGTGGCTGTGACCAAAGCTTTATGCACTTTGGGAACTGTTGGGACAAGTAACAAACAATCACTACTAGGAATCGGAGGGAAGTGCGGCACTCGAACTTGTGACTGGGAGGATACGAACATACCTAGACTCAAATTCAAGTCCGGTTCCAACTTAATCCATATTTTTTTATTTCCAATTATCACATTTAGATTTGAACTCATGCATTGTTTGAGCTTGGGCTATATCACCTTCTAAGCTACTCCATATCTATATGGAAAACTGTATTTCTTCACATCCTTTCGACTTATGGTCTTTCCTAATTTCCTTTCATGACCTCTTCAAGCCCTCCCATCTTTAATCAGATCTCTTCTATCAGTGCAATCTATCCCCTTTATTGACCCGATATGTTACCCCTCTCTCTTCGATTTTTTAGAGTTGGTAGACCCATTACTTTTAATCTTTCCTCGTATGGTTTATCTGCCAGGCTGGAGACCAATTTGGTTGCTGCCTTTTGTATTCTCTCAATCTTGCTTATATCCTTCACTCTATGCGGAGACCATACCACTGACGCACATTCCAGTCTTGGACGCATCAGGGTTTTGATAATTTTTTCATCATCTCTTCATCCACATCATGGAATGCCACTTTAATCTTCTCCCACAATCCTGCTGATATGTCTGTCAGGTGACAGGTTGTCTTTTATCAAGACTCCCAAGTCTTTCTCCTCATGTGTGTGTATTTACCTAGTTGTATTTACCTAGTTGTATTTTACGGGAAGGGGAGCTATGCTCGTGGGGTCCCGTCTTCATATCTCATTTTATCTAAACTATTTTTAAATTCATGTATTGTTTTTGCACACACCACTTTCTCATCTAACTTGTTCCAACTGTCTATTACTCTGTGAGGAAAGCTGTTCTTTTTCAAATCTCTTCTATAGCTGTCTTTTTTTATTTTTTTTCCGTGTCCTCTAGTATTTCTGTCATCCCATTTTATCAGATTCTCTCTGTCAGTAATTTCTATGCCTTTCATGATTCTGTAAATAGCTATCAAATCTCCTCTCTCTCTTCTTTGCTCTAGTGTCTGTAGTTCAAGTTTTTTCTAGTCTCTCTTCATATGATAGTTTTGAGAGTGTTGGTGCCAATTTTGTAATTGCTCTTTGTATTCTTTCAAGTTTTCTTATACATTTTTTTGTACTTGGTGACCATATCGTTGCTGCATATTCCAATCTTGGTCTTATCAGGGTGATTAGAATTTTCTTCACCATTTCTTCATCCAGGTATGTAAATGCAACTTTGATTGTTCTTATTAAATTATAAGTTTCTCCAAAAATCTTATTTATATGTTTCTCAGGTGACATATTATTCATAACAATGACTCCCAGGTCCTTCTCATTTTCTACTTTTTTTATTCCTTCTTCTCCCAATTTATATGCTCCTGTTATTCTGTTTTTGCTTTTTCCAAATTCCATTATACTACACTTTTTTGTATTGAACTCTATCTCCCACTTCCTACTCCATTCTTGTACTTTATTTAGATCTCTCTGTAGTGATTCACAATCTTCTTCAGTTTTCACTCTTTTCAGTAGTTTTGCATCATCTGCAAAGAAGCTCATATAGCTTTCTATTCCTTCATCCATATCATTAATATATATAGCAAACATTATTGGGGCCAGAACTGTTCCCTGCGGAACACCGCTTATTACTTCATCCCATTTTGAGTGCTGGTTTCTTATCACTACTCTCATTTTTCTTTCTTGCAAAAAGTCCTCCATCCAATTTAGTAGTTTGCCCTGTATTCCTCCTTCAGTTTCTAATTTCTTAAGCAACTTCTTATGTGGTACTTTGTCAAAAGCTTTCTTTAGGTCTAGAAATGCACAGTCCGCCCATCCATCTCTTTCTTGTATTATATCTATTAGCCTTGAATAGAAACATATTAAATTGGTGACGCATGATCGTCCTTGTCTGAATCCAAATTGCCTTGGATTTAACACTTTGTTTTTTTTCTAAATATTTGACCCATCTACTTTTGATAATTCTTTCACAAATTTTTGCTATTGTACTTGTTAGAGAGACTGGTCTATAGTTGGTAGGTTCTTCTTTATTTCCTCCTTTATATATAGGTACTATATTTGCTTTTTTCCAATCTTCTGGAACTTTTCCTTCTTTCAAGGAACTATTTAGTATGCTATGTATTTTGTCTGCCAGTTCATTCCTGCATTCTTTCAGTATCCAGTTTGCCATTTCATCTGGTCCATGCGATTTTCTGACATCAAGATTACTCAAGTGTGTTAATATTTCATTCTTTGTTACTTCTATTTCTTCCATAGGGGGGACTTTCTCTTTCCATTCGTTCTCTTCAGGTTGTATGTTCTCCCTTGTAAACACTGATTTAAAATGTTTGTTCATAATTTCCGCCATTTCCATTTCCTCAGTGTATTCAACTCCCTCCTGTCTTAATTTCTCCAAGTCTTGTTTGTTTTTCAGTTTATTGTTTACAAATCTGTAGAATAGTTTTGGTTGATCTTTACACTTTTCTATGATATCTTTTTCATATTTTCTCTTTTCCTCTCTGCACATTTGTACATATTCATTTCTATAACAGGTATATATTTTCCATTTTTCAGGTCTTCTGTCTTTTTTCCATCTGGTCCAGGCTTTGTCTCTTTTGTCTTTTAACTCCCTACAGCTTTTGTTGTACCAGCATTTTACATATTCTTTTTCTTGTTTTTGTCTTGGGACATACTTTTCCACTCCTTTTTTGTAAATTTTTGTCAAAATATTCCATTTCTCTTCTACTGTTGTTTCTTTTTTGTATATTTCTTCCCATATGCAAAGGGGGACGGAGAGGGGGGGTCGCCGATTAAATGAAGCGGCCTTGCTGTGGTTGTACTGTGTCTTGCGACACTGCTTCTGACCCTGGGGGGTGGGGGGGGTGCTGGGATGACCCGTCATCCTGGAGGTGCTCAGATGAGAGGAAGGGTGGGAGGGGTGTGGAGTGTATTTGGGGATGAAATGGGTGGGAGTGTTTTTATGCCTTTCCCTTTTTGGCTACCTCCCTTGGAAGGGGGAAAAAGCCTTGGTATATGTATGTATGTATGTATATTTCTTCCCAGTTTTCCTTTTGAAAGAATTCTCTTATTTTATCAAAGTTTGTTTTTTCATACATCATTCTTCCTTTTCTATATTGTTCATTTCTTTTCATATATTTTTCTTCATTAAGTTCCAGTTCAATCAATATGTGGTCACTTTTACTTATTGGTGTTTTATATTCAATTTTGTCCACTATTCTAGGTTCGGATGTAATTACTAGGTCTAGTCTCGATGGCTCTTTTTCATTTCTATACCTAGTGTTCTCCTGTATCCATTGTGTCATTGTATGGTCAGTAACCATCTCAAGTAGAGCGTTTCCCCATGAGCCGTCTCCACCCTTTACTGTCATTTCTTCCCAGCAGATTTCTTTGCAATTAAAGTCGCCCATCATAACTATTCTTCCTCCCTCTTCCATTATCTTGTTTAATGCTATCTTTGTGTCCTCTAACATACTTTTATGTTCACTCTCTTCCCATGAGGCTGTTTTCGGGGGCACACATAATTTATCACAAACTTTCTGTTCTTCTTATCTCTGTCTTCTACTTCCATCATTATCATCTCTACTGTATTCTTTCCATATGTGACACACTTCACGTTTATATCCTTCTTAGTCAGGAACATAACTCCACCCCCTTCCTTTTTCACTCTGTTTCTAATCCAATAATTATATGCATCATGTCCTACACTGTTGGGTGGTAGTGGACCTTTTAATTTTGTTTCTACAATTCCCATTATGTCTGGTTCTTTTTCCTTCAAATAATCATTCAGTTCATTCAATCCTGTTATTAATCCATCTATATTTGTGTAAGACACTCTTAGTTTTCTGCCACTTCCATTGTGTTCTCTGTTTCCCTTTTGTTTTTCTCTTGTATGTCGACTTTCTTTAGTTTCATATTCACTACTCTCCAATAGAATCTCTCTTTTTCTGACTCCGTTCTTATCTCGTTTTTTTCCTTAGCTTCAAGTCTTTTCTGTTTTTCTTCCTCTCTTTCCTCTTTATTCATTTCTCTTTTTATCCATACCTTTTTATATTGTTCATTTGTTGCTAGTTTCCCTGTTTTGGATAAGATATTCTCAGCCGTAGTTTGTGACCTGAATTTAATCTTAATTGGTCTGGTCTTGTCTGTACTATATTTCCCGAGCCTGAATTTCTCTTCGATTTGTTTCATTATTTCTGGTTCATCTTCCTGAACTAATTCTAGTAAATTTCTTACTTTTTCATTTTCCTCTTTGATTCTTGTGGTTCTATCTGGGTTATGTTTCTCTTCCATTCCTAATATAATTATACATTTCTTTCTGTCTGCTAAGTCTCTTACTATATTCTCCTTCTGTCTCATCACTTTAATAACTGAGTCTTCAGTTTGTTCATTCATTTGCTGTCTGATTATGTCAGTGAATGCATCTTTGCTATTTTCTTGGATTTTTTTCCAACCCTCCTTGTTCTCCTTATTATTCTCCTTTAAGACTTTATTCTCTTCTTTTACTTCTTTTAACTGTTTTTTTAATTCTTCAATTTCCTTAGTTAAGTTTTTGTTCGCCTTCTCTAGTTCTTCCAATTTTTCAACTCTCTGCACAATGTTGTTAACGTGACCGAACTTAAATTCCCAGTGCTCGATCATATCGAGTTTCTCTTCTAGTCTTGTTAATCGGGGTGGGGGGGGGTGTTGTGTCCCCCCCACCCTCTTTAAATCCCTGGAAAATATTCTCATCATCTTCTACTGTATTGCTCTTATCTATACTTCTAATCTTTACATTTTTGTTAGACATTTCATCATCGCTAAATTGGTCCGGCCCTCGTTTGTTTAGATTTCGTCTGCCTGCCTGGGCCAAGTCCTCACCTTCCTCATTTCCTTCCATTTCCCTCAGTAATCCCTCCCCTTCTCCTTACTTTCCCTACACCACGAGCAATTTCCCCCCCCACCCTGTAAATACCATAGGTACTTCCTTTGCTTTGGGATCCACGAAATTTCACTTTTTCTTCAGAACGTCGTCTATGCCGTCCGTTCGTTGAAGTGTGTGTGTATGTGCATGTATATATATATATATATATATATATATATATATGTATATTTATGAATATACATATACATATATATATATATATACCGTCACCGTCTCTATAGACTAGAATTAGAAACCTGTTGAACAGAGTTTGTTCTGAATAACAAAGATAGGTGTTAGGGGAGGATTTAATTCGAGAGCCACATACATTTCCTTCCTTATAGTACCTTTCCATTTCATTTGCGGTCTTCTTTTTCCTTTTCCTTCCATCCAATTTTGAATTGTATACTCATTGTTCACTTTCATTCTGTTGGCATGACTAAACAATCTCTACAGAATTGTGTTTATGTTTTCTTTCATATTTGCGTACATGTTTTTCTTGTATTACCTACATTTTTTCCACATTACTCTCATTCAGCTTATTCTTTTAACTCTTCAATGTCTACCCATTTTCTTTTACATTTGTATTCGTTTCTGTTTGTATGTTTTTAGTTGTTTGGCTTTTCTTTATTGTGTTATCTTTTAATTACTGTTTGTGTTTTTGTTAGTTTGTTCTTGTTTTAGAAAATTCTTAATTTTTGTTTCACATATGTTATCTTTGTTTCTTTGTTATATTTTTTTTCTCTGCATTTTGTTTTTCGTATTTTGTTTGCCATTCCTTTTTTTTGTATTAATTTTGTTACCATTCTTTTTGTGTGTGTTAAGAACATCTGTCTCTTTCTCTATATGCTAAGGCTTTTTCCTCCTTACAAGGGAGGTAGCCAAGTCAGAGGCACATACCTATTCCCACCCACTTCACTCCCATCCACCACCCTTGCCTCCCTCTCATCTTAGCTCCTTATGGATGATGGGTCATCCCTGTATCCAGCTCACAGCCCTGGGTCAGAAGCAATGCAACAAGAACATAAAAAAGGGGGAAATCGCAAGAGACCGTAAGGCCCTGCAAGAGCTTTATCATTACCCGTCTGGGGTATTGGCTGCTTGTTATTGTGGCAAAGTAGCATGCAGTCGATACTTTAGGGTCTATATGGGGCACCCCTATGGACCAGAGCCACACATCATTTTGTCTATGATAGAGTAAAACTCTGTTCATAGAGTTATGATGACATTTTTATACTACGACTGTCCCTCCGTTATGCTGTCCCCCAACCCCTTGTTGCTGTCCTGTACCATTTCTCTGAGTATTTCTTTTTCTGTGGTGGGGGAAAAGAATACTGCCACCAAGTATTCTCACTTGGATCGTAAGAGGTGAGAAGAAAGGGACGGGGATTGGGACTAGGCATCCTTCTCCTTGTAGCCCCACAGGGCACATTCCTAAAAGTAAAGGCAAAGGCATAAGAGGGTCTGGAAGTTCTCGGACCAGCACCCTAAGGTTTGGGTCTTTTAATGTGCGTGGATTTGGTACAGATGAGAGTAAAAGGGAAGAGATAGGTAGTATGTTTGTGAGAAGAAAGATGGATAAGTTGGCTTTGAGTGAAACTAAGCTGAAAGGGAAGGGCGATTGTAAGTTTGGGAGTGTAAGTGGAAGGTTATCAGGAGTGAAGAGAGGGCGAAGGAGGGAAGGGGTGGCTATACTAGTAAGTGAAGAGATAGGTAAACGTGTAGTGGAGTGGAAGGAGGTTTCCTCAAGGATAATGTGGATGAAGGTGAAACTGGGAAAGGAGATGTGGGTTTTTGTAAGTGCATATGGGCCTGGCAGTGAGAAGAGTGTAGAAGAAAGGGAGGCCTTTTGGATAGATTTAAATGCATAGAGGGTTTAGGGAGAAGTGTAAATGTAATAGTACTGGGAAATATGGAGTTCCAGGAAAAAATCGTAGTGGAGAGTTGATGGTGGAAATGTGTCTAGAAAGAGAGTTGATGATAGCAAATACAGTGTTTCGGAAGAAAGTCAAGCATAAGTACACATGGGAGAGGGTGGTGGAGGGAAGGGTAGTGGATAGAGCTTTAATGGACTATGTAGTGGTAAATAGGATTATGATAGGAAGAGTTAAGGATGTACATGTGCTAAGGGGAGAGGGTGGGGGAATATCAGATCATTTTCTGGTGGAAGGTAAGTTGAGAGTGGAGGACAGATGGAGAAAGAGGAAAGGGACAAAAGGTAGGGAGGTGCTTAGAGTGCACTCTTTAAATGAAGAGGAAAAGGAGAAGGAGTACAAGAGGAAGCTGAAGGAGGGAGTGAAGGATAGAGTAGAGGTAGGTGTGGAGGAGGAATGGGGATGGTTCAAGGAGGGAGTCACAAAGTGTGCAAAGATGGTGTGTGGAACAAGAAGGACAGGAGGAAATAGAAGGAATGGTAGTGAATGGTGGGATGAGGAAATGAATAAGGTTGTAGAAGAGAAGAAGCGAGCTTACACAGATTGGTTACAAAATAGGACGAGGGAGTCATATGAGACGTACAAAGAAAAGAAAAGAGAAGTAAAGAAAAAGGTAAAGGAGGCAAAGAGGAGAGCAGATGTAAAATGGGGTAAGAGTATGACAGAAAATTTTGAAAGTAATAAAACGATGTTTTGGAAAGAAATTAACAGAGGAAGAGGAGGCGAATCAAGTAGAGAAGAAAAGGTAAAAGGTGCAGATGGAGAGATGATAATGAAGGAGAAGGCAGTAAGGGGAAGATGGGCAGAATATTTTAAGGAGTTGCTAAATGTGAAGAAGGATAGGGAGGGAAAGATAGTTGCAGTGGGAAATGCTAAGAAAGTGAGAGTGATGAGTGAGGAAAATGGAGGAGAAATAAGGAAGGATGAAGTGAAGGCAGCAGTTAAGATGATGAAAGCAGGTAAGGCACCTGGTCTGGATGGATGCCATGCAAAATGTCTTAAAAAAGGAGGTACAGTGATGGTGGACTGGTTGGTGAGGTTATTTAATGTTTGCTGGAGAGAGGGTAGAGTGCCGGAGGACTGGAGGAGTGCTTGTATAGTTCCACTTTACAAGGGAAAGGGGGACAAGTGTGAATGTAGTAGTTTCAGAGGGATTAGCTTGTTAAGTGTAGTTGGGAATGCTTATGGGAGGATCTTGATTGAGAGGATTAGGAGAGGAACAGAGGGAGTAATTGGTAAGGAACAGTGTGGATTTAGGACAGGTAGAGGTTGTGTAGATCAGATTTTTATGGTAAGACAGATATGTGAGAAAGCTATAGGAAAGGGGAAGGATGTTTTCTGGGCCTTTATGGATCTGGAAAAGGCTTACGACAGGGTAGACAGAAAGGCACTGTGGGAGGTTATGCAGATATACGGGATAGGAGGAAAGCTTCTGGGAGCTGTCAAGATTTTTTATGAGAGTAGTAGAGCTTGTGTCAGGATTAGAAATGGAGAGAGTGAGTGGTTTGAGGAAAAGGTGGGACTTCGTCAAGGATGCGTTATGTCACCCTGGCTGTTCAACTTATACATGGATGAGGTAGTGCGAGAGGTAAATGCAAGGGTAGTGGGTCAGGGATTGGAGATGGTTAAAGAAAATGGAGAAAAGTGGGAGGTGAGCCAGCTGTTGTTTGCGGACGACACTGCGCTTGTGGCAGGATCGGAGGAGGGATTGAGGAAGATGGTGACAGAGTTTGGGAGAGTGTGTGATAGAAGAAAGCTGAAGATAAATGTGGGTAAAAGTAAGGTGATGAGATGTACAAGGGGTGAAAGTGGCAGTAATCTGGAAGTGAGCATTAAGGGAGAGCAACTGGAGGAAGTGGATAGTTTTAGATACTTGGGTGCAAATGTGGCAGGAAAAGGTGGAGTAAATGTGGAGGTAGAATGTAGATTGAGAGAAGCGAGTAAATGCCTTGGTGGATTAAAAAGTATAATGAGGAATAGACATCTGGGAATGGATGCTAAGAGGAGACTGTATGAAGGAGTAATTGTGCCAACAGCACTGTATGGAGCAGAAACATGGAACATAAGAGAGGAAGAGAGAAGGAGCTTGAATGTGTTTGAGATGAAGTGTCTGAGAAGTATGATGGGGGTTACTAGGCTAGATAGAGTGAGAAATGAGGAGGTGAGGAGAACAGGGGTGGAAAGGGAGTTGGGAGATAGGGTTGATGAAAGAGTATTAGGATGGTTTGGACACATGGAAAGAATGAGTGAAGAAAGACTAGTAAAGGAGGTATGGAAGGCAGATGTGGAGGGAGTGAACATGAGGGGACGTCCTAGGATGAGATGGATGGATGGGGTGAAGGGGGCTTTGGGGAAGAGGGGAATGTCTGTTGAGGAAGGACGGGAGAGGACAGAAGACAGGGGTGAATGGAGAATGGTTGTATATGGAAGATGTTGTGATGCATGAGGTGGAATGGACGGGGGGATGGGGGGTGAGGTAGTGTGTGTGAGCAACATTTTGACGCAGCCCGAAGGGATTTCTCCCCGTCCTCTCCTTTATATGGGGGGACGGAGAGGGGGGGGTCGCCGATTTAATGAAGCGGCCTTGCTGTGGATGTGCTGTGTCTTGCGACACTGCTTCTGACCCAGGGCAGTGGACAGGGTGCAGGGATGACCCGTCATCTAGGAGGTGCTAAGATGGGAGGGAGGGTGGAGGGGTGTGGAGTGTATTCAGGGATGGAATGGGTGGGAATGATTTTATGCCTTTTCCTTTTTGGCTACCTCCCTTGTAAGGGGAAAAAAGCCTTGGTATATGTATATGTATGTATGTACATCGTGGATGCCAGTGCTGTAATACACGGTACTCGCACCTATGTATTTGAGCTGGGTGTATTATTCAGGCATATCACAAGAACATCTACTGATAAGTATGCGGCAATCCACAATTACACACGCAAAAAAAAAAAAAAAAAAGACTAAAAGCAAAAGAAACAGACCAAACACTTGTCTCAAATGACCCCACCTAATTCGCTAATTAGCGTAACTATCTCTTCACTCGTTGCAGAAGTACTCATCACCACACACCAGTCACATCGCTTTTGCCACCAACTGGACAGGACTTCCCCTTTGTACATCTCGCGTGAAGTGTTGCTGGACGACTGGTTAATGGTGCAGGTTGATTTGACATGTACTCAAATCAGGAGAAGGCAGATATGCACTTCGTGTATAGTTTGGTGAACAGTAATGCTGTACAGGCTTTCTATTAGGAAGAGTTCCCAGACCGAAGATGCCCCAATAGGAAAACGTTTGTGAATATCCATCGCCACCTGTGTGAATATGGGGCATTATTCGAACCTCGTGCTGGCGACAGAGGACGACAAAGGTCTACGACGCCTTAGGAAGAAGAGCAGATACTGGATATTGTGAATGATACTCCTGAAATCAGTACACGACAGTTGGCAAGGTAAGTGGTTGTTCCTCATTCGAGTGTCTGGAGAGTGTTGCAAGTTGGGCCTATATCTGCAACGTGTACAGAGATTACCTTGCATGAGTTGCGTTCTGTCAATGGTGCTTGGAGCAGTGTACTGCAAATTCAAGCTTTCCCGGCTTCGTGATCTTCACAGATGAAGCACAGCTTACACGAGACAGAATACTCAACTTCCACAATCAGAATGTATGGGCAGAGGAAAATCAACACAAACAATTGTTCCAACACGTCACCAACAGCGGTTCTCACTTAACATCTGGGCCGGTGTTGTTGGTGATAGGTTATTGGGACGCCGCGTACTCCCGAGCAAGCTTACGGGTGATGCGTACAAGCGTTTCCTGGAAAACAACATGCCTGATTTCTTGGACGATGTTCCACTGATCACTCGTCGACAATTGCACTTCATGCATGATGATGTTCCCGGACACTTCAGTCACGTATCCCGCAGGTACCTGGACCAATTGCATGGCCTCTACACTCATTTGAACTAAATCCCTTGGATTTCTACCTGTGGGGCTATTTGAAATCACTGGCGTATTCATCTCGTGTAAATGATGTTGACACTCTCCGCAACTGAATTGTAGCAGGATGCGAGACAATACAAAGCACGCGAGGAATGTGGGAACGTGTTCGCGAGTCCATGAGGCGTCGATTGAAGGCTTGCATTAGGGCAGGGGTGATTTTTTTTTTTTAACATTTGCTATAGGGCAGTGTTGTCCGAACATTTTCGCCTAATGTACCATTTATTACCTTCTTCTACTGTTACGTACCCCCCACCCCCCAACCCACCATGGCTGGACAAACTCAGCTTCTAATATAATAAAGTAGTAGCCTCTGTCTGTCTGTCTGTTTGTTTGCATGTTTGTTTGATCACGAACTCCTCCTAGGGTTTTGCAGATAGACCCCCATAACCACATATATTCTGATACCCTATCCCTCCAGGTACTTGGATAACTATTTTTCATAATTTAAAAAAAAAAAAAAATGGTTAGGGGGGTTAAAGTTAGGTGGGTTATGGTTAGGTGAGTGATTATTCACGAACTACTCCTAGGTTTTTGCAGATAGACCTCTATAACCATATATATTCTGAAACCTTATAACCCAAGGTACTTGAAAAACTATCTTTCATTTGTCTGTCTGTCTGTTTGTTTGTTCAGGAACTCCTAGGGTTTTGCATATAGACCCCCATAACTATATATATTCTGATACCCTATCACTTCTGGTCCTTGGATAACTATATTTCATTTTCAAAAAAATATATATTTTGGTTAGGGTTAAGGGTTAAAGTTAGGCGGGGTATGGTTAGGTTAGAGATTATTCACGAACTCCTCCTAGGTTTTTGTAGATAGACCCCTATAACCATATATATTCTGAAACCTTATAACCTAAGGTGCTTGGATTACTATCTTTCATTTGTCTGTCAATTTGTTTATTTGTTTGTATGTTCACGAACTCCTCTTAGGGTTTTGCAGATAGACCCCTTAACCATATATATTCTGATACCCTATCACTCCAGGTACTTGGATAACTATGTTTCATTTAAAAGAATATATATTTTGGTTAGGGTTAAGGGTTAAAGTTAGGTGGGGTATGGTTAGGTTAGGGATGATTCACGAACTCGCAGCAACGCGCGGGTAATTTGGCTAGTTATTTGATATAATGTAAATAACATATTAATTATGTGTGTGTGTGTTCTTTGTTTGTTCGCCTACCCATCCCTCCGCTACCTCTCTCTTTGCCGCCATAGAACATGCGGTGTTTCTGGTGTGTGTGTGTGTGTGTGTGTGTGTGTGTGTGTGTGTGTGTGTGTGTGTGTGTGTGTGTGTGTGTGTGTGTGTGTTCTTTGTTCATGTTACCCTTATGATCTATGATGCGTACCCCCAAGGGTACGCGGATCCCAGTTTGGACAAGTCTAGGGCACTCGAAAACAATATTTATGTGTCAGACATAGAAAATAAAGGCATTCTGGTTAGCACGTGTCTTACATGGGTTATACCCAGAAACCAATGTTTCCGGACCTATGTTCAGGAGAACTGTTTCCATGATTTAAATACAGGGGGCACAGTCCTGAAGTTATGCCATCTAAGTTTGAAACACCCTGTATACATACACAGGCAGAGACAGCATCACTCGAACCGGGACCTGTGTGTGTGTGTGTGTGTGTGTGTGTGTGTGTGTGTGTGTGTGTGTGTGTGTGTGTGTGTGTGTGTGTGTGTGTGTGTGTGTGTGTGTGTGTGTGTGTGATTCACCACCATGGTCTTAGATCACGTGTTGGACTCGTGATCAACAGCTATTTCCCTCCCGGAGGAGAGCTCAGAGCTCATATATGACCGATCTATGGGTAATGCTGTGTCCTTACACGCCCACACACACCCAACTCCCCGCCCATGAGAGTTGGAGTAACGACTCGCAGGGTAGCGATACTGAAATTATTTCAGCCCTGGGCGGGATTCGAACCCAGACCGCCGTAGTGGCAGCCGGGAACTCTACCACTGAGCCATGATGTGTGTATTCACTTGGTCTTTGGATCACGTGTTGGACTCGTGATCGACAGCTATTTCCCTCCTGGAAGAGAGCTCAGAGCTCGTAGGTCCGATCTATGGGTAATGCTATGACCTTGCACACACACACACCCCCAACTCCCCGCCCACGAGAGTCAGAGTAACGACCCGAGGCACAGCGATACCGAAGTAATTTCGGCCCTGGGCAGGATTCGAACTGGGTGCTGGAAGCATTTCTGCTTCCCAGTTCAGCGCTCTACCAACTATGCCACCGAGTCGGTGTGTGTGTGTGTGTGTGTGTGTGTGTGTGTGTGTGTGTGTGTGTGTGTGTGCGTGTAATGTGTATATGTTCGCTATGTATTTGAGTGTGTGTTCTGGTAACATATTCTATACCACCATTGGCAAGTTAAAACCGTAAGACTGATTTTAGTGCTCTCTCAGGGTGACAGACTGGTATCACATAATTTTTTATATAAATTTGCGGTTTGTTTTCACAAGTTTGTATATATTTCTTGTTTTTTTAGTCGTTATGTAAATGTTAATTTTTGGTTGTTAGTCATGGAATTTTATTTTTGTAAATTTTTGTTTTTGTTTGTTTTTATTCGTATGTTTTTCTCTCCTGAGTATTTTTTCCATTTTTGTTTTGTTTTCGTATTGCCTTCTTTGTTTTTGTGTTTTTTCTTTGTTTTATTTGTGTTTTAATATATATTTTGTTTTTCTAGGCTTTCTGCTTGTCATTTGTTCGTTGTGTGTTTTTTGTGGTGTTTCTGTTTTACATTATTATATTTTTTGCTCAAATTTCTTTGTATATTCTTTGTTTTTGTCTTCCTTGTTTGCTTTTTATCTGTATTTGTTTTCAATTTCTTTGTTCTAGTTATCATTTTTGTTTTCTATTTGTTTATTTTTATGTTTTGTATGGAATAATTTTGTTTTTGTGTTGAAATTGTTTTAGTTTCTTGTTCTTTGTTTGTATCTCTTATTTTTTGTTTTCTGTAATACTTTTTATTTGTCTTTTGGTGTTTGTAACTTTTTGTTTCGTGATCATTTTCATTGTAGTTAATGTTTTATTTTGTATTTTTTCTTTTGTTTCCGTTTTTCCTTGTTTGGTGTTGTCTTTGGATGTGTTGACTTTGTCTTATTAGTTTTATTTGTATTATTTTATGTTTTTCTTATTCTTCTGTGTACTGTTGTTTTATCTTTATGGTTACTTTGTTGATAGGTTTTGCAAATTATTTAATTTGATTTTTTTTTTCTTTTGGTTTGGTTTTATTTTTCTATTTATGTGTTTTTCAAAGATTTGTTCACATTTGTTTGTGTTGCTCTGTTTGCATTTTGTTTTTCATTATACTTTTCATGATTGTGTTTTTTTATGTTTGATTCTTGTTCTAAATTATTTACTATATGTGTTGTTCTGTATCAATTTTCTGTTTTGATTGTTTTTGTATAATTTTTGTTTGGTGAATTTATTGTGCTGTGGTTTGTTTTTGTTTATGCTCTGTCTCTTGCTTGTCTTTTACTTGTTTTTTGCGTTTGTGTGCTTTTTGTTTTTTGTATATAATGAATAAACACTCACGCACACACACACACACACACACACACACACACACACACACACACACAAACACACAAACACACACACACACACACACACACACACACACACACACACATATATATATATATATATACATATATATATATATATATATATGTCTATCAATCTGTCTGTATATCAAGAGCTTTCCCCCCTTGTAAGGGAGGTAGCCAAATCAGAGGCACGTAACTATTCCCAACCATTCCACTCCCCTCCACCACCCCTTCCCATCTCAGTTCCTTATGGATGATGGAGCATCCCTGCATCCGTCAAGTGCCCTGGGTCAAACGCAATGCAGTAAGACACAGCACATCCACAGTAAAGTCGCTTCACTCAATCGGCGACCCCCACCTCTGTCCCCTCAACCAGAAAAAGAGAAGACGGGGAGAAATATAATTCTCAGAAAATCACTCCCTATCCCTCATCCCTCCCATCTCTTGCCTTCTCCCTTCCTTGCTCAACAGACATTCCCCTTTTGCTCAACGCTCCTTTCACCCCATCCATCTATCTCATCCTTGGTCGTCCCTTCAAGTTCACCTCTGACTTTCACACCTCTTTTACTAATCGTTCATCACTCATTCTTTCCATGTGTCCAAACCATTCCAATAATATTTTATCAACCCTTTCTCCTCACCTCTATCCAACCTTGTAACCTCTTCCATAATTCTCAGAGATTTCATCTCAAACACATTTAATCTTTTCTTCTCTGCCTCTCTTAAATTCCAAGTCTCTGCCCCATACAATACCGTCGGCACAATAATCCCTTCATAAAATATCCTCTTTGCATCCATTCCCAGTGGCCTATTTCTTATAAAAAAATTCAATCCCACAAGTTATTTACTTGATTCTCTCAATCTCCCTTTCATGCCTCATACGACCCCAAATACCTAAAGCTCTCCACTTCCTCCATCCTCTCTCCTTTTAGACGTGTCACTGTCATCCTCTATCCTTGTACATCTCACCACCTTATTTTTACCCATATTTATTTTAATCTTTCTCCTATCGCATACCTTCCCGAATTCCGTCACCAACTCCCTTAATTCCTCCTCTGACCCTGCCACAAGCACAGTGTCGTCCCAAACAACAACTGGCTCACCTCCCACTTTTCTCCATTTCCTTTAACAATCTCCAATCCCCTGCCCATTACCCTCGCCTTTACCTCCCATCCCACCCCACACAATGAACAGCCATGGCGACATGACACAACCCTGGCTTTTACCTCAAACCACTCGCTCTCTCCATTTCCAAGCCTATCACAGGCTCTACTACTCTCGTAAAAACTCTTGACTGACCTAACAGTCATGTATATATATGTACAGTATATATATATATATGTATATATATATATATATATATATATATATATATATATATATATATATATTGTGTAGTATTGTATCCGACGGAAGTTTTTATGAAGACCTTCAATTCTTCTAAAAAAAGTTTATCGTCCTTAAGTAGAAAAAAAAAAAAAATCTTCGAAAATGTGGTGCATGAAGATGAGCAGCGTAAGTTCTTGTGTTTACTGGCGGACGTTTCGTGACATTTTCAACTGAATACATAAGTTTTGTACAGGGTTACAAATACATAAAAAAGGAACACTAGGAAAGGTCATTACAATTGAACAACTCAAAGTACAAGTGACGCCACGTGGGGAGCCTTAACGGACGAGTGAGGGGATGTCTCTAATGGGGGGAAGGGTCAGGAGATCAACATTCTGGACATTGACCGAAGGTGATAAGTCCTTTACATAAAGGGCTTCCAGTAATCCAAGACGTCGGGGGGCATCATCATCCTGGTCCAGTGCTATGGTGCCTTTAACTAGATGATCTCTAGTCGGGGGGGGGGGGGGTCCCCATGTTCTTGATGGATCCTTCTTGAAGGTTGCAAGTAAGACGTCTTGAGAGGCGAGTAGTCGTCATTCCTACGTAAGAAGTTTGAGTTCCACAGTCCTCGTGTTGACAAGTGCGCATGTAGATGACGTTTCTCTTCTGGAGGAGTTCAAGGGGAGTGAGGGAGTTATTCTTTAATAAAAGGTTAGACGACTTCTTGGATTGATAAAACATGTCAAATCTAGATGTTTATCTTCAGATACTGGTTTAAAATCACGGCGGATGATATTCATGACCCTTTCATCACTTTTGTATACCGATGTTATGTGGCCCTTATATCTCTCTTGATGGAGCAATCGGTTAATTCACTAACACTTGTCACGTGCTAGCCCCGGTTCGAGTCCTTGCCCGTACCACGTTTCAATTTCTGCATGTGGCCTCCTCGAGTCTCTCTGGATGTTGATGGCTTAGAGTTAAAGTGTATTATGGTTGATAAAATGTATATTTGTTCACTGGGACCCATTCAGTGTTGTACATATATATATATATATATATATATATATATATATATATATATATATATATGTGTGTGTGTGTGTGTGTGTGTATGTGTGTGTGTGTGTGTGTCTAGTTTCGGGCTTATGTCCACTGTACCACCGGTCGATTTCCTCCTTAATGGTTCCCTCCACAATGTAATTTGGAAAACAATTGTTTATGAGAACATGACAGGCCCGTTCATGTTCGTGGTGAACAGATCTCCAGTCTGGACAGTTAGTACCCTCCTAATGTAAGCGTTAAGCCTTTGTGTCTTGCGGGGCACTCGCTCTGACCATTTAGACAGCGCCCATTGTTGGTTGCTTTAACATAAACACCGGTTTTGTATCCGGAATCAAATATGGGGGGGACTAGTGCATCTAGAAAAGGGAGGGAGCCATGGATGCTACGTTCGGTGGTGAAAATGAGGCCTGATTCTTCCATGAGCCGCCGGAGGTGGTCTTCCAGTTGTTCGTCTTTATTAACCCTAACAAAAATGTCATCTATGTATCTACAGTAGATCTTAGGTTTCTTCTTCGACAGGACTCCAAGACGGAATCCCATTGCTACGCCGACTGTTTGCACGCATATGTGTCCTCTTGGGCTTCTACAAGGGACTTCTTTGGAGAAGATTTGGAGAAGGGATCGTAGGGCGTGTTCAGGGATATATAAGGTGGGAGTGGTATCGTTGAGATAGACTCTCTGTATGATAAAATCAATGGTTCTGTGAAGATGCTTTCGGCGTATAACGAGGCGATTTTGCTTCCTACTGGGGCGGGAGTACCTCTCAGGATCTCTAAGAGCTGTTTAATTGTAGTGACTTTTCCTAGTGTTGAAAATCTAATTGGGGTTAGGAAACGTCCTGCCAGCAAATCCAAGAACTTACTCTCCTTTTCTTCATGCCACACACTTTACAAGAATTGAGGGTCTTCAGAAAAAGGTCATCAACGCTGAAATTTCCGTCACATTTAATACTACACGTATTAAAGAAAAATTGCTGCCGAGGTACACACACACACACACACACACACACACACACACACACACACATATATATATGTATATATATATATATATGTATATATATGTGTGTATGTGTATGTGTGTGTATGTGTGTGTATACATATATATATATATATATGCACGCACACACACACACACACACACACACACACATGCATATATATGTATACAGTGCTCGACAAGGATGTACGAACGGTTAGCGAGAATGAGTGATGAGGAGTGTTGAGGACTGTTTTTGCTGAAATGCACAATTTTATATAAAAAATTAGCATATGGTTGCATTATTTGACCTATTTTCTTTAAAATGTGTGATTTCCATGTAATTTGATCAAAGAAAAGTTACGTTTTTATCCTCTACAAAATTACCAACCACATACCGTCCGACTCACTAATTGCCGACCTCAACCAAACAATGACGGTTTTTGCTCAAATGCACAATCTTATATAAAAAATTAGCATATGGTTGCATTATTTGACCTATTTTCTTTAAAATGTGTGATTTCCATGTAATTTGATCAAAGAAAAGTTACGTTTTTATCCTCTGCAAAATTACCGACAACAGCTATGAATACCGTCCGGTTTTTGCTATAATGCACAATTCTATATAAAAAATTAGCATATGGTTGCATTATTTGACCTATTTTCTTTAAAATGTGTGATTTTCATGCAATTTGATCAATGAGAAGTTACGTTTTTATCCTCTGCAAAATTGCTGACCGACTCGCTCATAGTCGACCAAACTCGAACAAGAACGGTTTTTGCTGAAATGCACAATTTTATATAGAAAATTAGCATATGGTTGCATTATTTGACCTATTTTCTTTAAAATGTGTGATTTTCATGCAATTTCATCAAAGAGAAGTTACAACCTCGCAGCATTCACAAATTCCCAGTTATCTAAGATTACCAATTCCCAAACAGCCCTCTTCTTCCTTCACCACCTAAATGAACTAGACAAACAATTAGACAAGCTATTAGACCATAGTAATCTTATCCAAAGAGATATTTGGAACGCCCACGCAGGTATAGTCAACTTTCAAATGATCACTCCAACCCAACTTGATCAAACACTACGACAAGCCCACAATACATTGAAACTTACCCCCTTCTTCTCCCGAAATGAAATACATCATTATTACCCCATCTTAACATCAACTATCTTTCAAGAATTTATTCTAATAAACATTCCGTTGGACCCGATCAAGAGATTCTCCCTTTGGGAAATTTACCCCTTCCCCTACCCTTACCAAAACCGCACCATGACCCTCAACCTACCAACCTCCACCATCCTAAAATCAACTGATGGACAGTGGATCACACTAACCTCACCAGAAACCATGGCAATTTGCAAGATAGCACGACCCAACTTCCATATCTGTCCAGCTTACCCCTTCCATTTCCAATTAACCAAATCCCAACCTTGCCTCTCAGAACTCACAACACCCAAAGTCAATTTTTCCGAGACGTGTGACTTTCGCTTCTCAGACAACACTCAAATACACCACACCCACGTAGGACATAAACACTTCATATTTCTTCCCCACCCCACATTAGTGTCAGTGATATGCCTACACAAACCACCCTCCCATCATAGGATCAACGGCTCTATCACTCTACCAGACACCTGCCACATCTACATGATGGACTCAATGCTTCTCCCAAACAAACTCCACCAACAAGGCACTCTCAACATGACCCACGATCTAGGTCCCATAACCCAACTAACACTCCCACCCCTCCCTAAGATCCCCGATACCATCCTCCCAAGTAAGATAGACATGGTACACCTCCTAAATAGATCAACTACCCTTGATATGGACTCCTTAGACCTACATTATAAAATATTACCTTATGCATCCACTGCCCTCTCAATCTTAATCATCCTTTTTATATTAGTGGTACTAACCAAATTCCTTTGCACGAAATAAGACCATCAAACAGTTTCAACCCCCTCTTTCCCAAATTATTGTAAACCTAGATTAAGTTGAACTTTGTATCTCACCAATATCTTACCTTACTATAATGACATACATACTCATAGATAAGAGTTCCTCAGAAAAGACAGATTGTGCCAAACAAACTCATAGATAAGAGTTTCAGAAAAGACAGATACTGACATACAAACTCACAGATAAGAGTTTGTCAGAAATAATAAGAAAGTGTCACAAAAACTCTTAGATAAAAGTTGAATATATGTAATGTTGGTGAGACACAACCATATTCCTTTTTTTCAGAGACACAACATCGCATACCCATCCTTCTAGCTCAAAATGCCCTCTTGGGACCCCACAATCACTTCAACATTACACCCCCCATCTCCACATACAGTATATCCACCCAAGATTTTGTGTCTGACTTTATAACTATATAACCATATATATGTATAGATATTTTCTTAACCATGTAACATTTGAAGCCGGGAGCCACCTAACCCCAGGGGGAGGGCGATATGTATACGCCACCATATACATGATGAGTAATATCACTCACACACTCACTCACCTCACTCACTCACTGGTCCACCCGACTGTCCGGCACCAATCTTGCTGACTGGGCGGTTGCCGACTCAGCACTTCATGCCCGTGGGACCAGCACTATCAAGAAGCAACCATACACACACACACACACACACACACACGAACATACTCATAAGTGCAGTCAACCCCAAACTCACAAAACACACGACAACCAAATAATAATGAACCCTTCCCCCCTGGAAATATTATATACTGTAAATAACACATAGCTAGTAATTAAGAACATGATAGTTTATTTGCGGGAAACCAAACATTCCTATTAAAAAATCTTGTTAAAACATCTACCAGCACCTCCTATTTTGCTGTGTCAGGACTTCCGACGAACAAAAAGTCGATGCTCTAGCCCCGGAGCCGTCGGTCTGATAGACGTGCTCTGTGTAAGTAGTGTACTGCGAACTGTGTGTAAAAATATAAATACTGGAAACTTTGTGCAAAGATGTGTGTAAATCTACAGTGAACTCTTCTTAAGATTAACCAATAAAACCAAGAAAACCAGAAGATCGTATCTGTACATCCAAGAAGATACGGGAAGGGGCTTATATACCAAGAAGATACGGGAAGGGGCTTATATACTGGTGGCAGCATCAAACCGCAACCCATTTCCTCAAGAGACTGGTTCCTAGAAATCACGTATCCTCAACCAGAAGCAAGCCAGCCACGCCCACCGTCGAGCAACACGGACCTCGACCGCGAGCTAACATCGCCTACCTATGACATCTCATCAACACGCAGTACACTCTACACTGTCATGGGCATCGTCAGCACCGACTCCAAATTACCTAACCACTTCTAAACAAGGTAAATAATATATCAACCCCTCACAATACTTGATAATATTGATAATCCTCCCCTAACCAATCAAAACCAACCCCCCTGATACTCGCCTTCTCTCC
The DNA here is from genome assembly GCF_046742065.1 of Oratosquilla oratoria. Taxonomy (NCBI): domain Eukaryota; kingdom Metazoa; phylum Arthropoda; class Malacostraca; order Stomatopoda; family Squillidae; genus Oratosquilla; species Oratosquilla oratoria. Next base: position 36,281,999 of record NC_134819.1, on the reverse strand, counting down.
CTTTTCACGAGAACGTCAATGAGGCACCTCCCCGCAAATATCCTCACCTGGAGGTAATTGCACACCACTGAACTCTTATATCTACCAACTATCCTACTACCAAGGAGACCTTCCCAAATCTTCGTACGTAAGGACAAACAAGTCTACGGGCCGCCACAGCCACACCTGACGGACCTGCACATACGTCAATATACCTAAACCCAATCATACCTTTCAAGGTATTCTAATGTTCATTATATAGACAATCTTGTAAGATTCACTTTCACCTTCATATCACCAATAATTAACGATAGCTTAACTTCATTTTCCCTTCTTTGATTAATAATTCAGTCTCTAGTGATTTAATAATTCAAACAAAAATATCATTTTACAAAACTAAGTTACATAATTAAGTTAAAAACATTTTTGCATACTTCTATCTTGTACCTTCCCAATTTATTATTTAGAATAATATATTTTCAACTTTTACAATAACCTGTATAATCACATTACTTTTTCTTGCCAATATCAAATATTACCTTTTTCTTGCCAATATCATATATGCCCATTTATATTGTATATCTTTTTACCTTTTACAATAACTTATATATTTTTTTTACTATATGTAATTACATTTTTTGTTGCAATATTACCACTGTAAACCTATTTTACACTGTAAACCCATTTATATTGTATATCTTTTTACCTTTTACAATAACTTATATATATATTTTTACTATATGTAATTACATTTTTGTTGCAATATTACCATTGTATACCCATTGAAACCCTATACCCCCCCTCTTATCTAACCATAACATACTACCCCTTAGATAATGTATACAAAATATTTCTAATTTAACTATTTCAACTTAGACCTCCTATCTCACCTAACTACTTTCTATACCTGTTAAGTCATACATGCATCTCTAGTTAGACACTAACATGGCTACAGGTACGAGAGCCAAGGTCAGAAATTTACTTCAAGGATTTCTTTCCTCATCTAAAGAAGATAAACCCTCTCAAGACCAAGACCATGACACGACTAAGGCAGATTCTCAAATACTTCCTGAGGAATACTATGACCACATACCCCTTCACCATGACCACTCACGGGAAGACCCTTTTAACCCCTTCCAACTACAACACTTGCCCAACCCCCTCCCTCACTCCACACCAAAACTTCAAGTTACCCCTCAACTAGATCCTCAACAACAACAACCCCACACTCCATCACAACCCCAAATTCCCCCTCACCTAGACCCTCAACAACAACCCCCCACACTCCATCACAACCCCAAATTCCCCCTCACCTAGACCCTCAACAACAACCCCCCCACACCTCTCCGCAACCCCAAATTCCCTCTCATGTCAACCCTCAACAACCCCCCCCCCCACATCCCAACCCCCCTGATTCCCCTGCAACAATCCCTAAACCCCACAAACCATGCATACGAGAACTTTGCCTTCCCTTCTCCCAACTTCCCATCTGGTCAACCCACCTCCACACCACACCCCCAACCACCACCTAACCTTGCCCCAAACCCATCACAACATCCTAACCCACAACTTCAACCTACAATAATTAATAACTACCAAACCATTACCCCTCTAACCGAAATTCCAACCTTCTCTCAAGCTAGCGGACTCTCCATCACAGACTTCCTGACAGCATGTGATCTTTTCTTTTCTAAAAACCCAAACTACTCTGACTTAGATAAGATAAATCTATGCCGCCAGAAAATAGAAGCATCGGACGAACATAGGTCCACGGCTCGGATGCTAGATAGTTTGATAGCCACAGGGATCACATATAGCAATTATAAGCAACATCTGTTAAATGTCTTTCAAAGCAAACAAACAAACAACATTAGCTTTATCCTCACATTTCTAAATAATACTAGAGTTCAAAAACAAAGCAACGTTAAAGATAATGTTGCAAACACAATTAAAGAAATTAGGGAAAATCTGTACAACAATAGCCCATGGACTTACACAGACACCACCACAGGTAAAAAGGTAATGACCTTGGAAAACCTATGCTCATTACTAGAGATAGATCTCTATCTTTCCCAACTCCCTCCAAAGTGACAAAGAGAAGCCGCAAAAAGGGATTTAAACACTAGTAACCCATTAGCTTATACTTACATCTTAGACATCACCAACGCTTGCAACATCTCCCTCTCTGACCAGCACCATTTTGCTAGACTAAATAGCCTTCAGTCACAACAGCCCCCTAGCCCCAATCTAGCGCAACCATCTAACTGGTGTTCCTACCATCTTTCAACAAGTCACAACACCAGAGACTGCATACAGAAACAACAAATGCAAGCACAACACCGCGCTACCCCTTGCTCAGTTCATGGAACTACTTCCCACACGGATTCTCAGTGTAGAGCGCAACAATACCAACAACCACAGGTACAACACCGCGCCACCCCTTGCTCAATTCATGGAACTACCTCCCACACTGATTCTCAGTGTAGAGCGCAACAATACCAACACCTACAGGTACAACACCGCGCTACCCCTTGCTCAATTCATGGTACCTCCCACACTGATTCCCAATGTAGAGCTCAACAGCAAACCAAACAACTCCCACCCACCCCTAGACCACCCACCATGTCAAAACCAACACAAACAGGCAAATACTGCAACCTACACAAAACCACAACTCACTCCAACGAAGAGTGTTCTCAACAAAAATCACAACCACAACCACATCAGAGAACAAACAAACAAGTCACCACACCTCGACAAACACCTTCCTCCCACACAACACATACAACTCAACACCGATTGGGGGAACGTGCACCAGCCTCACGCACCAGACCACCATAGGAACGTCCGACACACCACACAACTATATCACCCTAAAGGTGAAATCAGATCAAATTACTGTTGACATGATGGTTGATACAGGAACAAACCTGAACCTCATCCCCAGAGCTCTCTACGAAGCACTAAATGACCCACCCCAAATCCAGTATTCAAATACGGAAGGTCTATTGATAGAAGGATCTGCCATATCACTTCACGATATGATTGATTTAAACATAGAGGTAAACAATTCCCAAGTAGGTTTCACATCCTTCCACTTAGCTGATGAATGGAGTCTCGACCAACAAGGTATAATAGGTTTAAAGTCCCTACGAGACTGGAAGTCCATCATCAACTTAGATACCAACAAAATCTCCTTCCGAGATGAAAGTAATGAGTCAACACTTCCTGGAACACCCGACCCAGACACACCTCTTTCATATCTATCTAGCTTAAATAAACCCTCTCCAACTAACAGCTACTCATTCCGTCCACCACCTTATGTCACCTCAAAAGCACTGATGTCTAACACAGTCATCATACCCCCTAGACATTCAATAACAGTTCCACTATACATACCCGGAGCAATAGAACACCAGGATGTCATAATTGACCCAGATACGTCAAGAATAAATAACATAACCTTGGAGTCCTCCTGGGATATAGTATCAGAAAATAAACACACCCTAGCTATGTTAACAAATCTCTCCGATCAACACCGCAAAATCAGGAAGAACACAAACATTTGTTCAGTCCATCTCCATAATTCCCCAATCCAGGAACCACTCCCACAACACATCAACACTGTAAGACCACCACAAACTCTCACCCCTATCCACCCCAACCAAATCACAACATCAGCAAACGGAGAGATGAATGACAAGCTACTGACCCTCCTACAAAGGAATAGATCGGCTATCGCCTTAGAAGGCGAACCCTTAGGCAAATGTGATATAATCAAACATCACATCCAAATTCCCCCCAACACCCCCCCCCCCTCATACACCCCCGCTTACCGCATACCCCACAGTAGGAAAACACAAGTCAACAACAGTGTGCACGAGATGTTACACCAAGGCGTAATTTCTCACTCCCAAAGTCCGTGGAACAGTCCCCTCTTCCTAGTCCCAAAGAAAGACGGAACTTTACGCCCTGTTGTTGACTTTAGGAAAGTTAACCACCTAACTCAATCTGACCCACACCCCCTCCCCGCCATGCAAGATGTCTTACAAACCATCGGTATTGGAAATTCAGTTTTTTCCACAATTGACCTTAAGTCAGCCTTCTGGCAGGTCGAGCTCACCGATGAATCTAAACCCGTAACTGCATTCTCCACTGACAATGGACATTTCCATTTCGAGCGTATGCCCTTTGGCCTTAAGAATGCCCCCTCAACCCAACAAAGGTTGATGACCCGCATTTTCAGCGACATGATAGGAATCTCATTATTCGTCTACTTAGACGACCTCATCATCTATAGTCCCACACAAACTGACCACCTTCACACACTAGAGATTGTCCTAAAAAGACTCAAAAACACAGGATTGAAAATCCAACTAGGAAAGTGTAAATTCCTACAGACGGAACTCACCTTCCTAGGCCATAAGGTAGATAGCCAAGGCATCCATACCACCACAGATAAGATAGATACCATAAACAATTTCCCAACCCCCAGAAACGCAGATGAAACTAAAAGTTTCGTAGGACTAGCATCATACTACAGACATTTCATACACAAATTTGCGGAAATTACATCCCCTCTCACCAAATTCACAAGAAAAGGCGAGCCTTTCAAATGGTCTGAAGAGGAACAGACAAGTTTAAACACCCTTAAACATGCTCTTACCTTTCCTGATATGAAGAAAGAATTCCTTCTTTACACCGACGCCTCCTCTAAAGGAATAGGCGCAGTCTTACAGCAGAAAGATGAAAACGGGAAAGAGCACCCCATAGCCTACGCAAGTAGAGTACTGAATAAGCCTGAAAGTAACTATTCAACTACCCACAAAGAAGGACTTGCATTGATATGGGGCTTGAAACATTTTAAATATCTTATACTAGGGTATAAGATCACAATCTTTACAGACCATCAACCCCTAGTCTACCTCTTTAACACTAAAGACTTACATGGCAGAATTGCCAGGTGGAAAACCACCCTATTGGACTTCGATCCAAAGATAACATATCTAGCGGGAAAAGCTAACATAGTAGCTGACTCTTTAAGCAGACAAACTCACGTCTCATCACTAACACAAACAACATGCATTCCGATGCAAGAACTTAGAGATGAAACAGACAATGACCCGACATGGTCTCAAATAAAACAGCATCTCCTTTCAAGAACTCCCTTACACTCCCGACCACCTGTCCCTATAGACGAACTCAAACTGGTCGACGGAATCATAAGGAGAACCACTAATGACAGGGAAGTAACTGTCGTTCCCAGAGTCAGTTCCCAAGGTCCTACACATATTGCACGACAGTGCAATGGGAGGCCACTCAGGCAGAGATAAGACACTGAACACTGCTAGGCACTCCTTCTACTGGGTCAACATGAAAAAAGATATAACCACACACATAGACTCATGTGTAACTTGCAACCAATTCAGAGGACCTGACCCCAAAATACTCAATATCAAAGACATCCCGCTCCCTGCTGAGCCATGGGAAACACTTGGCATTGACTTACTGAAAATGCCAACGAGCCATCAAGGTTCCAATTACGTACTCACGGCAGTCGATTATCTGTCCAAATACACCATCCTAGTCCCATTACAAGACAAAACAGCAGAGACTGTAGCCAAAGCCTTAGTTAACAATATATTCTGCAGATACAACATTCCCACACGAATGTTATCTGACAACGGGTCAGAGTTAAAAAACGAGGTAATGCGCGAAATAGCACATCTTTACAATGTAGATCAAACTTTCGCCACTGCCTACCACCCACAAGGGAATGGACTAACTGAGCGCACCAATCGCAAAGTGCTTGAAGTCCTCAGACCTTTGGTCAACGATCTTACGGACAGTTGGGAAGATTGGCTACCACAGGTACAAACCAGTATCAACAGCACAGTCAACTCCGCAACAAAGATGTCTCCCCATGAGATCATTTTTGGCCAAAGAATGCGCCTTCCCTACCAAATCTTCAACCAACCCCCAACCCCCTTATACAGTCTAGATAATCTCACCCAATGCCTAAAAAGAGGAATGCAAACCATTTATAAGCAAGTCAGAGAAAACCTCAAAGTAGCCCAAGAAAGAACAAAAACAAAACAACACAGACGTTCATCTCCACTTGACATAACACTTGGAGACACAGTCATGGTCAAAGACTCAAGCAGGACTAACAAACTCAAACCCAAGTTCCTAGGCCCCTTCACAGTCACAAGCTCACTCCCTAACAATGTTTTCCTACTAACAGATCCTTCCGATCACACAACCGTAACCATACATGGAGAGAAATTGAGAAAAGTTAAACTCCACCTCGACCCAACCCCACCCCCCACCTACAACCCACCTACCGCACTCACACATAATTCACCCAAACGCAAGTCCCATCCCATGACTCTGCGTCGACGCAACTAAACATGCACTCTAGCTCTCGCCCCTGAAGATGCAGGACGTCATGCATCTCTCAGTGGAGGTTAAAATGGCCCATTTCCAATAAGAACTCCCTTCCGCATATCTAGTGAAACTTCTCCACTTCCTTCCGACCACTATAACCTTAGCGAGAGTCAGATAGACATATCCTCATTCACTAAAACATAACCTTCATCCACAGGATGACTACAATACTACTACTACTTCACCTCGTCCACCTCTCCCTCTCCACCCCCGTTTTGATCCCAGGAGCAGTCATCAACAACCATGGAACCGCCGCATGCGTAGAGGATTCCATAATGGTAAAACTGAGAATTTCCCCAGATACTCTGCTACAACCCCTCACAAAATTACATAAAGACCTCATAGACATAGAAAAATTAATCTCCACCCAAATACCCAACACCACTCATCAAAACCATGAAATCTCCATGACACTATACCACAACGTCAACGCCTTACATGACCAGATCAATACGATCAAATACACAATATACCACCTCCCCAATCCAGACAATGAGAACCCAAAGACCAGTAGAACCAAACGCGGATTGTTCGATTTTATCGGAATAATCTCTAAATCGCTATTCGGGACTGCAACTGAACAAGACTTACAAACAATCCAAACACACATAGGAAATATAACAAAAGTACTACACCAACAAGGTAAACTCATAAATCTAAACTCTAAGAACATCGACCTCCTCGCTAACTCAATCAATTCGGTAATTGATAAGTTCAACAACCTCGCAGCATTCACAAATTCCCAGTTATCTAAGATTACCAATTCCCAAACAGCCCTCTTCTTCCTTCACCACCTAAATGAACTAGACAAACAATTAGACAAGCTATTAGACCATAGTAATCTTATCCAAAGAGATATTTGGAACGCCCACGCAGGTATAGTCAACTTTCAAATGATCACTCCAACCCAACTTGATCAAACACTACGACAAGCCCACAATACATTGAAACTTACCCCCTTCTTCTCCCGAAATGAAATACATCATTATTACCCCATCTTAACATCAACTATCTTTCAAGAATTCATTCTAATAAACATTCCGATGGACCCGATCAAGAGATTCTCCCTTTGGGAAATTTACCCCTTCCCCTACCCTTACCAAAACCGCACCATGACCCTCAACCTACCAACCTCCACCATCCTAAAATCAACTGATGGACAGTGGATCACACTAACCTCACCAGAAACCATGGCAATTTGCAAGATAGCACGACCCAACTTCCATATCTGTCCAGCTTACCCCTTCCATTTCCAATTAACCAAATCCCAACCTTGCCTCTCAGAACTCACAACACCCAAAGTCAATTTTTCCGAGACGTGTGACTTTCGCTTCTCAGACAACACTCAAATACACCACCCACGTAGGACATAAACACTTCATATTTCTTCCCCACCCCACATTAGTGTCAGTGATATGCCTACACAAACCACCCTCCCATCATAGGATCAACGGCTCTATCACTCTACCAGACACCTGCCACATCTACATGATGGACTCAATGCTCCTCCCAAACAAACTCCACCAACAAGGCACTCTCAACATGACCCACGATCTAGGTCCCATAACCCAACTAACACTCCCACCCCTCCCTAAGATCCCCGATACCATCCTCCCAAGTAAGATAGACATGGTACACCTCCTAAATAGATCAACTACCCTTGATATGGACTCCTTAGACCTACATTATAAAATATTACCTTATGCATCCACTGCCCTCTCAATCTTAATCATCCTTTTTATATTAGTGGTACTAACCAAATTCCTTTGCACGAAATAAGACCATCAAACAGTTTCAACCCCCCTTTCCCAAATTATTGTAAACCTAGATTAAGTTGAACTTTGTATCTCACCAATATCTTACCTTACTATAATGACATACATACTCATAGATAAGAGTTCCTCAGAAAAGACAGATTGTGCCAAACAAACTCATAGATAAGAGTTTCAGAAAAGACAGATACTGACATACAAACTCACAGATAAGAGTTTGTCAGAAATAATAAGAAAGTGTCACAAAAACTCTTAGATAAAAGTTGAATATATGTAATGTTGGTGAGACACAACCATATTCTTTTTTCAGAGACACAACATCGCATACCCATCCTTCTAGCTCAAAATGCCCTCTTGGGACCCCACAATCACTTCAACATCACACCCCACATCTCCACATATATCCACCCAAGATTTTGTGTCTCTGACTTTATAACTATATAACCATATATATGTATAGATATTTTCTTAACCATGTAACATTAGGTGCCGGGAGCCACCTAACCCCAGGGGGAGGGCGATATGTATACGCCACCATATACATGATGAGTAATATCACTCACACACTCACTCACCTCACTCACTCACTCACTCACTGGTCCACCCGACTGTCCGGCACCAATCTTGCTGACTGGGCGGTTGCCGACTCAGCACTTCATGCCCGTGGGACCAGCACTATCAAGAAGCAACCATACACACACACACACGAACATACTCATAAGTGCAGTCAACCCCAAACTCACAAAACACACGACAACCAAATAATAATGAACCCTTCCCCCCTGGAAATATTATATACTGTAAATAACACATAGCTAGTAATTAAGAACATGATAGTTTATTTGCGGGAAACCAAACATTCCTATTAAAAAATCTTGTTAAAACATCTACCAGCACCTCCTATTTTGCTGTGTCAGGACTTCCGACGAACAAAAAGTCGATGCTCTAGCCCCGGAGCCGTCGGTCTGATAGACGTGCTCTGTGTAAGTAGTGTACTGCGAACTGTGTGTAAAAATATAAATACTGGAAACTTTGTGCAAAGATGTGTGTAAATCTACAGTGAACTCTTCTTAAGATTAACCAATAAAACCAAGAAAACCAGAAGATCGTATCTGTACATCCAAGAAGATACGGGAAGGGGCTTATATACCAAGAAGATACGGGAAGGGGCTTATATATTTTATCCTCTGCAAAATTACCGACAACAGCTATGAATACCGTCCGACTCACTCATAGCCGACCGAACTCGAACAAGGACGGTTTTTGCTGAAATGCACAATTTAAAAAAAAAAAAAGTAGCATATGATTGCATTATTTGACCTATTTTCTTTAAAATGTGTGATTTTCATGTAATTTGACAAAAAATAAGTTACGTTTTTATCTTCTGCAAACTTACCAGCCACAGCTACGAATATCGTCCGACTCATTAATAGCCGATCAAACTCGAACAAGAACGGTTTTTGCTGAAATTCACGATTGTATATAAAACAAATAGCATATGGCTGCATTATTTGACCTATTTTCTTTAAAATGTGTGATTTCCATGTAATTTGATCAAAGAGAAGTTACGTTTTTATCCTCTGCAAAATTGTCGACAACGGCTATGAATACCGTCCGACGGTTTTTGCTGAAATGCACGATTGGTCAAATTACATGAAAATCACACATTTTAAAGAAAATAGTCGAAATAATTTAACTATATGCAATCTATTACAATAATAACACCATAGTAAGAAACTTAATAGAGTGTAGTTTGATCCATACCACCAGTGATCATAGTTGGCGGGCTGGACGAATCGTAGCTGTGGTCGGTAATATTGCAGAGGATAAAAGCGTAACTTCTCTTTAATCAAATTACATGGAAATCACACATTTTAAAGAAAATAGGTCAAATAATGCAACCATATGCTAATTTTTATATGAAATTGTGCATTTGAGCAAAAACCGTCATTGTTTGGTTGAGGTCGGCAATTAGTGAGTCGGACGGTATGTGGTTGGTAATTTTGTAGAGAATAAAAACGTAACTTCTCTTTGATCAAATTACATGGAAATCACACATTTTAAAGAAAATAGGTCAAATAATGCAACCATATGCTAATGTTTTATACAAAATTGTGCATTTCAGCAAAAACAGTCCTCAACACTCCTCATCACTCATTCCGCTAACCGTTCGTACATCCTTGTCGAGCACTGTATATATATATATATATACATATTATATATATATATATATATAAATATATATACATATTATATATATATATATATATAAATATATATATATATGCACACCCACCCACCTACACGCACACATACATTATATATATATATATATATATATATATATATATATATAGATATATATACAGTGCTCGACAAGGATGTACGAACGGTTAGCGGAATGAGTGATGAGTGTTGAGGACTGTTTTTGCTGAAATGCACAATTTTGTATAAAACATTATATATATGTATATATATATATATATATATATATATATATATATATATATTAGTAAGATATACTGATAAATTGTGTTTTGTCATTCAAGAGTGACCTGGGACAGAGAAACTAAACAAAACAAAGCTCTTTCGGGTGTTACATCCAGTGCAAAGTCCGTGGAATAGGA
>NC_134819.1:36263674-36268674 GCF_046742065.1 Oratosquilla oratoria | reverse complement strand
GGATAACTATATTTAATTTTCAAAAAATATATATATTTTGGTTAAGGTTAAGGGTTAAAGTTAGGTGGGGTATGGTTAGGTTAGAGATTATTCACGAACTCCTCCTAGGTTTTTGCAGATAGACCCCTATAAGCATATTCTGAAACCTTATAACCCAAGGTACTTGGATTACTATCTTTCGTTTGTCTGTCAATTTGTTTGTTTGTTTGTTTGTATGTTCACCAACTCCTAGGGTTTTGTAGATAGACCATCCATAACCATATATACTCTAATATCCTATCACTCCAGGTACTTGGATAACTATGTTTAATTTAGAAAAATATATTTTGGTTAGGGTTAAGGGTTAAAGTTAGGTGGGGAATGGTTAGGTTAGGGATGATTCACGAACTCGCAGCAACGCGCGGGTAATTTGGCTAGTATATATATATATATATATATATATATATATATATATATATATATATGTGTGTGTGTGTGTGTGTGTGTGTGTGTGTGTGTGTGTGTGTGTGTGTGTGTGTGTGTGTGTGTGTGTGTGTGTGTGTTCACCAAAGTCTTTGGATCACGGGTTGGACTCGTGATCGACAGCTACTTCCCTTCCGGAAGAGAGCTCAGAGCTCGTATATGACCGATCTAGGGGTAATGCTGTGACCTTACACACACGCATACTCCCAACTCCCCGTCCATGAGAGATGAAGTAACAATCCGCAGCGCAGCGATACTGAAATTATTTCAGCCCTGGGTGTATGTATGTGTGTGTGTGCCCCACGTGGAGTATTGGCTGCATGTTATTGTGCTGTATAATTTGGGGAGTAGCATGCAGCCGATACTTCAGGAACTATATGGGGCCCTCCTTTGGATCAGAGTCACATAATTTTGTCTATGTTAGAGGAAATCTCTACCCATAGAGGAATGATGCTATTTTATTGTGATGTGACTGTCCCTTCATTATGTTGTCCTCCCCCCTTCTTAATGGTGCCCTGTACCACTTCTTTGAATATATACTGTATTTCCATTTTCGCCTCTGTTTCCTGTGGTAGGGGGGTAAAGACTACTGCCACCGAGTCTTTCCACTCGGGTCGTAAAGGTGGCTAATAAGGGACGAAGTGATGGGCCTAGGCATCCTGCTGTCTTTAACCCTGAGGAGTACATTCCTACGAGATGTCAAGGCACGAGAGGTTCTGGGAGGATTTTTCCAAATTGAACCCTAAGGTTTTGGTCTTTTAATATGCATGAGTGTGGTAGAGATGAGAGTAAAAGGGAAGAGGTGGGCAGTATGTTTGTGTGAAGAAAGATGGATGTGTTGTCATCAAGTGAAACTACGTTGAAAGGGAGGAATACTTTTGAGTTTGGGAGTGTAGTGGGGAGGATGTCGGGAGTGAGGAGAGTAGGAGAGAGGGAAGGGATGGCTCTACTAGTAAGTGAGGAGATAGGTAAGCGTGTGGTGGAGTGGAAAGAGGTTTCTTCAAGGTTAATGTGGATGAAGGTGAAACTGGGAAGGGAGATGTGGGTCTTTGTAAGTGCATATGGGCCTGGTAGTGAGAAGAGTGTAGAAGAAAGGGAGGCTTTTTGGATAGATATGTCTGCTTTGAGAATTTTGAGAGAAATGTTAATGATGTGGTATTGGAAGATCTCAATGCTAAGGTAGGGGATAAACCAATAGACGGAGTAGTTGGAAAGTGTGGAGTACCAGGTAGAAACCATAGCAGGGAGTTAATGGTGCAGATGTGTTTAGAGAGTTGATAATAGCTACCACAGTGTTTAGGAAAAAGGTCAACAATAAGTATACATGGGAGAGGGTAGTGGATGGCAGGGTGGTGGATAAGGCATTAACTATGTAATGGTATCCAGGAAAAAAGTAGTTAGTAGAAGGTAGTAGAAAAAAGAATCGAACATTTGGGGGCTGGTTGCAAATTAGGACAAGAGAAACATATGAGAGGTACAAAGAAAAAAGAAGACAAGCAAAACAAAATATAAAAGTGGCAAAAAGGAAAGCAGATGTAAATTGGGAGAGGAGTATGACAAAAATCTTTTGAAAGTAATAAAAAAAAATTGGGGAAGAAGTTAGGGAGTAAGGGTAAGTGAGTCAAATAGAGAGAAAAAAAAAGCATATAGGGGAGATGGACAAATCTTAACAGAAAAGGAGGGAGTAAGGGGAAGGTGGACAGATTACTTCAGATAGATGTTGCATGTGGAGGAGGATAGGGAGGCATTAGTGGTCGCAGTAGGAGGCGCTAACAAAAAGATGGTAATGGGAGAGGAAAATGGAGGTGAAATAAGAAAAGATGAGGTGCAAGTAGTTTTGAAGATTATGAGACCAGGTAAGGCACCTGGGTTAGATGGGTGTCATTCGGAGTGTCTGATAAAAGGAGGTATAGCAATAGTGGATTGGCTAGTGAGGTTGTTTAATGTGTGTCTAAAGGAGGGGAGAGTGCTGGAGGACTGGAAGAATGCCTTTACAGTTTCGCTTTACAAAAGATAAGGGGACAAATATGAGTGTAGTAGTTTCAAAGGGATCATTTTGTTGAGTGTAGTTGGGAAGATTTAGGGGAAGGTTTTAACTGAGAGGATTAGAAGGGGAACAGAGGGAGTAACTGGTGAGGAACAGTGTTTTTTTTTTAGGAAAGGTAGGGATTGCGTGGATTAGATTTTTGTGGTAAGCAGATCTGTGAAAAAGCTTTAGCAAAAGCTAGGGATGTTTTTTGTGCCTTTATAGATTTGGAAAAAGCTTACGGCAGAGTAAACAAAAAATACTTTGGGAGGTATTGCAGATATATGGGATTAGGGGAAAACTGTTCAGGAAATTCAATTTTTTTTTTACAAGAGTAGTAGAGCCTGTGTTAGAGTTGGACATATAGAAAGCGAGTAGTTTGAGGTGAAAATAGTGATGAGATGTATAAGGGGAGCGGATAACAGCGAGTTGGAAGTAAGTCTTAAAGGAGAGAGTATGGAGGATGGATAGCTTTAGGTATTTGGGGTCGCATATAAATACCTTGGGGGTTAGAAAATGTAATAAGAAATAGCCATTTGGGAATGGATGCAAAGAGGAGACTATATGAACTGGTAATTGTACCAACGGCACTGTATAGGGCAAAAACTTGAAATTTAAAAGAGGAAGAGAGAACTTTAAATGAGTTTGAGATTAAATGTTTGTGAAGTATGGAAAGGGTTACAAGGTTGGATAGAGTGAGAGACGAGGAGGTGAGGAGAGCTGGGGTGGAAAAGGAAATGGCAGATAGGGCTAATGAGAGACTATTGGGATGGTTTGGATACATGGAAAGAATGAGTGAAGACAGATTAGTGAAGGAGGTGTGGAAGGTAGAAGTGGGTGTAGTGAACCTGAGGGAACGACCGAGGATTAGATGGATGGATAGATGGGGTGAAAGGGTGTTGAACAAGAGTGGAATGTCTGTTAAGAAAGAAAAGGGAGAAGGCAGGAGATAGGGGCGAGTGGAAAACGGCTGTGTACAGATGATATTGTGATGGAAGGAAGGGAAGGGGTTGGGGAGTGGTTATGTATATGAATGATATTTTGATGGAGCATAAATGGACTTCTCCCTGCCTTATATTTTTCTGCTTGATGGGATGGAGAGAGGTGGGGGGGGTCGCAGATTAAGTAAAGCGGCCTAGCTGTGGATGTGTTGTGTCTTGCTTCATTCCTTCTGACCCAGGGGAAGAGGCGAGAACAAGGATGACTTGTCATACATGAGGAGCTAAGATGAGAGGGAAGAAAGGGTGGTGGATGGGAGTGGAATGGGCGGGGGTGGGTACTTGCCTTTTGACATGGCTACCTATCTTGTATAGGGGAAAAAGCTCTTGGTATATATACCCGCGCGTTGCTGCTAGTTCGTGAATAATCTCTAACCTAACCATACCCCACCTAACTTTAACCCTTAACCCTAACCAAAATATTTTTTTTAATGAAATATAGCTTTAAACACTCCCCCTCCCAGGTGTGCGCCCCCCCTGAAGGTTGGGAAACCCTAGTTTGAAAATACATACATACACAAACACAAATATCATATGTACACACTCTTTTGCGTGCTTGTGTATGTGGATGCGTGTGTGTGTGTGTGTGGGTTGACTAAATGTCTACAGCTAAAAGATGAAGAAATGTATCTCGTTTATTTATCTTCAGAATATATATGGTTATATGGGGTTTATCTGCAAAAACCTAGGAGTTTGTGAATAATTTATTTTCGCCCGCATTTAGATTAAATAAAAATAACCAGTATTTCAACATTTGGTAAAATTATACAATCATTTTACATTTACATGCTTTCTTCTTACAAAAGCTATCGCTATCATGGTTTGTGGCAACATTAATTTCACAAATATAAATAATATTTAGGGACACATACAATGGTTTGTTTAATCATATTAATTCTTATGTCACAAAAATGCTACGCGAGGTAAGGGGACACTACAGTAGTGCCGTGTTACCAAACCATATACCACCTAACTTTAACCCTTAACCCTAACCAAAATATATATATTTTTTGAAAATGAAATATAGTTATCGAAGTACCTGGAGTGATAGGGAATCAGAATATATATGGTTATGGGGGTCTATCTAAAAAAACCTAGGAGTTCGTGAACAAACAAATAGACAGACAGAGGGTACTACTTTATTATAGTAGATATACATACAGTGGTAGCGTTCGCAAATTCTAACCCAGCAGTCTAAGTTCGAATCCCACCCAGGCTGAAATAATTTCTGTATCGTTGCGCTGCGAGCAGTTACTCCAACTCTCGTGGGTGGGAGTTGGGTGTGTGTTTGTGCGTCAGGTCATAGTATTATCCACAGATCGGTCATAAATGAGTTCTGAGCTCTCATCCGGGAGGGTAGTAGCTGTCAATCACGAGTCGAGCACATGATCCAGGACCATGGTGAATCACACACATATACACACATTACACACGCACGCACACATGCACACATACACACTCGCATAAACACACACACACGCACACACACACACGTAAACGCGCGCGCGCACACA
>NC_134819.1:36251174-36256174 GCF_046742065.1 Oratosquilla oratoria | reverse complement strand
AAGAGTCACAGCCTGAGTTAGAATCATGGGATTTTTTTTTTTTCTCCCCGAGTCGGATCGTCGATCATAGGACAACGGTGCACGGGAGACTATGACGTAGAAGGCTTGTCTACATGGCGATCAGATCAAGGGATCACGAACCTTCCGTGTACAGAAAGACGCGTCCGATAGCTCACGAAAATGTGTCACTACAGATCCTCACGTTTGCGTGTTATAAAACCGAGGAAGAAAACATCTAGGTAAGCTTTGGTGGTCAACCCTGAAGGATGACCCTTGGAAGTCAACCTTGGAGGCTGATCCTTGAACCCAGAGGCCCTGGACAATAATCCTTAGGAGTTAGCTCTTAGAAGTCAACTCTGGAGGCTGACCTGTGGACATCGACCTCGAAGACCGAGCCTGTGAGGACGACCATAGTGAAAATGGAGCAATTTTGAAATATTTTTTACTATATCTTTACACATTTCTTTTAGCAATAAAATTCGTTTAAAGATAAGAAATGTCTCTCCTCGGAGTGTATGTGTGAGTGTGTGAGTGTGTGTGTGTGTGTGTGTGTGTGTGTGTGTGTGTGTGTGTGTGTGTGTGTGTGTGTGTGTGTGTTTTGGGGTGCACAAGTAATGTAACCAACCCCATGTCAAGCCCACTCCCTCCTCGACAACTCCCCCCGCGTCAAAGTCTCAAAATTTGTCTCTCTCACTTTCCTAAACTCTCTGTCTCTCTCCTCCAGCATCGAGGAAGAATTAGAAGAAGAAGAATAAGGGGAGGAGGAAGAAGAAGAATAGGAGGAAGAAGAAGAAGAAGAAGAAGAAGCAGCAGCAGCAGCAGCAGCAGCAGCGAGGCCTACCTGATCCTTGAGGTTCGAAGACGTCCGTGTCTCATCCTCGTTCCAGCTTATCGAGGAGGTGTATTTTTTCTGCAGGAAGAAAACCGAAATGTGCACTGAGCATGCGCTTGGCCCTCTCAGCCCGTCCTGTGGTGACTCGTTGTGGCCAGGGTACTCAAAATGCGTCAAGACTTTTTTTTTTTTTCCCCTTCCCTCTCACCCCCCCTCCCTCCCCGACGGGGGCGTTTCTGGCCTCCACCGCCGCCGCCGCCGCCGCCACCACCGCCCTCGCCAACGCTGCTGTTCGAGGTTCAAACAGCCTCTTGTGTCAGGTCAAGTTGTTGGGTCAGGTCACGGCAAGTCAAAGCAGGTCAAGTAAAGTTATTGGAACAATGACCAGTTAAATTGGGATAAAAAGGAAAAATAATAATGATAATGATAAATTAGGGAGTCAGTCCCAAATATGATCTTCATTCTTTAAGAAAAAATTGAATTAGAAAATCTGAGTGAGTTTGCAGAAGAGTAGGCTATTTTTTTTTTTTTTTTTTAGTTTATGCAAGGCTTATTTTAAAAAGAAGTATATAAAATGAGCTGTAGAAAGCAAGAAAATTGTGAACATTATGTATTTTTGATGCGACCTCAATGCTTTGTGGGGTCACACATACATTGTCCCATTGCTCCTCTGGGATTGTCTGTCCCTGTACACTAAGGTAGGAGGTGGAGGGAGGGAAGGAGGGGGGCACTCTGAACTATTTTGGGGGTTGGTTACTTCATCAAAAAGACCACTTGGCTTTCAGGTACAATAAATTTCTCTTAGGGAAACTAAAATCCACTGGGAAAAAGGAAAGAAAAAAAATCTTATCCTCGAAAGTAAACGTCACTTTCATTCTTTAAGAAATTTGCGGAACCTCGATCGGGTGTCAGTCCTTTTTTGAAAATTCTTGAAGCTGATCTGGTTTCACTCTTCGCCACCATGAATCTCTCTTCCCAATGCTGACTGGGGGAGTAGGGGTGGGTTGAGAGACCGGAGAGGGGGAGAAGGGGGGGGGGGGCGGGAGCAGAGAGAGGGGGGGCGACGGGAGGAGGAGGAGGAGGAGGAAGGATAAAAAAATATATAAAATAAAATAAAAGCGCTGAAGAATCAGAAGGAGTGGGAGGGCCGGGGATAAGGGTTACGAACGTGCTCATAACCTATACAAGACATTATTCTTAACATCCACATGTCTGGTCTACCATCAATGGCCATATTTACCACAATACACTACAATATTAAAGATCCAGAACTTAACATTTTTAACTTCCCCCCCTCCAAGACATATCACTGTAAAAGAGAAGGCATCTGCTAGATACTAGAAGATGTCTAAAAGCTAGAGTATCTAGGCTACAATTCAAGCAAGCAGCATATCTAGCTACAAGGTCCCCTAAATAGTTTGTGTGATAAAGGACCAATATTTAGAAGTGTAGGTGAAGAGTTTATGTGTGGGGTTGGGGAAGAAAGGAACCCAAATTTTGGGCGACGATTTAGGGGTGGTAAGGACCTTATTTATTTATTCATTCATTTATTGGCTTATTTATTTATTTATCTATTTATTTATTTAAGGGTAAAGAGAAGGTTGGGAGTCATTTCTGGGAATCGAAGAGGAGTGTGGGATTCGAACCCGCGACTAGGAAGTCACGAGATCCGTATGCTTACAGTTACATCACCAGCCCGGGGTCAAATATTTTCAAATAAATTGTGGATGTGGGGAAGGGGGAACAAGCAGTTTTTTGAGAGTATTCAACATTTGTAGTGAGAAAGATTTTTTGAGTGATGGGGGGGAGGCATTTTTTTTAGGTAATGGGTTGGGGGGATTTTTTTTTTTTTTTTTTTTTTTTTTTTTTTTTTTTAAGGGTATGAAGTGATGGTGAAGGTCTGAACGGGCATCAAGACACTCGTTATCTCACTGGGCTATTTTTCCTCCAGTTGTTGGAACATTTGTAGATCGCAGCTTGATGTGCTGGAGGGAGATCATTTTCCTCCGGCATATCAAATGATGTTCTATGTAAATTGTTGATAAAACAAAATAGTTTGCCACAGTGATAATACTGCGGAAACAAACACACGCACACACAAACACATGCATGTACGCACACACATACACACACACACACACACACACACACACACACACACACACACACACACACACAGGCACGCGCGCACACACACACACACACACACACACACACACACACACACACACACACGCAGACACACAAACACATGTACGCGCACACACACACACACACACACACATACACACACAAACACACACACAGACACACACAAATACACACACACACACACAGACAGACACACACACACACTGATACACTAGTATGTACACACAAACACCCACAAATACATATAAACATAGCGTGCTCACATACACACAGGTGTGTACACATACACACACACACTCGTACACACACACAAACACACACACAATTCTATTTTATATAATACGGTAGCTTAATCTACTGCACGATTATCTTACTTATGGTATGATACTTTTTCGTTTAACGCGTAATACTTTCATTCTCTTTTGTACTTTTTGTTGTGCCTTAGATATTCCTCGTTTTATTCTGGTTTGCGCCACGTGATTCTATTCGGAGTCTGCGTTGATGTGAGATGACTCCCCTCTGGGAACAAAGACATAGACTACGAAGCTCTTCGGTCTCAGATCTTCTTGTTTATACTTTTAACGTGATTGGATTCTCTATAAATGATGTCGGATTCTATCAGTCCGAAGCCTACGATATTCTTATGTTTTATTTTGATTTTTTTTTTCGTTTATCTTGGAAATGATGCTCATATGTGCTCCCAAGCCCGTATCCGCCATTTCCATCTTTGTACACACACACACATACACATACACACACACATATACACACACACACACACACACACACACACACACACACACACACACACACACACACACAATTACTCCCAGAGCCTTTCAATAGTAATTTTAATCTTCCCCATTTCACTTGATGTATTTTTTTTTCTATCGTACCCTTGAGAAAAAATAAAAAAGTGATTTGCATCTCGATATTTCTTGTTCATTATGTGTTCAGCACAAACGAAAAGCAATTTTCTGTTTCGAGTTGAGGTTATCTAATCTAACCTAACTTAGCCTAACCTAACCTAATCTTACCTAACTTAGCCTAGCCTAACCCAACTTAACCTAGCCTAACCTAACCTTACCTAACCTAATCTAATCTAACCTAACTTAGCCTAACCTAACCTAATCTTACCTAACTTAGCCTAACCTAACCTAACTTAACCTAGCCTAATCTAACCTAATTTTACCTAACCTAATCTAGCCTAACTTAGCCTAGCCTAGCCTAACCTAACCTAACTTAGCCTAGCCTAACCTAACTTAGCCTAACCTAACCTAACTTAGCCTAGCCTAACCTAACTTAACCTAGCCTAACTTAATCTAACCTAGCCTAACCTATCTTAGCCTAGCTTAATCTAGCCCAGCCTAACCCATCTTACCATAGCGTAGCCAAGCCTAACTTAGCCAAGCCTGCAGCGTGGCAGCCCGAGATAGACTTCGGGTAGGATAATCTCCCCACCGCCCGTCTCCGAAGCCTTTCACTATCCCCACCTTCACCTGGAGGTGCGACCCCGAGGGGTTGGCATTCGGTAGCCGGGCAAAGACCTTTCTGTGAACTTCAAATATTTTCCATTTTTATTTTTCACGCATCCAGTCCCTGGCGACATGACGTCATTAAGTACGATGTCACTGACGTCAGTTGACATAACGTCACTAAGGCGAATTAACAGCATATAACGTCACCAAATACGACACTGACATACGACATGACGTCATTCATCATGTCGACATTGACATAAAATGACACGACGTCATCAGACTTGTTGACCTTTGCGGAAACGACACCAAGGATAAGAAATCCGTGCCATAATGTATTGTGCCACGGCACAGTAAACTGAGAGAGCCATCGTGCAACGAAGCTGAGGGGGGGGGGGGTACGTTGAAGTGCCATAATGCAAGGACATGGCTATTAATCATATTCTTGCTGACTCTCATTCTCTCTTTCTCTCTATATGTCTCTCTATCTCTCTTTATCTCTGACCTCGCGTATGTGTATGAATATGTGAGTGTACGTG
>NC_134819.1:36231174-36241174 GCF_046742065.1 Oratosquilla oratoria | reverse complement strand
GTATCTTGTTGTAGTCAAACAATATGTTGTAGCCGTGAATGTTTGACTACAACATCTACCGCAAATGTAGCTTTGACAAGAGTTGCGGAATGTTCGTGCCAGTGGTTAAAGCCCTTTATGAAAACATTAAGGTCTTCATTGGAATACACGTCGTCCACGAATGCCTAGGTTGCTCGTTTAAATTCTTTGTTAGGAGAAGTCCAAGTAAAGAAGAGGTTGAGGATCTGCATGGCGAAAACACCTACAGTAGACTCTTTGAAACAGTAGGGCATTCACTTCAGGGTTTCACCTTATCAAACCATATCAACTTTTTCCATTTCAATTCCTTGCATAGGATTTGTGTCGCCGACCGATCGCTTGATTTTCGGTCGAAGGTGGTCGGAAACAGGTCGTAAGCTTAGTGTGACTAAGGCTTAAGAGAAACGGAGATGTATCTTTGGTATACTATTGCAAGAGGCTCCTCAGTGTGTTCTTGACGCCCATTGGTAGCTTGGTATCGCTAAGGTGTATCTTATCTATGAAGCAGATGATTGTTCTATCCACAGGAACATTGGTAAGTAGGGATTCAACATCAAGGGTAGCTTGGTATCTCTAAAGAGTACCTTATCTAGAATGTAGATGACTGTTATGTCTACAGGGGCATTGGTAAATGGGGATCCAGCATCAAGGGAGACTATCATCCCTCCTGCAAAGGAGCCGTGAACAAGAATGCTCTGCTACAGTATGTAAACAATGATTTGTGTTCTTCAGCTTCCGTACTTGATTGATGAGAGAGGAGTCTTAAAACATCTCGTTTATACGCTTTTATAATCTACTTGATGAACTTCGGAGAATTTCTTCACACCCTAACTTTTATTAATTGAAGCATAGTCAGGAAATTGGAAATGCAATCGAGAAATATGAAAGTGCTTTACTTGATGTTAGTTTTGTATATACTTCTATACACACACACACACACACACACACACACACACGAACGCGCGCGCACACGCACACACACACACACATATATACATACATATATATATATATATATATACTGTATATATGCACACACATACACACGTACACACACACACACACCTGTTTATATATATATATATATATATATATATATATATATATATATATATATATATATATATGCGGAAAAACCCCCAAGGAAAAAGATAAACTGATGACCAAGCGCTTTCGTCTATTCAGACATCCTCAGGGTACGACGAAAGCGCTTGGTCATCAGTTTTTCTTTTTCCTTGGTGGTTTTTCCGCATATTTAGAATCACGAGTTTATGTGATTTCTCATACACACACACACACACACACACACACACACACATATATATATATATATATATATATGTATATATATATATATATATGTACTGTATATATGCACACACACACACACACACACACACACACACATATTATATATATATATATATATATATATATATATATATACATGTGTGTGTGTGTGTGTGTGTGTGTGTGTGTGTGTAGTGTGTGTCTGTGTGTGTGTATCTGTATGTGTGTGTGTGTGTGTGTGTGTGTGTGTGTGTGTGTGTGTGTGTGTGTGTGTGTGTGTGTGTGTGTGTGTGTGTGTGTGTGTGTTCATAAAGCATATGCTCTGCAGTACCACACCGTTCAGCTTCAGTCTGTGCCTGCTTATGTCTGCCGTAAATAAGGTAAAGTCAGTCATTTGGAAAAAAAAAGAATACATTTGTGTTATGTCAAGCTATCATGAAAACAAAATTATTCTAAAGAATCAGATTTACAGTAAGATTTCCCAGAATTATTTTCCCCAAAAAAGATCTTATATCACTATTATAAACGCCTACAGGCATAAAATACACAATTAACATTCCGGTAATTAGGAATATTTGATGTACTATGACTGTGCATTTGTGTATGTGCTAGTGCATATTACATGCATACACACACATACATAGATATTTAGAAGTGCAAACATCGATATATGCATGCACACACACAGATACATAGAATGTATTAATATATGTTGTTAAGATGAAAACACAGATTTGCACAAGCATATATTAATGAACATGAAAAAAATATTTTAGTACCTATCTTTCTAATCCATTACATATCTAGCTACTGATTTGCATCTATGTACATATTCATACATAAATATATATACATATATATATACATACACATACACACATACGCACACGAACGCACGCACACACACACACACACACACACACACACACACACACACACACACACACACACACACACACACACACACACACACACACACACACACACACACACACACATTTCTGTTCTTTCCAATACAGTACGAGTTCCTTACTACGAACTCGTTCGCCGACGGGCGGCCTCGAACCGACCCCAGTCTGACCTCTCGCCCAAGTAACGACGCTCTATGGCGTCCGTTTATTAAATGTCCCACAAATACACATACACATATTCATACATACATATGTTCATCCATATACAGTATATACGCACACACCCATGTACGGCCCTCTCAGTGTCTAAAAAAAAAAAAAAAAAAGGGACCAAGTTATCTAAAATTTGTGGTCCTCCGTCTTCAGGTGCAGCCCTGACGGGCTGACGCCCGGTTCCCGGGTTGAGCATGACATATTTCTTTAAAAACTTCGACTACTCTCCTCCTCCTTCTACAAGTCTGTGATATAGAAACATATCACACAAACAAGGCAAGAAGATTACGTTTCTTATTTATGCATTTCTTCAGGACTGTGGGTTTCTGAAACGCGATGAAACGCTTATTGTTATGACATATATGATTTACGTGCAATCCTCCTTTTCCTTTTACAGTACATAGCAAGCGTCTTTTACTCTCTCACATTTCGTTTGATTTTTCTTGTTCCTTTGATGGTTTGCATCTCTTTTATTTTTTTTTCATTCCCTCAGTCTCACTCTCCCCCCCCCCACTCTCTCTCTCTCTCTCTCTCTCTCATTCTCCTTTTCTGCGCTCGCACGATTATGTGTTCGCTTGTTTGTTTAGTTGTGTGTGTGAGCGCGCGCGCGTTTGTAATAGATAGATAGATTAAGAGGGGGAGGGAGATAGAGAAAGTGAGAAAGAGAGAAAGTGAGAGAGAAAGAGAGAGAGAGAAAGTGAGAGAAAGAGAGAAAGAAAGAGAGAGAGAGAGAGAGAGAGAGAGAGAGAGAGAGAGAGAGAGAGAGAGAGAGAGAGA
This sequence comes from Oratosquilla oratoria, assembly GCF_046742065.1. Taxonomy (NCBI): domain Eukaryota; kingdom Metazoa; phylum Arthropoda; class Malacostraca; order Stomatopoda; family Squillidae; genus Oratosquilla; species Oratosquilla oratoria. The sequence continues at coordinate 36,237,965 of NC_134819.1, read as the reverse complement.
GAGAGAGAGAGAGAGAGAGAGAGAGAGAGAGAGAGAGAGAGAGAGAGAGAGAGAGAGAGAGAGAGGGAGAGAAAGGGAGAGAGAGAAAGGGAGAGAGAGAAAGGGAGAGAGAGAAAGGGGGAGAGAGAGAAAGGGGGAGAGAGAGAAAGGGGGAGAGAGAGAAAGGGAGAGAGAGAAAGGGAGAGAAAGGGAGAGAGAGAAAGGGAGAGAAAGGGAGAGAGAGAAAGGGAGAGAGAGGTAGACAGAGAGACAGATAGAGAGAGAGAGGATCTATGTATGAGTGATGTTCCTTCATTTGTGTGCGCCTGAATGCGCAAATTTGCTTCTTTACCGTTCTATACTGAATCTTGTGTGTTTTTACAAATATGTGTGAGTGTGCTTCTCTCTCTCTCTCTTTCTCTCTCTCTCTCTCTCTCTCTCTCTCTCTTTCTCTCTCTCTCTCTCTCTCTCTCACACACACACACACACACACACACACACACACACACACACAAACACACGCACAGAAACATGAAGGAGCTGTTTGCTCGTCTGATTCGTAACTTATTATGAAAAAGAAATAAATTTTACATAAAACACGCTAGTTGTGTCGTACAGATGTGTGTGCCAATATATGCTCTATATGGTGATGAAGAGAAGGTGGCGAGGAGATAGGAGGTAGGGAGGGAGGAGGAAGAGAGGGAGGAGGAAGAGAGGGAGGAGGAAGAGAGGGAGGAGGAAGAGAGGGAGGAGGAAGAGAGGGAGGAGGAAGAGGAGGAGGAAGAGGAAGAGGAGGAGGAAGAGAGGGAGGAGGAGGAGGAGGAGGAGGAAGAGGAGGAGGAGGAGGAGGAAGAGGAGGAGGGGTGGGAAGACTATAGGGGAAAGGGAGGGAGGAAGAAGATAAGGAGGAAGAGAAGGAGGAAGAGATGGAGAAGGAAGCGGTAGGAGATCCATGGGAGGAAGAAAAGGAGGAAGAGGAGGAAAAGGAGGAAGAGGAGGAGGAGGAGGAGGAGGAGGAAGGGTGGAAAGGAAATGATAATGAAATCAACCAAAACTGAAGTTGTTGTATATATTGAGCGAATAAAACCCAGTGGACATTTTGATGGGATTGCTTTGGCTGAGGTCAGACAACCTAATGACGTTTTCAGGAAACTTTGGGTTGTTTCAAAGTGTTCAGGGACAAATCCAAGACAAGCAGAACGAGTTTTAACAATGAAATATAAAAAAATGGAGTAAGAATTTTGCTGTGCATTGTATGTCGTTTGATAGCTGTTCGGGGTGATGGTAATTTTGTTGTTTTTGTTTAGTAGTGTGTCTAGGTTGGTGTCGAACATTAATAATAATAGAAATAACAATAACAAAACACTAACAGTAACAGTGGCAGTAACAATAATAAAACACTAACAATAACAATAATGATAATGATAATGACAATAACAGTAATGATAATAACAATAATAATAATTATGGTAATAACAGTAATGATAATAACAACAATGATAATAATTATGGTAATAACAATGATAATAATAGTAATAATGACAACAATAATAATAATAATAATTAATAATAATGATAATGGCAATATTGATAATAATACAATAACAGTAATAATATTACTATTCTATCACTATTATTATTATTATTGACATTATTATCATTATCATTATCATTATCATTATTATCAATAAAATAATAATAATAATAATAATAATAAATATAATAATAATAATAATATAATAATAATCAGTATAATGATGATGATAATAATAATATTAATGCTAACAATGATAATAATAATAATAATGATAATAATGATAATAATAATGATAATGATAATAATGATAATAATAATGCAAATAATAATGATAATAATAATGATAATAATAATGATAATAATAATGATAATAATAATAATCATAATGATAATGATAATAATAACAATAACAATAATGATATTGATAATAATAATAAAATAATAATAATAATAATAATGAAATAATGATAATGATAATAATGATGATGGTGATGATATTAGTAATAATAATAACAATAATAATAATAACTAATAAATAATGATGATGATAATAATAATAATAATAATAATAATACCGATAACAATGATATAATAATAATAATAATATCAATAATAATAATTATATGAATAATGATAATAATAATAATGATAATAATAATAATAATAATAATATAATAATAATATAATAATAATAATAATAATAATGATAGTAATAATGATGATGATAATAATAATAATAATAATAGAATAATAAAATAATAATAGTGATAATAATGATGATAGTGCTGATGATAACAATAATAATGATGTAGCTATTTATATACCCAGGGCTTTTCTCCCTTACCGAAGAAAAAGGCAACTACTCACTCCCACCCATTCCCCTCCCATCCACCGCCCTTTCCTCCCCTTCCTATTAGCTCCTCATGGATGACGGGTCATCCTTGTATCTCGTCCACTGCCTCGTGCAAGACACAGCACATCCACAGCAAGGCCGCTTCACTTTATCGGCGACCCACCCCCTCCGCCCTCTCCCTCCCCTCACACAGAAAAATAGTAGACGGGGAGAAATCCTTTCGGTTTGCGTCAAAATATTATTTACACATAACCATTCCCTTATCCACCATCCACTACCCCATCCAATCTTTTACTTCACAGTAGCATGTAAACACCACCATACTCCACTCACCCCTATCTCCTGCCTGTCCCTTCCTAGATCAACAGTCATTCCACTATTGCTCAATGTCCCCTTTACCCTATCCATTCATCTCATCCTCGGTCGCCCCCTCCTGTTCACTCCATCCACCTCTGCAATCCACGCCTCTCTATTAATCTTTCTTTACGCATTCTTTCCATGTGTCCTAGCCATCCCAATACTCTTTCATCGACACTATCAGCCATTTCCTTTTCCATCCTAGCTCTCCTTACCTCCTCGTTTATCATTCTATCCAACCTTGTAGCCTCTACCATACTTCTCGGACATTTCATATAAAACACATTTAAACTCTTCCTCTTTTATGTTTGATGTCTCTTCCCCACACAGTGCTGTCGGCACAATCACTACTTCACATAATTTTCTATCGAAATAAACGCCATGTGAGGACGGAGCCTTTATTGTATTTGTAAGACGTTTCGCTTGTCACAGCTTTTTCAAGTACGTAGTTGTAATGCACATGACTGAGATTAAATAAGAGGCACGGGGGAACTGAGAGAGGGTGGGATGGAGGTAGGAAGGAAAGTGGGGAGGGGGTATCGGGGGGTGGGTCACTATATATTAGGAAAGGCTAAGGAGAAGGTGGACCAAATGTCTGGAAACAGGAAAGGTTAAGGATAAGATGGGACAATTGGCTTGGTGAAGGACATTAGCTCACAACCGAAGAAAAAAAGAAAAGAAAAGAAAAGAAGAAGGGTGAGGAATTATCTACTGAGGATGAACAACGACCTTGAGAGGAAAAAGGGGATTTTGGAGGGCAACTAGGGACAGATTAAATTTTTGTTGGCAATACCCAATGCCAACAAAATAAATTATTCGTTTTACTTCAGGCAACTTCATTACAACCTGTCAATCCATCAATGTACTCATTGCCTACTTTTGCATTGAAGACCCTCATCATCACAACTTTCTTTTCCATTTTAGACAGTTTATTACGTTTAACTTCAGCCAGTAACGTCTTCTTTCCTCTCACTTATCTCTTTCATGGACACGTACACTCTGTTCTCATCATCACGTACATCGATGTTCTTGTAGACCATATGCATATATCTTTGCCATACAGTAAAACTACAACCTTTAGTCTTTCACTCCCGGTGTTAGGAACAGACCCAAGATATCTCTATCAACTGGATTCCCGACAACTGTTCACACAATCAGAGCTGACAACAGGCGACTGTTCGCCACCTGCTACGACTTTCTTACAAATACACCACATACATCGGTCCAAAGTTTCTTCCCATGGAGATCTATTACTGGGATGTTATGGGGCTGCAGATCTCCACGCAGAGAGACTTGGGGCAACGGTTGATATTAGTATTACGTTCTCATTTCCTTCACATCCCTCTCACCCTCGTCCCTATTTTCTCTCTCTCACATCCAGAACATCCAGCCTGTTCTCTTTTTTATCATTCACATTAACTCTTTCTTCTTACATACACTGTTCTAAGAGGTAGTATTAAAGTCCCTAAATATGATAGTGTGTATATGTAAGTACCAATAAACTTTTCCTTCTTCCAAGAGGGGTAATTGAGGCAAAACATGCACTGGTTCCTCAAAGCCCATCATCCTATTCCCGACAGTGGGAAGTGAGAAACCATTGGTAGAGCAAAGCCCTGTCAGTGGCGTCATGCCATTTTTTTTAAGGCCAATGTTAGGTCGCCTCCCCGCCTGGCCAGGGCTGGTGGGAACCAACACGACATAGCCCACAGTAAGTCCCGAAAATCGAATTCATGACCACCTTCTCATGAGTTTGACACCGTATTTATTGGGCTACCGCGTGGACCTCCTGATTGTTCGCAAGAGAATAATTCAAGAACTAATTTTGTCTGAATTACCAAGAACATCAACAGTTTGCACTCATTTGCACGCACGCACACACACACACACACACACACACACACACACACACACACACACACACACACACACACACACACACATTGGACCCGATGTCGCTCTATTGACTCTAACTTGAACCCTTTGGGGTGGCCTGGCAAAGTCCCCCATTGTTTACACATCTAGCGATGACCTGCGCATGGCGATCTGTCTCACTATTTGTCTGTATGTTATCTATTTATGGAATATATATACATACATACATACATATATATATATATATATATATATATATATATATATAATCGTAATACAATTTGAAAGTGTTAGGAATAGCTTGGGATTTGAAGGAAAGGCAACGATTCTGTAAATTCCCCATTTCACTTGGCAACGGGATTCATATCAAGTGGCTCCTAACGTGGATCCTAAGCCATTCCTAACACCATGAAATCGTATCATGCTTATGTATATATATAAATACATATACCAAAATTTTCCCTTACAAAAGGTATAATTCCACTTCCACCCATTCCCTCCCCATTCACTTCCCTTCCCTCTCATCTTGGCTCCTCCTGGATGACGGGTCATCCCTGCATCTCACCCATCGCCCTGGGTCAGAATCAATGCAGCAAGGCACAGCACACCCAGAGCAACATTGGAGACGGGAAGAAATCCCTTTGGCTGCGTCAAAATATCAATCACACATAATCACTCCCTCAATCCCCCACCTCCCACTCACTCCCTTCCCTGCATCGGAGTATCATATATACACATCTATTCTCCACTCAACCCTATTTTCTGCTTTCTCCATTCCTTCATCAACAGACACCCCTTTTGCTCAACACCCCTTTTACCCCATCCATTCATCTCATCCTTGGCCGTCCCCTCATGTTCACTCCATCCACCTCTGCCCTCCACACTTCTTTTACTAATCTTTATTCACTCATTCGTTCCATGTGTCCAAACCATCTTAATACTCTTTCATCAACCCTATATGCCATCTCCTTTTCCACCCTCCGCTCTCCTCCTCACCTCCTCGTTTCTCACTCTATCCAACCTTGCAATCCCTACCATACTTTTCAGACATTTAATCTCAAACACATTTAAACTCTTTCTTATGTTCCATGTCTCTGCCCCATACAGTGCTGTGCTGTAATGTGTATATATATATATATATTATATATATATATATATATATATATATATATATGTATGTAATATATATATATATATATAGATATATATGTATATTCCATAAATGTACAACCCTCAGACTAACAATGAGACAGATCGCATGAGCAGCTCATCGCCAGAGGTGTAAACGATGAGGTTTACTGGGTCACGCCCAAGAGCACAAGTTAGTCGATAGACTATAGGTTATCTTGGAATGACCGATGGAGTTGTACTTTACATCACTGTCTTTCTACAGGCACGTGGTCACTAAAGAAGTTACATCTTATGCATAGATTTTACAGTTATGTATAAAACTAGTTCAGGAGCACGCTCTTTAATGGTTAATTTTTTGTTGTTGTACCTTGCCAATAGCACTGCATTACATTATGTCATTGTGCGTACAAATTTGAAATATTGTCAAGCAACGAGACGATGAGCCGGTTTGAACCAGTTGTGAGGCTGTTGAAACACGCTCACGTTCCATTTGCAATTCTATTTATATATATTTGTAGCTATAAACCTTTGATACGAGATAATTTCTTTAGACCTTGTATTAAGTTCTCATGTTTACTGTGTTGTTAAACTGTTCCTTGCCATAAGGATATATCACTAATCTTTAATCCAGGCTGCATTTTGCGCACGGCCCTCAAAACTGCATGTCAATACATGTTTTTCCTCACTACTATATATAATTTTCAAATTCAATCAAGACTTCTGCCTGGAATATATTTTCTTCGTATTAAATGTAATGTAGTATCTTTTGGTTTAAACTAACAAATCTGTATCAGTGATCAAAAACGAATTTCAGAATATGCGAAACTTATTTGACAACTCGCCTTGACGCTTCGCGGCTTTCAAATGTCCTCCTTGCTGTATATCGTTTACGTTGCACACATCATTCATCGCACATGTTTATTATTCATCACTTAAAATATGGGCATTATCCCCGTTGATAATTGTGACTGAATTCGTTGCGTATATATGGGTATCATACCCTTAATTGTGGGAATTACTTCCGACTATATTCTGGAAGATTGTCCTTACCTTCAGGCTTTC
>NC_134819.1:36218674-36221174 GCF_046742065.1 Oratosquilla oratoria | reverse complement strand
AAAGGAGGGAGTGAATGAGGGAGAGAAGGAAGGAGAGAAGGAGGAAGAGAATGAGGGAAAGAAAGAGGCAGGGGAGGAGGGAGAGGAGGAAAGGAGGGAGACTAGGAAAGAAAAAGGGATAGATAGATAGAAAGGTAGATAGATAGAGACCGAGTGAGATAATAGAAAGACAGATGGATAGTTAGACAGAAATAGAAAGAGAGAGAGAGAGAGAGAGAGAGAGAGAGAGAGGAATATATGTCGTCAGTCAGAACAAAATATACAAAGGATGGTATCTTGTTGGGGAATTACAAATAATTTTCGTCGTATTGTGATATTAATTAATTTTGTTCTTTTTGTTACCGATATTTCTATCATTGTTATCATGATAATCATTATAATCATCATTGCTATCATTATTAATAGTTATTATCATATGAGAAGTTTTCATTATGATTACTATTATCATCATTATTGTCATTATCATCGTCGTTGTTAACTACACATTCATCTGGCCTTTGAAAATACCAAAAGGTCGCCGGTGACTATATTTTTCTTCAGTAATCAATTCAAAAGAGCCCCATTCAAAAACAAAGATAATCGTTTGACGTTAATCGTTTGACGATCATCGTTAAGAAATGAGATGTCTTTTTTGATTGGAAATCTCTCCATAATTCGCAACTCCCCAATATTCGAAATCTAGAAAAACCTAGAAAATGCCAGATACAGGAACCATTTCCTAACGTTTTTCCAGTATATTTTCGTTAAGAATACTAAATATTTCAAATCGTATTCTTACCCTAGGTATAAAACGCTGATGCGTATTCAAATATTTTCATCTAACTGTAATATACAGAATGGGAGCTATGCTCATGAGGTCCCGTCACTAATCGGTCCTTAGTCGTTTTATCGAGTATTTTGTGTAACAAAAATACAAATAAAATATGTTCACATTTTTTTTACTAACACACTAATCTATTCCTGTTCGATGAATGTTGTTTTCTGATATCAGCTTATTAACAATCACCCCGTCAACACCATGGCACAGTTTCCAGATCTTTCGTTCAACGCCGGGAGATTTCGTACAGAAGGATTCTTTTTTTAATTGTAGATATTCTTGGGTCCAATTCAACACAGAAAAATGGCTTAGTATTGGGTACGTTTCGCTATAACCTCCGTTAAACACATGTGCCAACGTATAACGCGTATTCGATTTCGTAAAAAAAAAATGAGAGAGAGAGAGAGAGAGAGAGAGAGAGAGAGAGAGAGAGAGAGAGAGAGAGAGAGAGAGAGAGAGAGAGAGAGAGAGAGAGAGAGAGAGAGACAGAGAGAGAGAGACAGAGAGAGAGAGAGAGAGAGAGAGAGAGAGAGAGAGAGAGAGAGAGAGAGAGAGAGAGAGAGAGAGAGAGAGAGAGAGAGAGAGAGAGACATAAAATTGGCAGTCCCGAGGCCATATAAATAAATACAATCCATACACAAACGCCTATATATAAACACACACTTGTGTAGAATGTCGAGAGGACAGTGTCGACGAGCAAACACACAACGTCGACAAAAACCGATTATGTCAAGTCATACTCAAGGTGGACTTCGGTTGGAGGAGGAGGAGGAGGGAGAGGAAGAGGAAGAGTAGGAGCCCTCACTCCTCGTGTCCGTGACTCCTGGAGGGTACTAGGCCACGTAGGAGGGCCTCCCGATCCTCCGGGAGGAGGTTGACACTGCCTGGCACAGGTACTCAGTCACGGATCTGCAAATCGCCTCCCCGGCCGCTTTCCGGAGGGTCGGTCGTTGGCACTCGCTGCCACAAAGGTGACGCGGTGCATGCGTTCGTGTGTGCGTTCGTGTGTGCGTTCGTGCGTGTGCGTGCGTGCATGAAAGCGTGCGTACGTGTGTGTATTCACTTGGTCTTTGGATCACGTGTTGGACTCGTGATCGACAGCTATTTCCCTCCCGGAAGAGAGCTCAGAGCTCGTAGGTCCGATCTATGGGTAATGCTATGACCTTTCACACACACACACCCCCAACTCCCCGCCCACGAGAGTCAGAGTAACGACCCGGAGCGCAGCAGTACCGAAATAATTTCGGCCCTGGGCAGGATTCGAACCAGGAGCTGCGGGCCACTTTCGTGGCAGCTCAGCGTTCTACCAACTGCGCCACCGAGTGTGTGTGTGTGTGTGTGTGTGTGTGTGTGTGTGTGTGTGTGTGTGTGTGTGTGTGTGTGTGTGATTCACCATGGTCCCGGAAGAGTATATATAAATGATATAGACCATGGACTAAAATCTACTGTTTCCAAATTTGCTGATGATACAAAACTGTGCGGAGTGGCAAATGATCACTCAAACCAATTAGATATTCAAGAAGATTTAGATAAATTACAGCAATGGTCTGAAAAGTGGCTAATGAAATTTAACACAAGTAAATGCAAGGTAATGCACATAGGTAAAAATAACAGTAAGTACGATTACAAGTTATTTGGAAATTCCTTAACAAAAGTGGATAGTGAAAAAGATCTCGGCGTAAT
>NC_134819.1:36211174-36213674 GCF_046742065.1 Oratosquilla oratoria | reverse complement strand
AGACACCCAATAGGTTCAAGAAGCGATTTCTTCTTAACCACCGAGGCAAAATAGAAGACAGACAGACAGACAGATAGACAGAGAGAGAGAGGGAGGATGAGGGGGAGGAGAAAAAGGGGGAGGATCGGGAGGAGGGGAGGAGGAGGGGGAGGTGGAGGGTAGTAAGAGGAGGGGGAGGAGGAGAGGAGGAGGGGGGAGGAGGATTGGGAGGAGGGGAGGAGGGGGAGGGGGAGGAGGGGGGAGGAGGAGGAGGAGGAGGAGGGGAGGTGGAGAGGAGTAAGAGGGGGAGGTGGAGGGGAGTAAGAGGAGGGGGAGGAGGAGGGGAGGGGGAGGAGGAGGGGGAGGAGGAGGATTGGAAGAGGAGGGGGGGAGGAGGAGGGGAGGAAGAGGAGGGGGGAGGAGGAGGGGAGGAAGAGGAGGAGGGGGAGGAGGATTGGGAGGAGGGGAGGAGGAGGGGGAGGAGGATTGGGAGGAGGGGAGGAGGAGGAGGAGGGGAGGTGGAGGGGAGTAGGAGGAGGAGGAGGAGGGGAGGAAGAGGAGGGGAGGGGGAAGAAGAGGAGGGGAGTAGTAGGAGGGGGAGAGGAGGGAAGAGGAGGGGGAGGTGGAGGGGAAGAGTAGGGGGAGGGGGAGGTGGAGGGGAGGAAGAGGAGGGGGAGGAGGGGGAGGAGGAGGAGGGGGAGGGGGAGGAGGAGGGAAGAGGAGGAGGAGGAGGAGGGGGAGGATTGGAGGGGAGAGGAGGGGGAGGGGGAGGAGGGGGAGGAGGAGGAGGAGGGGAGGTGGAGAGGAGTAAGAGGGGGAGGTGGAGGGGAGTAAGAGGAGGGGGAGGAGGAGGGGAGGGGGAGGAGGAGGGGAGGGGGAGGAGGAGGGGAGGAAGAGGAGTAGGGGAGGAGGAGGAGGGGAGGAAGAGGAGTGGAGAAGGAGGAGGAGGGGAGGAAGAGGAGGGGGAGGAGGAGGGGAGGGGGAGGAGGAGGGGAGGGGGAGGAGGAGGGGAGGAAGAGGAGGAGGGGGAGGAGGATTGGGAGGAGGGGAGGAGGAGGAGGAGGGGAGGTGGAGGGGAGTAGGAGGAGGAGGAGGGGAGGTGGAGGGGAGTAGGAGGAGGAGGAGGAGGAGGGGAGGAAAGAGGAGGGGAGGGGGAAGAAGAGGAGGGGAGTAGTAGGAGGGGGAGGAGGAGGGAAGAGGAGGGGGAGGTGGGAGGGAAGAGGAGGGGGAGGTGGAAGGGAAGAGGAGGGGGAGGGGGAGGTGGAGGGGAAGAGGAGGGGGAGGGGGAGGGGGAGGTGGAGGGGAAGAGGAGGGGGAGGGGGAGGTGGAGGGGAAGAGGAGGGGGAGGGGGAGGTGGAGGGGAGGAAGAGGAGGGGGAGGTGGAGGGGAGGAAGAGGAGGGGGAGTAGGTGAAGTGCACTACGGAAAAAGAGAGAGAGGGAGTGAGAGAGAGTGAAAGCGAGCGAAAGAAAGCAAAATAGAGCAAAATGAGAAGAAAGAGGGTGAGAATGAGGGTGAGACAGTAGGAGAGAAAGAGTGAAAGAAAGTAAAGAGGGAGAAAGGGGGTGAGACTGTGGGAGAGAAAGAAGGAGAGAATGAAGGAGAGAGAGAGGAAGAGAGAGAGAAAGAGGGGAAGAAAGAAAGAAAAGGTTAGGCAGGAAAGAAGGAGGGAATGGAGGTGAGAAATGGAGAGAGAGAGAGAGAGAGAGAGAGAGAGAGAGAGAGAGAGAGAGAGAGAGAGAGAGAGAGAGAAAGAGAGAGAGAGAGAGAGATAGGGTGAGAGAGAGACAGATAGGGTGTGAGAATGAGAGAGACAGAGAGACAGAGAGATCCAGAAATTTTCAGAAAAAGATACAGAGAAATATACAGAGATAGAGAGAGGGAGAGAGAAAGAGAGCGAGAGCGAGAAAGAAATAGATAAAAAAAAAATAAAGCGAGAGAGAACAAAAGTCACTTAAAAAAAAAAAAAAGGTTTAAAAAAAAAAAAAAAAAAAAACAGAGAGACGCGATCTTACCGATTTTATTGTACATCTCCGGGAGATAGAGTTCCGTCTTTCCCCTGCAGAACATGTGGTATTCGCTCTGTTCCACAATGGGCGTGATGCAGTTAAACTGACGACAATTCGTCCAAGCCTCCATTATCTCGACGGCCGACCAACGCGACGTTCCCCAGTACATGCACCAGCCCTGGTCGATGCAAAACGAAGCTGCTCGCACGACCTCTGTGCGGGTGAAAAGAGAAGTTTCTGGGTTATATGTGTATACAGAAACATGTACAATTATACGTCTACACATACACACACACACGCGCGTGGACACTCTATGGTTGGGGTGGATGGGTTGGGGAGGGGGTTGGAAAAGGTTTGTTTCCGGGAAGGTCCTTTCTTTGATTTCCGGACGGTTTGTGTGATGTCTTGGTAGTAAGTTAGGTTAGACTAGGTCAGGTCAGGTTAGGCTTAATTGGGTTCGGTTAAGTTAATTAAGGATAGGTTAGGTTTGTTTAAAAGGTCAAGTTAGGTTAG
>NC_134819.1:36173674-36201174 GCF_046742065.1 Oratosquilla oratoria | reverse complement strand
CTATCATCATCATCATCATCATCCTTCTATTCTCTTTTCTCCACCTACTTCTCCTCCTCATCATCATCATCACCATCTCTTCGTCTTGTTTCTTCTCCTTCTTTCTTCATTCTGCTCCTATTGGTTCTTCTCCTCCTCCTCCTCCTCCTCCCATCTTTCTCCTCCCCTTCTTTCTTCTCTTCCCTTTCCTCATTTACTCTTCCTCCTCCTATCCATCCTTCTCCTCTTCTTTTACATTAATGAACAAATTCTTCTTTGTATTCCCGAAGTTCCCCTTGGTTCTTGCATTACAGATTTAAAGAGCTCTTATCTATATATATTGCATTCCTCATTTATGTAATGATTTAGATTATATCATGAAATGATAATATTTCACGTTCCATCGTTGCATCTCAATATTGCATCATTATTACCACCATAATAGCATATCATTAATTCCATCTATATGATCTTATAATTTCATCATTACACTATTTATATATTTATTGTTCCAACACTATTTCCAATGCGTTTATGGCATTGCTATCTATATAACATTATAATTTCATCATTACACTATTTATATATTTATTGTTCCAATACTATTTCCAATGCGTTTATGTCATGGCTCAATATCACTTATTTGCATGTTAAATCGTAATCTATCTATACACCAAGAACTTTTTCCTCCTTATAAAGGGGGTAGCCAAGTCAAGGACACGTACCTACTTTCACCCATTCTACTTCACCCTTTCCTCCCTCTCATTTTAGCTCCTCATGGATGACGGGTCACCCCTGTATCCCACCCACTGCCCTGGTCAGAAGCAACGTAGCGAGACACATGACATCCACAGCAAGGCCGCTTCACTTAATTGGCGACTTTCCATCTCCTTATGCAGAACAAGAGAAGGCTGGGAGAAATCCCTTCTGGTTGCGTCGAAATATCATTCACACATAAGCAGCCCCTACCCCTCCATCCTCCGCCACTCCCTTGCATAACAGTATCATCTATACGCAAGCAATCTCCACTCACCTCTATTTCCTGCCTCCTCCTTTCCTTGCTCAACAGACATTCCCCTCTTGCTCAACGCCCCTGTTACCCCATCCATCCATCTCATCCTCGGTCGTCCCCTCATATTCACTCTCTACCTCTGCCTTCCACATATATTTTACTAATCTTTCTTCATTCATTCTTTCCATGTGTCAAAATCATTCAAATACTTTAATCAGCCCAATCTACCATCTCCTTTCCACTCCCACTCTACTCCTCACCTCCTTGTTTCTCACTCTATCCAACCTAGTAACCCCTATCATCCTTCTCAGACATTCCATCTCAAACACATTTAAACTCTCCTTTCTGTCTCTCTTAAATTCCATGTCTCCATCCCATACAAAACCGTCGGAACAACCACCCCTTCATACAATATCCTCTTTGCATCCATTCCCAGATACATATTTCTCATAAACTTTTTTAATCCCCCAAGGCATTTACTTGCTTCTCGCAATCTACAGTTGACATCTACCTCCACTCCTCCCTTTCCTGCCGCATGCTACCCCTAATATCTAAAGCCCCAGTCACATCAAGCTTACGACGTGCTTCCGACCACCTTCGACAGAAAATCAAGCGATCGGTCGGCGACACAAAGCCTATGCAAGGAACTGAGACGGAAAAAGTTAATGTGGTTGATAAGATGAAAAATTTATGTACTGAGGACTATTCAGTGTGTGTTATAATCTCTCTATCTGTCTATCGATCTATTTATCTATCTTATTACCGACTACCAGCGACTTCCAAAGACTACCTGCAACTGGGCGACGACCATCTGGTCGCCAGTAGTCGGAAACAGGTCGTAAGCTTGGTGTGACTGGGACCTTAAAGTATTCACTTCCTCCAGGCTCTCTTCTTTAAGACTTCATTACAACTCACTGCCACCCTCTCCCCTTGTACATCTCAGCACATCTCATCACCTTGCTTTTACCCATATTTACCTTTAACTTTCTCTTTTCACATACCTTCCCAAACTCCGTCACTAACTCCCTTAATACCTATCCCTGCAACAAATGCAATTTCATCAGCAAACAATAACTGGCTCACCTCCCGCTTTTCTCCATTTTATTTAACCATCTCTAGTATTACACTTGCCTTTACCTCCTGCACCACCCCATCCCTGTACATACTGAACAGCCACAGCGACATGACACATCCCTGACGCAGTCCCACCCTTACCTCAAACCATTCACTCTCTCCATTGTCGGGGGACTGGATGAGTGCCCGTATAGTTCCGTTTTACAAAGGAAAAGGGGACAAATGTGAGTGTAGTAGTTTCAGAGGGATCAGTTTGTTGAGTATAGTTGGGAAAGCTTCAATTAAAAAGGATTAAGACAGGAACAGAGGGAGTAATTGGTGAGGAACAGTTTGGGTAAGTAGGGATTCAGTGGATCAGATTTTTGTGGTAAGACAGATATGTGAGAAAGCTTTAGCAAAAGTTAAGGATTTTATTTTACCTTTATGGATTTGGAAAAGGCTTATGACAGGGTACACAGGAAGGCACTGTGGGAGGTTTTGCAGATATATGGGATAGGAATAAAGCTGGAATAGGTAGTCAATAGTTTCTACTAGAGTAGTAGAGCCTGTGTTAGAATTGGAAATGGAGTTTAAATGGTAAGATTTATGTAAATGTTTATTATCATTTATTTCCATCATAAATCTGTAGGTGTTTTCATTACTCTCGTGTCAAAGTATTTATTACACAATAATGTCATAATTCTGTTTCAGAATCGTTTTTATGACATTGTTACCACTACTATTTATGTCATCACATTTGTGATTCAATATAGTTTTCATGTAATTCTTGTTCATATGGTTCATATTATTATTCATATAAATGTCATTATCATTATTATTAATTATCATTATTATTATTATTATTATTAAAACATTATCATTATCGTTATTGTTATTGTTGTTATCGTTATTATCGTTATCATTATAATCGTTATCATTATTATCGTTATCATTATTATTATTATTATTATTATCATTTTCATTATTATAATTACTATATTATATTATTACTATTATCAATTAATTATCATTCATATCATTAACACTGCTCATATTATTCAAAATAATTCATATTCGTATTCCGTCTTGACGATACATTTACCGCATTCCCTCCCATTCTCTCGATAGTCTAGCACCATCCCATGACATCGTCCATTTCCTTTCCATCTCTATTCCCCTCCACTCTCCCCGGTTCCATTCCATTGTTCTCTCCCTCCCGGCCGGAACCCCGGTCCCTGTACTGCTTTGGTCCGGGGCGGCCTTCCGGAACTCTTTCGAGAACAATACGAGATTCTCGTTCCCGCCGAGCGCCGAGCTTATCTTCAGCCGCTGTCTTGGCACCCGACACTCCTCGGCACGATTGGTTTCCTCAAAATGACTCTACGACATAAGAACATACATAAATACATACATACATACATATGTACATGGATACACAAACACACACACACACACACACACACACACACACACACATATATATATATATACAAATATATATATATATATATATATATATATGCTTGGAAATATATACACAAACGCTAGAATATATGTAAAATATATGCATGCTAGCACAGATAATCACATATTCATTCAAAAACAAACGAAGGCATGTACACACACATACTCGTACATACACACACACACACGCACAAACACACCCACACACACAAACACACACACCACGTAAAAAGCATGCACACACACTCACACGCACACACGCACACACACACACACACACACGTATACAGACAAACATACAGACATATGTACAAAAAATAGTTTTGGTGCAATTCTTCTCCTTTTCTCTTTCTCCTAAATGTCCCATTTTCTCCCTCCCCCTCTCTACTTTTCTGATTTCTCGCATCTCCTTACATTCATATTTCCTTTCTTCTAAACCCTCTTCTTTCTTATATGAAATTATTTTTCTCTTCATTTCTTTTCTTCTCACGTTCCTTAATATATATATTTTTTGTTTTCATCATCATCTCTTATTCACGTCTTTTGCTCTTCTTCCTTACTGTTCTTCTTCTATCTTACTCCATATCCTTCCTCCTCTTTCCTCCTCCCTGTTGGTTGTCCTCACCCTCCCTGATCGTCTTTCCTCTTCTCCTTCTCATCTTCTGAAGTTTTGACCCTCAGGGGTCAAGTTGGTATCCGCCATCATGAGCATATTCGCTCATTTCCCCTCACTTAACGCAATCGCGGTCTCCAACTTCGCGGACATGTGCCTCGTTTTACGCGATTCGCTTTTGCGCGTTTCTGTTTTGTAAATTTGGTTTTACGAATTGTGTTTTCAAACTCACGTTTCAGACATTTAAACTTAGATATGTCAATAATGAAGAGGTTTTATTTCATATATTTCTTATAAAAAAATTCAGTTTTACTCGAGTTACGTATTGTTCTTAAAGTTTTTCGTTTTTAGTGTTTGGACTTACATATTTACTTGTTTTGGGTGTTTTGTTACAGGTTCGTTTATGCCGTTTGTTTTATGCGGTTTGTTTTACGCGGTTCGTTTACGCGGTTTGTTTACGCGGGTTGTTTTACGCGGTTTGTTTGACGCGGTTTGCTTTACGCCGTTCCTTTTAGGTGGTTTGTTTTACGCGGTTTGTTTTACGCGGTTTGTTTTATGAGGTTCCTTTTACGCGGTTTGTTTTGCGCGGTTTGTTTTACGCGGTTCCTTTTATGCGGTTTGTCCTACATCCTTCCTCCCACGAAATGAATTTGACCCTGACTCTCTTGTCTTACCTCCTCCCAGGTCTGTTCTCTTTAATTTCTCTCTCCGTTCCCCTTCAGTCCTTTTCATGATTCTCTTTATCAGACTTCTCTTACCCATTTTTTAAGTTTATAAAAAAGTTAGAAAACAAAATAGTGGTAAGATGCTTCCACGTCACTAGTCCGCGACAGAAATTGTCACCTTTTCCATGAATACTTGGACATTCAGGGCAGATTGAAGTCATTAAAAGAAAGATGAAGGTGAATATATATATATATATATATATATATATATATATATATATATATATATATATATATATATAATACAGCTTTTATATATACTATATAAAAGAAAGACCTATTCTATATTTTCTTCCTTTTTGTCCAAAAGGACAAACCTAATGTAGTGTTCGAGGCTAGATACTTCTAAATACAGATAATTCCCTGTATGGGAGATTTCTAAAACTTGAAAACCGCTCATTATTCGAAAGGTTACAAAAATCTAGAAATTTCCTAATAACAGCCGCAGTGTCCCTGAAGGCATTAGGAATTAGTGTAGAGCTTCAACCTCCCGAGGCGGGACAGAAGGCGGGACTGAAGTCTTACAGAAATTCTTGTTTCTCTCTTCAGGAGGTGGCAAGGGAAGAGGGAGGGAAGAGGGTAGAGGGGAGTGGAGTATGTAGGGGATGGAATGGGTGGGAGTGGTTTCTGTGCCTTTGTTTTTTTTTGGCTACCTCCCGTGTAAGAGGGAAAAAGTTTTTGGTATATGTATGTATACTTTCGTCTCATACCTAGGTTTCCAAAAATGTTTAACTTCGTTTCTTTCATTTCACCATTTCCATGTGTTAATTATCTTTTCAACTGAGTGTGAGTATCTCTCTCTCTCTCTTTCCAAATACCCTCAACACTGGAACGAGACTGTCAAAAAAGGACAGAAGCGCTGGAAAGATCCAGTACATGACAAGTAACTCTCTCTCTCTCTCTCTCTTTCTGACCCCCTCTCTCTCTTATATCTTTATCGGGACTTTTTCTTTTTCTTCTTGTTTTTACTCTCATACCTTTTGTTCTCTCTTTATCATAACTTCCCAACATGTCTCGTCATCGCATTTTGCGTCTGTTCCCCTTTTCCTTTTCATTTCCATTCTGCCCCTCTCCCTCATCTCTCTCTCCTCCCTCTGAGACAGCATTTCTCTTTGTCGCTTTTATTTCTCCTTTCGAATTTCTCTCCTCTGTTCTCTTCGGCTTAATTTCTCTCTCAACCTCGTTTCCTCATTCTGTCCACTGTGTTTGTCTCCCTTCAAATCCTCTTCCTTTCATTCGTCTCGTCTTTCTTTTCTGCTCTTCTTCCTTATGTTTGTTCTAATCGTTTCTGCTTTTGTCTCGATTCTCTTTGTTTTCTCTTTCTGCTCATTTCTTCCCCCACCCTCTATGTCTCTTTTTCTTATTCTCTCTCTTTCTCTTTCCTGAATCATCAGCTACTCGTCGTCGAGAGCTTCTCCCTCTCTCTCGTTTTCTACCTCACTGTCTAGTTCCCATTTTCTATGAATACTACCGGAACATTTTTCGCAATGTATTATCATTTCACTTCAGTTAATATGCCTTGGGTCGCTGGGTATTTGATCGTGTTTATGTAGTGGTTTTCTTATGACGTAAGGGATATTTATTTTTCCTCAATTTAAAGTCAAAACAAGTGATACAGGACTTTAAGATTTATTTATTCTTTTGCCTTGAAGCCCTGTGGCACTCTTTACGGATTTTATTCTGTCTTAAGCTAAGTAATTTGGTAAAACTGAGATATCCTTTGTGTACAATGGCTGCCTAAAAAAAAAAAAAAAGAATGGATTGCAGTGATTATATCCAGAATTAATGGATGAATGAAATTGACGTCAGCCAGCATAAACACTAGGAAGTGCGCCACCATGCCACCTCCTGAAACTCCTCTGACTCCTTTGACTAGTCTTACTTCTTCTCTGCACATTTTCCCTCTTACATTTCCCCTCGTCCTCCTATTCTTCCTCCTCCTCCTACTCTTTCTCCTCCTCCTCCTCCTCCTGCTCCTCCTCCTCCTCCTCTACTATTCCAGCCTCATCCTCATACTTCTACGCTTCCTCTTCTACCGTTTCAGCCTTATCCTTCTCCTCCTTCCTCTCTCCCCCTCGGCCTTTTCCTCCTCCTCCTCCTCTTCCTCCTCCTCTTCCTCAGCCTTCTCTTTCTCCTCTTCCCCCTCCTTTTCTTACCCCTCGGCCTTCTCCTCCGTCTCCTTCTCCTTCTTGGCATTTTCCTCTATCATCCAGGAGGAGGTGGATCAGGGGAGGAAGTGGATCAGGGGAGGAAGTGGATCAGGGGAGGAAGTGGATCAGGGGAGGAAGTGGATCAAGGGAGGAAGTGGATCAAGGGAGGAAGTGGATCAGGGGAGGGAGTGGATCAGGGGAGGAAGTGGATCAGGGGAGGAAGTGGATCAGGGGAGGAATTGGATCAGGGGAGGAATTGGATCAGGGGAGGAAGTGGATCAGGGGAGGGAGTGGATCAGGGGAGGAAGTGGATCAGGGGAGGAAGTGGATCAGGGAAGGAAGTGGATCAGGGGAGGAAGTGGATCAGGGGAGGAAGGAGTGACCCGAAGGAGTTGAGGCCGAAGTGGGTTCAAGAAGAGTCTCGCGAGAGCCGAAGTGCGGCCGATTGTACTTGCCGTCTTCGGCGGAAGCAAATCAGCCTCTCTAAAACAACCTCCTCCTCCTTCTCCTCCTCCCCCTCCTCCTCCTTCTCATTCTTCTCCCCATCTTCCTCCTCCTCCTCTTCATTCTTCTCCTCATCTTCCTTCTCCTTCTCCTTCTCCTCCTCCTTCTACTCCTCCTACCTCTCCTCCTACTACCTCTCCTCCTCCTCCTACTTCTCCTCCTCCTCCACTTCCTTCTCCTCCTCCTCCTCCTCCACTTCCTTCTCTTCCTCCTCCTACTTCTCTTCTTCCACTTCCTTCTCCTCCTCCTCCTACTTCTTCTTCTCCTCCTACTTCTCCTCCTCCACTTCCTTCTCCTCCTCCTCCTCCTCCTCCTTCTCCTCCTCCTACTACTCCTTCTCATCCTACCTCTCTTCCTTCTACTTCTCCTCCTCCTCCTCCTTCTCCTTCTCCTCCTCCTTCTCCTACTTCTCCTCCTCCTTCTCCTTTTCCTCTCCCTTCTCCTCTTCCTGAGCCACAGCTACCTCCGCTGCCTCTCCCTCCTTCTACTCCTCTTCTGCCTCCTCCTCCTCCTCTTCCTAAGCCACAACTACCTCCTCTGCCTCTGCCTCCTTCTACTCCTCTTCTGCCTCCTCCTTCTCCTCCTCCTCTGCCTCCACCTCAGTCCACATCTCCACATCTTAAGATGTACTAGGTCAGCATATTTGAAATGTTAATAAAATGAACCAATATGCAAGTAAACATAAATGTATAAAAAAGCAAATAAACAAGATAAATATATAAACAAACAAATAAGATATATAAATGAATGAATAAATACATAAATTGATCAAAAGTAAATAGATAAATAAGTAAATGAATAAATAAATGAATAAACAATTAAATAAATAAATAAATAAATGAATGAACGAATCAATGAAAACCATTATATTTTGAGAAAAGTGAAAATGATACACGATGCTTTTATATAAAAATTTCCTCATGTTAATCTAGACGGAGTGTGGACAGATGGACCCAGTGGAGTAGTTGTTTCCACCTACACTCTCCTAAGACTAACGCGATGATGATTTAATGATAAAAATTATAGCGGTATTCCTTTCGTCTCTTCTACATTTCTTTGACATCTCTCTATTTTTCTCTTTTTCACTCTCTCTCCCCTTTCTTTCTCTCTCACTTTCTCCTCTTTATTTCTCTCTATCACTCTTTCACATTCCCTTTCTCCACCTCTTCTCTCTTTCTCTCTCTCTCTTTCCTCTTTATTCCTCTCATTCTTTAACATTCCCTTTCTCCACCTCTTCTCTCTTCCTCTCTCTCTCTATTTTCTCCTTGCACTATTAGACGCCCCCCACCTCTTTCCTCTCACTTCTTCCCCCTCCTCCTTCTCCCACCTCCTTCTCTTCCTCCTCCTCCTCCTCCTCCTCTCCCCCACGTTCTCAATGACATTGTACTGCCAGTTCAGGGTTCCTCTTTTTCGTTCTCACTGGCTGGCGTTCCTAAGCTTCCGTTCTCAAAAGCTCCTGCACGATCTCAGACCCACCCCCGCTCCTCAAAGAAAAAAAAGTCATATAATTTCCTTGTTGTGACATTTTTGTGTGTCCTGTCTCAGTTTTGGCTTTAACGTATTTTTCAATTTGTCTCTTTCTCTCTCTCTCTATTTTGCCCTGCCTCTACAGATCTAATTCTTGCATTTTAATTTTATCATATATACATATATATATATATATATATATATGTGTGTGTATATATATACATATATTTGCATATATATATATACATATATATGTATATATATATATATATACAGTATATATATACATATATATATATATATATATATATATATATATATATATACGCATATATATATGTATGTATATATACACATATATATACAGCTTGTATCTGTTTGTTTATTCAATATATATGTATATATATATATTTATCAACGCGTGGGGTGGGGTCATGATTCAACGAGAACAATGATACGAGGGGCGTTGGAGCAAAAATATAAAAAAATAGTCTTCAAATGGTCTTGAAACACTTTTTCTTCTAGTTAACGCCAGGCGATTTCATTCGTCTTAGATTTCATTTCACCATATGGTGGAGGTGTCTCAGATCACTGAGACGATAAAAAAAAAAAAAAAAAAAAAGGACACGATGTCCCGGTTTTTAGGCGCAGAAGACTCAAATACCGACGGCGATATTGTTGTCGTTATATACCATCAACTCGTCATCCCGTCGTTACAGAGGTCAACATTTAGGAGCTCCGAGACGCTAGCCAGAATGAAATATATAAGGCAGTTCAGAGGGTGGTGGGGAGAATTTAATTACAGAATTGTTGACTTTTGCACCAAGCTGTGCTTTCGAGACAGTTCCACCTGATTCGTTTCTTTCGTTGTGACATTGTCTCATTTTTCTCTTTCTCATATCTCTTTTGTTAAACATAAGAACATAAGAATGAAGGAGACTGCAAGAGACCATAGGGCCTATACTAGGCAGCTCCATATCCATCGCCACCTGTCATCCCCATCCATAAAGTTGTCTAACCGTTTCTTAAAACAACTGATAGTTTCAGCGTTCATCTCTTTATTATTCTTCTCTTCATGATACTCTATTTTTTTTCCTTTTCTTCTCTACATTCCTTTTATCTCCCCACACTCTCCTTCCCATTCATGTTTTCTTTCTATCTTCTCTGTCTTTCTTCTGACCTAATCCTTCTTCTGTTCTCTCTTTCTTTCTCTACTCACTACTACGCACACGCACCCTCCTTTCTTTTGATCTCTCTCTCACTCTCTTTGTCTCTCTCTCTCTCTCTCTCTCTCTCACACACACACACACACACACACACACACACACACACACACACACACACACACACACACACACACACACACACACACACACACACACACACACACACACACACACACACACACACACACACACACACACACACACACACACACACACACACACGGGCCCCCTCTCTCTTTTTCGTCATTTTCTCTCTCTCTCTCCCTTTCTTCCCGAAATCCTTTGATTTCTTTAGATTGCCCTGTCCCTTCTGTTTCATCTCCTCTCCTTTTCCTTCTCTTCAGATTTTCTCCACCTACTCTCTTATCCTTTTGCTCTTCTTCTTGTTCCTCCTTCTACTCTTTAGACATTTTCCAGTTTATATTTTGACCTTCATCTTTTCTTCAGCTCCTCATTCTTTATCTCTTTTATCTCGTGATCTTCTTTCATCACTATTTCCTCCTTGTTACACCATCTTTATCTTCCTCTTTTTCTTCACATCTTTGCAATTTACTCCTCTCCTTCAATCACCTCTTCTTCCACTTCTGCGTCGGCTTCCTTCCATCATCTTTACACAATATCCTCCTCTTTTCCTCGTCCTCATTTACCTCTTTTTCCTCCTGTGATCATTTTCCCCATCTTCTCCTTTTCTGCATGAGGGGACGGAGAGGGAGGGTCGCCGATTTAATGAAGCGGCTTTGCTGTGGATGTGCTGTGTCTTGCGACACTGCTTCTGACCCAGGGCATTGGACAAAATGCAGGGATGACCCGTCATCCAGGAGGTGCCAAGATAAGAGGGAGGGAAGAGGGTGGAGGGGAGTGGAGTGTGATAGGAATGGAATGGGTGGGAATGGTTTTTATGCCTTTGTTTTTTTGGCCATCTCCCTTGTAAAGGGGAAAAAAGCCTTTGGTATATGTATGTATGTAGTCTTCTTTATCTTCGCATCTTCCCAATCTCTTTGCTTGTCTCCTCTCTCTTTTTCGCTCTCTGCATTCTCTTTGTTTCTTGTATCTTTACCTTCCCTCTGTTTCTTCTCCTCCCACTCTCTTTCCTCTTTGTTTTCCTTCTACACCTTTTGAGCATTTCCTCAGCTGAATAAAATAGACTGCCGTTGAGCGGAACAGAGTGTCTAATGAGAACTTTCACTTTTGTTTACAACTTCGTGTATATTCCGGCAGCAACTTGATTTTATATCCGGGGGTGGTAGGTGGTGGGGAGAGGGGGGAAGGGAGGGGGCTCACTTCACCTCTAACGGGAAAAAGAAGGTGGGGGTGGGCGGGTTAAATCTAATTTTTGTTGTCGAGAGATTCCCTTGGCTGAATAAAGTATGGTGATGACGATGACGATGACGATGACGATGATGATGATTAATATGATGAAGATGGCGTTGATGAAGATAATGAAAATGATGATGATGATGATGTTGAAGATAATGAATATGATGATGATGATGATGATGATAATAATTAATATGATGATGGTGATGATGATGAATGATGAATGATGAATGATGATGATGATGATGATGATGATGATGATGATGATGATGATGATGATGATGATGATGATGATGACGATGATGATGGTGGTGATGACAATGAAGATGATGTTGACGATGATGAAGATGATGATGATGATGATGATAATGAAGATGATGTTGATGATGATGATGATAATGAAGATGGTGTTGATGATGAAGATGATGATGATGATGATGCTGTTTTTTACTATTGTTGTTATCATTGTAGTCGGGCTGTCCACTGCGTCACAGGACCAAAATAGAAATATTCTCTTCATTCCTTTCATCCTTCCTTCCTTCTTTCCTCCCTCCTTTCTTCCTTTCTCCTCCTCCTCCTCCTCCTCCTCCTCCTGTTTTCTTTCTTCGTCCATTTTCTCTTTCTTTTCGGGACTTGTGACGGCTTCAATCAGCGTTTTTCTCTTAGTTCTCCTCCACCACCTCACATTCCATCTTCTCCACCTCCACTTCACCTCTACTCCACCTCCTCCTCCACCTTCACTTCTATCTACGTTTTCTACCTCATCCCCTTTCCTGCCTCCTATGTCACCTTCACCTCCACTTCACCTCTACTCGACCTAAACTCCACCTCCACCTCCTTCTCCACCTTCACTTCTATCTACGTTTTCAACCTCATCACCTTTCCTGCCTCCTACGTCACCTCCACCTTCTCCACCTCTATTCCACCTCCACCCCCACTCCACCTCCTACTTCACCTCCACTCCACCTTCTACTCCACCTCACCTCCACCTCCACCCCCACTCCAACTCCTACTTCATCTCCACTCCACCTCCTACTCCACCTCTACTCCACTCCATCTCCACCATAATTACCTCCTACTCTTGGTCTATGTATCTAATCTGTTTTACACTTCCTCTTCTATTGTATTTTCTCTCATTTCTACTTTCTCCCTCCTCATCCACCTTATAATTCTCTCTCTCCTTATCAATCTCTTTTTTCCTTCTCTATTTGTTCCTACTATTTCTTCTTCTCTTCTTACTCTTTCTTCTTCTCTGTATCCTCAACATGTCAAAAGACAACAGAACCTGGCAAAACAGTAGTGGAAACGATTGAACAAATCTATAAAAGCTCATATAAGCATTTATCTGAAACTTGGAAATTAATTAAATTTCTGGGACATGATTCAGAACCTGGAAACTAATTATAGCACTAGAACAACCTTTCATAAAAATGGTTCGGTGATTTGAACTGACTTGAAAATAAAATTAAAAAATATGTCTATTCATAATGATGGAAGTAGGTAAGACTCTTCCATTTCCTGAACACACCATATAGTGTAGTGACCGGAAAGTCCTCTTTCATATTACTACTACAAAAAAAAAAAAAAAAAAAAAAAAAGAAAAATATATATATATACATATTATATATATATATATATATATATATATATATATATATGCATATATCAGATAATTTTTATGGCCGTCGCGTGTAGGACTCGAACCTACCGCTCTGACGCCAAGAGGTTCCCAAGACAATGCCTTTACCCACTCAGCCACTGATGGTCAATATATATATATATATATATATATATATATATATATATATACATATATATAAATCATTGATATAACTTTTTTCTTAGACAATTTCCATTAACTTTTTGAAAAAAAAAAACACTACAATCAAGTATATAAGGGTCTTCAGTGACACCTCTATGGACCAGAGTTCCTCAACACTCTTTTGTGACTGGAAACTATGCTTAGCCTATAAAAGACTATTGATCACTTTTCTCTTTCACTATCCCTCATTTCTGTTAAATCCTTAAATCTCTTATCTATTAACCCTGTGCTCGCCGGCCGAACGGGTTAGAGCGTCGCTACTTGCGGCGGAGGTCGAGGTGACGGCAGTTCGGACCCTGAATCCAGCGAGTTGGGCCAAGGGGATGGTTCAGTAAATTCCACGCTACAAGGTTATCTGTAAGAGGTACTGTTCTAGCCTCATGATGGGGGAGTTCGCCAATCATTATCCTAATTATCGACTGGCCCTCGCATTTCAGGTGTTGATCCTTTACCAGTGGTCCGCGCGGAAACCCGTTGGATACTGTGGTCGTGAATTCACCGACAGCCTTGGCAAGGCGGGGAAGCGACCCAACGTCGGCTAAAAAAAAAAAAAAAAAAAAAAAAAAAAAAAAAAAAAAAAAAAAAAAAAAAAAAAAAAAAAAGGCTTGCCACAACTGACAGGGCTTTGCCCTACCAGAGGTTTCTCACTTCCCACTGCATGGGAAAGGGATGGTGAAATCCTTTATCGAACAACGTGACTTTACTGACAAATTTCTTTTGGAAGAACAAAGTCGAATGGACGCCTTCCTCAGGGCCTGAATTGTTAGTAGTTTCTGTGTTAGTAGTTCAGAACACTGCAGAGTAAGTCGTTAAGTCTGTATAAGTAAGGAAATCTTATGGAAGGATGGTGATTTGGGGCTGGTGAAGATCCAATGGTATTATCATATTGCTCTTGTATAGTCTTCCACATTAACTCGCATAAAATCATACACACACACGCCTTCAAAGGATTACAAAGGATTACAAAGGCGGAGCATACCAACAGGAGACCTTCTGGTCCATAACTAGGTCGGATGTGAAAAAAATATAATAATGATAAATAAATAAATAAATAAAAGATAAAAATTATACTATAAATGATAATGAAATAAATAAATAACTGCAAATAAAATGAATAAATGCATAGGTTCAGTTAAATAATAAACACACTCATACACTCTTCATCTCTGGAAACATACATAAACACAGTATATCAAGGGAGGAGGATCACTGACTTGGCCTAGCCATATCTTTTCTTTTTTAAAGATGCACTAAAGTATTTTTGGAGAAGATATGTTATTTTGCCAATCAAAAAAGTATTTCGTTATCTTTCGTATGTTCGTATTACACACGCCAATGGCGTTTTCTCGTTTTATAAAGGCCCGCTGATTGAGCGGGTTAGGGCGTCGTTACTTGCGGCGAAGGTCAAGGGAGTGGCGGTTCGAATCCTGCCACCGGCGAAATTGAACCAAGGGCATGGTTAATTAAATTCTACGCTACAAAGTCCTCTGTGAGGGGCACCGTCCTAGCCTTCCGATAGGGGGAAGTTTGTGACGTTAAACCATAACATAATGACGTTGGTCAAGTCCAGTGGCGAAAGCTTCGGATATAAATATGGTAATCGAGATCTGTTTTTTTTTTTCCAATTCCCGCTGAGATTAAAATGTCATACGCAGAGCATTCGAATATGAGAAAAAAATGAGTGAATGAAAACTATTGAGAAAATTATTTTTAGCACATATGTGTACACAATTTTTTTTTTTTAATTACGAGTTTCATAATGTATCATAATACACCATGATATCATTAATGGTTATTTCGATTATATAAAGGTAAATTGTTATCAGCAAAGTATTATAACCAAATCCTTGATTAAATTCACATCACGCGAGTTGCCAAATTACATATTTCAGTGATTGATTTTTTTAAATATACGAGCCCCATTTAAAAAAATCCCTTCAAGTAATGTTTGGCAAATATTTAAATTTTGCTAAAAAAGAAAGAAATCTCTATTTAGCAGATGCGCAGTCAACTTATGCGGTTTCTGTTATTTGATTGCTTTTACAAGAAAGAAAAAACTTGAACAAACATAACTTTGAGCAAACAAAGATCACGTTAGTTTCCAAAACTGACACGTGTGAGGCATCTTTATCTAAGTATTTTCTTCGTAATGACAAGGAATCGTTTTTCAGAGCGGTGAGAGAGACTAGTTACGCAACTACACACACACACACACACACACACACACACACACACACACACACACACACACACACACACACACACACACACACACACACACACACACACACACACACACACACACAGAATTTATGGCTAGGACAAGTTGATCAAACCTGCCGGGAGTTGTTTGGAGTGGGATGGATGGGTGCCTGCATGGAAGCTTGCCCTGAGAGACGGTAGAGACTGGTGCCTGCGTGTGAGTAAAACAACGCGCTTCCTGGTGTATGCCCCCAATTGATGGCGATGATATGAGAGAGAGAGTGAGAGAGAGAGAGAGAGAGAGAGAGAGAGAGAGAGAGAGAGAGAGAGAGAGAGAGAGAGAGAGAGAGAGAGAGAGAGAGAGAGAGAGAGAGAGAGAGAGAGAGAGAGAGAGAGAGAGAGAGAGAGAGAGAGAGAGAGAGAGAGAGAGAGAGAGAGAGAGAGAGAGAGAGAGAGAGAGTGGGTATAAGCAGTACAACTGCTATCCTCATCTGATTTTGTTTATATTTCCCTTTCATGTACTTATTTTTGCGCAGCCACCCGAAAACAAATGAATAACACCTTTCTGACTGAAATTATTTTCAGCCCTGGGGAGGAAATAATTTCAGTATCGCTGCGCTTCGAGTCGTTACTCCAACTCTCGTGGGCGGGGAGTTGGGTGTGTGTGTGCGTGTAATGTCAAAGCATTACCCATAGATCGGTCATACGAGCTCTGAGTTCTCTTCCGGGAGGGAAATAGGTGTCGATCATAAGTCCAACACGTGATCCAAAGACCAAGGTGAATCACACACACAAACTGTGCGTGCGCGCGCGCGCGCGTGTGTGTGTGTGTGTTTGTGTGTGTGTGTGTATGTGTGTGTGTGTGTTTGTGTGTGTGTGTGTGTGTGATTCACCATGGTCTTGGATCACGTGTTGGATTCGTGATCGACAGCTATTTCCCTCCCGGAAGAGAGGTCAGAGCTCATATATGACCGATTTATGGGTAATGCTGTGACCTTACACCCACACTCAACTCCCTGCCCACGAGAGTTGGAGTAACGACTCATAGCGGTCGGGAACTCTGCCACTGCGCTACGAGGTGTGTGTGTGTGTGTGTGTGTGTGTGTGTGTGTGTGTGTGTGTAATGTGTGTATTTACCTAGCTGTATTACCTAGTTGTATTATACGGGAAGGGAGCTATGCTCGTGATGACCCGTGTGTGTATGTGTGTGTGCACGGTCGCATGTGCGATGCGCGCATGCATGTGTTTTTACGATAGACCTTTCTTGGGTTTGCCCTAACATCAGAGAGCGATGCAGGAGGAGTATGGCATTGACGCGAAGGCCCTCCTCGGATTGAGTTATGCTCCGTGTCATAAAGCGTTTCCTTCAGACCAGGGCCGCAGAAGCAACATCAAAGGCGGAGACTTCCGCAAGAGATCCAGAACCATTTGCCTTTTCAACTTTGAAGTCATTATTCCAGGAACTTAATCACTGATGGAGTTCGTTACTTGTATTCTGCTCTGTTCGTTCCGAGTAATTCGATTTATCATGTTCCGACGATGTTATGATAAGGGTGATCTGATAAGGATTTGTGTATAATGAGAGAGGGAGATCAAGCGAAAAGAAGATTAGTTTTGGATGCTGTACAGCGGGGACTAATGATGGGTACCTGATTGTGTTGCTACTGTATGTTAGCCCCCTCACATCCAACAGGAGGTGCAGCCCTGATGGGCTGGCACTCGGTCTCGGAACTAGGTCCAAGACCTTTCTCTTCCGATTTCAACTGCATTTCTTGCACCTCTTCACATATAACGAACTTGCAACCGGCGACTGATCACAGCCCCCTACTACCACTTTCAGTCGGTGGCATAGAAATGATCCCACACTTATACAACGCAGAAAACAGTACGAAGTTTCCTCTGTGGGAGGTTCTGAGGACTGTTGCCAGCCTCTGTGGGGCTGAGGGATTTCTACTTGGCGAAGAACAAACGACATGACGTCACTCTGTCGAGTCGAGGCGAAAATATCGGCCAATGGAGAACTCTTCCAATATATATACATGGAGGTCAGGTGGCAAAATGAAACGTTAAGGCTAGAGTATGGAGCTTTACACACACACACACACACACACACACACACACACACACACACACACATATATATATATATATACATATATATATATATATATGTATATGCATATATATATTGTGAGAAGTTAGTATTCAGAGAGAAAATGAGATGAGAGAAAGAGAGGTTAGATCTCCAGTTGAGAAGCGATGAGAGAGAGAGAGAGAGAGAGAGAGAGAGAGAGAGAGAGAGAGAGAGAGAGAGAGAGAGAGAGAGAGAGAGAGAGAGGGGGGCGACTGGGCCAGTGTATGAAAGAAGCCATTGCTACATCGTTCTTGCCGATAAAGATGTTTTCCATCATGGGAAGAAGTTTCCTTGCAAACTTCTCGGTCCGCCTTTTGTGGGCGCACGCAAGCTTAGGAAACGCACACACACATACAAGTAGATATATATGCAGTCTGTGTATGCAAAGTCTTCATCTTTTCTGAAGACGTCTTCGGAGTCGAAATGACTTTAGATAAGGAGGAGTTCATAATCGACCGTGATCTTTTTCTAACAGAGATTTGTATCTCGGAGAGGGTGTTAATAGTCTTCAGCTGATGTTCTATATCATCCAGGGATTAAAATAATAATAATAATAATAATGAAAAGATAAATAAATAAAAACTGATGAACAATATCACGTTCATGTTCATTATTCCTTTCCTACTTCTATATTTTTATTTTATTCTATTTTTTTTATTTGGAGGATAAGAGTGTTCACAGTTTTTGGTTGGTTCTCAAAAGGATTTGGGAAGTAAAAAAAAAATATTTAAAAAGTCACACTCCCCGAGATAAATGGTTTAAATCCTAATCCCGATTAAGTAAATAACTTTTTCAATCCGATCATTACCTCCTCAGTTATATGAAATTGCGAGACGCTCACATCTTTAAGAAAAAAAGAGAAAAAAAAAAAAAAAAAATCGCCGTAACGGACGGACGGTCAGTTGTCGAAAACCAAAAGAAAACAGATTAAGTTCACCACTAAGTTGTTTGAGTTTGATTTGACCCCATGTTTGACTTCACTTCCACCTTTTGAATAATTCATTTCCTCTACAACAAACCTCCACCCGCCCGTTTTCTTCCATGACCTCCGTTTTCTTCCACGCATTCCGTCTTCTTCCTTGACTCCCCGTTTTTTCTTGTGCTCTCCGTTTTCTTCCGCGGACAAATTGACCTTTGTTAGTACAAACAAAAAGACTTCGTGAACTCATTTCTTAATCCAATGATACACTTTACTTATTTTATATTTGCAACTGCGTTAGCCAATTTAAATAAATTTCACTTAAATTTTTCACTTAAATAAATCACACTTATGTCCTGTAAACATCCAAATTGTACTCCTTAACTTGCACTCTATGGAAAGGCGTAGTGTGCGGGGTGATCTAATAGAGGTATTCAAATGGGTCAAGGATTTTAATAAATTTCATGAAGACAAGGTCATCATATTAAGACAGCAGGGCAAGATTCGTAGCAATGAAGTTGAATTGGACAAATTTAGATTTAAGAAGGAAATAGGCAAGGATTGGTATACCAACAGAGCGTCTAACGAATGAAACAGACTTAGTAACCATCTAGTGAGCGCTGAGACGATTGCTTGTTTTAAGAACAGATTAAGTTTATGGATAAGGACGACAGGTGGTAGGGGACATGGAACTGCCTAGTGTAGGTCTTATGGTCCCATGTAGTCTCCTTCATTGTGTTCTTAACTTTGATTATTACCAAACGGTTTTATTCAGCTGGAGAAAGACCAATGTGAAGACGAGGTTGCCCATCTTTGTTGATATTATTATTATTATTTTTTTTTTATTGCCATCTGGAAGAACAGGCGCAATGAGCTCTTTAAGAAGTTTGGATCCTTTTTAATGAGGTTATAGCTCTCTTAAATGGGTTGGATTCCTCTTATGGGATTATTTCTAGAGGATTTAGATCCCTTAAGGAGAATCAATCTTCGTTAAGAAAAACCAAACCCCCTTAAAAAGGATCTAATCCCATTCGGAATAATCCAATCCCATTGATCGAATCCAATACTTTTAAAAATACTATTATGTGTGTATATACGTTTTTTACATAAGGACATACATTGTAGAGTTCCTTCCAGGTAACTCCATATGATTTTATTCAGACACAAAGGGTGAAGTCAGATTACAGCGGTTTATGCCATAGCCTGTTGAGTTTACTTATACCATTAACCTTGTTAGCCTAAACTTTGGATAATTTCTTTGATAATATTTCCTTCTTTTCTCAGACTATCCTTTCAATGAATCAAACCAAGCGGTATTATCCACCATTAACACAAATAAATTTACTCCCTTTTTGTTGCGTGTCCGTCATATATACACTGTATATATATATATATATATATATATATATATATATATATATATATGTGTATATATATATATGTATATACATACTAAAAACCCACTCTTGATTCTGTTGATTGGATTAAGAAAAGAAAGGAAATAACGATTTCCGTATATTTCGATCACTGTCTGTCATCCTCTTCAGCGGAATACAAAGTCAGAGAAAACACATGTCTTTTATACAGAGGAAAGGGATGGAGCGAGGGAACATGGACATGACACCTCAGGTAACGTCTATGATATTGCGCAGGCTCTGTGGCAAGTCGTCCGCTTTTACAAGGGAAGGAAGTAATTCATTAACTGCCAAGGTGGTTATATATATTGATATATTAAAGTTAGAGAATTGTTTGATCAGGGAAGGTTCAATGATTTTTCTTTTAAAACTACATCTAGATTTAAATATGATTTTTGCCTCGTCCCAATTTATGCGGTCATTATTTTTGGCGACAATAAATTACCCTGCTCAGGATGTGAAGGAGTATATTGGGGACAAACGGGCAGAGAATTGCAAACGAGAATAAAAGAACATAAAAACTCAGTCAAATACACACAACAGAACTCCGTGGTATTCCAACATATCGCCAACAATAATCACCGCATAAATTGGGACGAGGAAAAAATCATATTCAAATCTAAATGTGTAGTTTTAAAAGAAAAATCATTGAATTTTCCTGATCAAACAATTCCCTAACTTTAATATATGAAGTGAAAAATGGTCACCTGATTATATAACCAACTTGTCAGCTAATAAATTACTTCCTTCCATTGTAAAAGCGGACGACTTGCCGCAAAGCCTGCGCAATATCATAGACGTTACCTCAGGTCTCATGTCCATGTTCCCTCACTCCACCCCTCTCCTCTGTATATATGTGTTTTATCTTGACTTTGTATTCCGCTGAAAAGGATCACAGCCAGTGATCGAAATATACGGAAATCGTTATTTCCTTTCATTTCTTAAACCAATCAACAGTAGGTTTTTAGTGTATTTACTAATGTGTTACGACATTACTTGGCAGTGATATGAATATTATATATATACATATATATATATATATGTATATATATATATATAAACATATATATATATATATAAACATATATATATATAAACATATATATATATATATATATATATACACATATATAAACAATAGCATCTTATGTTCTTATTGCATGGAAGACTACCCTTTAGTACGGTAACGACTTAGCAAGTTATTACAAAGGATTACAAAGGCGGAGCATGCCGACAGGAGACTTTTTGGTCCATATCTAGGTCGGATGCGAAAAAAATCATAATAATAATAGCATAATAGATATAAAATATAATAATGTAAATAACAAATAAAATACATAAATAAATGCGTAGGTATAGTTAAATAATAAACAAACAGGTAAATAGTAAATAATAATAAATTGACATATAACTAATAATAAATGAAAATCAGACAGACAAATGATAACAAAACAAAAACAAATAATATAGATTAAATTATAATCATTACAGCATTTTGCTTTGGTGTTTATCTAAATGATTCTTAAAGCTTTGAACTGAACTACATTGCACTACCTGTGAAGGAAGTTTATTCCATTCATTAACTACACGGTTGGCAAAGTTGTTTCTACCTACTTCCAAATTGAATCTATTTCCAGACAGTTTGAGACCATTGTTTCTTGTCTGATTCTCATTCAATGTGAAAATTTTGTCACTTTTGATGTTGTCAATTCCATTTAAAATCTTAAAGACCTGTATCAAGTCACCTCTGAGTCTACGCTTTTTTAGGGAAAACAGATTCATATGTTTTAGTCAATTTTCGTATGATTTATTTTTGATATTTGGAATCAGTTTTGTGGCTCGGCGTTGTACTTTTTCCAGTCTGTCAATGTCTTTAATGAGATTCGGTGACCATACGGGAACAGCATATTCCAAATGTGGACGAACTAACGATTTATATAGCTTGTTAATGAGTGATGGACTTTTGAAATCAAAAGATCGCGCAATCAGTCCTAGAATCTTATTTGCTTTCTCAGAGGCTGGATGATTTGAGGTCGTTACTGATAATTACGCAGAGATCTTTTTCACTATCCACTTATGTTAACGAATTTCCAAATAACTTGTAATCGTACTTACTGTTATTTTTACCTATGTGCATTACCTTGCCTTTACTTGTGTTATTTTCCCTTCGGCTGTTGGATCAGATTTGCAGCATGAAGCTCTCAGGAAGGAATCCACTTTACTGGAAGAAAACAATGTTCCTCCAGCATATCAAATGACATTCTATGTAAGTTGTTAAGAAAACAAAATATTTTGCCAAAGTGATTTGACGGCGGAAAGAGTTCTGTAGGTGGGTGGTAGCGACAAGTGTGAAAACGTCTTTATGTAAGTCTTTGCAATGGCTGATACAGAACAGTTTGATCAAAATTAAGAGAGACTAAAAAGATGAGTCGTGGCCGTCGTCTCTTTACCTGAATAAAATTGTCTGAGGGAGGATACTGTGATTCGTCGCAGTGAAATGGCTTACTGTATGTAGATTCTGTTTATTTTCTATTCCTATCAAGTAGAAAAAAATGGCGACATCACACATCACATCACACATCCCTAGCAAACCTCGTTAGGAACGAGCAAAAACCTTCGACCTTATCATCACTGATAAGGCCTGAGACTCCCGGTCCCAGCACACAGATGCACCATTATATGTGGACAACAACGCCTAGCACATTATATACTCAAATTAGACAAGTTCTAAATTTTTCACAAATTGGTCATTGTCAGTGTAACTCTGTTAACTGAATAAACCGATTATTATTTTCTTATTATTACATCACACCACACATCACAAAAATTGACGAAAAACGTCCCATGCGATTTCCCATTTGGAACTAGTCGATTGCCCAAAAGCTTTCTGACCAGCCTCAATGGAAGACCAATCAAGCAGATGATCAATTACTTGACAACCGGGCCTTCAAAATGACCCTCATAAAAACTCATTGCACTCCATTCAATCAATCTTTTTTTTTTCTTTCTTTTCTTGTTTTCCTAAAATCGTGGCTGACTATGCGAGATTGTGAACTGGGTTTACGCACGCTCACCGATTAACTGTGTATGTGTGTGTGCCATTCTCCCAAGGTTCCTTTACGCATGGGGAACGACATTGCGGTTGATTGTAGCTCAGCCTTAATGGTCCACTGCAAGACCGGGCTATCCCCTGAGGGGTAATAGTCCTCTTGTACCTCGCCAAGGTGGCTTAATCCGGGTTGTATGTGAATCTTTGGTATGTTGGAATGGCTGTCATTGTGAATGAAGTCTCAGATCAATGTATTCAGCTTGACCATACTGACGAGGTGCTAGCATATATACGCGACACTGGTCTACTGCATCTCAAAATGGCGTGGATGCCCCTTTGTTTCTGGACGCCTTAATTACCTTTCATAAGCTCCAAAGGTTTGTTCGTTTCGCTATTTCTTAACAGATCGTAACCTAACTTGACACGGTTGTCCACATGCACCCCAGAATTATGCAAGAATAGAGGAGACCTGGGTCTAGAATCGGTTAGTTTCGTGAAAATGTTTATTACCTCTTCCAGTTGTTTATCATCAAAGTGAAAAAAGTTTCCATTTTCCAATCTTGTCTCTCAATAACGCCATGGCAATACCCGAGCTATGCGTTTAATCAACTTTTGTATTACTGACCTAACTGTATTTTTCTTCTGGAAGATTTTCAGATAGTGTGTTACGTTTTTTTTTTTTTACCTAGAAATGCAATAAAAATATATATGAAATATCTTCCCAAAAATTGTGAGACATTTTATGAAATAAAAAAACATGTCCAGGACTTTTCTTAAACTGTAAGTAATTATGATTGATACATGCACACAACTGATACATGTCCAAGCAATTTTTTTTTATCCACGATCGTACCTGCTTTTCCAGTGCAATCACATACTTGCCCATGAAACTATTTACTCTCTGTCATTTCCATACCCCCACCCCAGGCAGCAAATGTTATACAAACGATTGTTGAAAGGTTGTCACATACCATGCATACTAGCATGCATGTTTGAAGTGTGTGATGAAACAGTGCTTTTCTTTAGGATACTTTAAGTATATATTCACATAGATCATACATAAAGAACGTTGTCTATATAGTTTTAGGCATATTTATTCTTGAGACAAAATAGTAATTTTTTTGTTTAATTTTGTCAAAAGTTTATTTAAAGTTCGTATTATATACTTTACTTAGCATCACATAGCAAGATAAATTTCTGATAAAAACTAATCTATTTTGTTACTCTATTCGATTTTACACTGATAAATTTTCAATATTGCAGTTATTAAACAAACATACTTTTCACACACCTTCAACAAACGTTTGCTAAAAGTTCACAACCATTGATTTCTGGGGGGAATGAGCCTGCTATCTAACACCACCTCTTATTTGTAATCAAAACTATTTCTAAATCTCCATCTATAATCTATATACTAAGTCTACTCACCTCCATCTAAAGACCAAACGTCCTTTTTAATGTCATCTCTGTAATCATAATTACTATCCCGGCGCCATCTATGAGCTGCACGTGGAACTTCAGAACCTTCCTATTTTCAATGTTTATTCGTCGCAAGTTGTTTAACATTATAACTAAGAGGCATGGACTCTGTCGAGAGCAAAGCACTTCCGAATAATAGCGCATGTGTCGGAAGAAAACGTGTCAATGACGAATTCTCTTGAACTCAGGATACAATATGTCATGTGTACTGTGTGGCCTTTTTCTACGTCACGACGGACGCACGTGCCTAAGTGAGCGTTTGTGCCTGAGTAAGCGTTCATTGTATATGT
Organism: Oratosquilla oratoria; assembly: GCF_046742065.1. NCBI lineage: Eukaryota > Metazoa > Arthropoda > Malacostraca > Stomatopoda > Squillidae > Oratosquilla > Oratosquilla oratoria. The sequence continues at coordinate 36,176,354 of NC_134819.1, read as the reverse complement.
GCTTGTGTGTGTGTGTGTGTGTGTGTGTGTGTGTGTGTGTGTGTGTGTGTGTGTGTGTGTGTGTGTGTGTGTGTGTGTGTGTGTAATTTGTGTATTAGTTTAATGTTTTTGCTTTCCTTTCTGGTTGGAACAAACCATTTAAAGTATTACTGATATTTACACCCCCGTCCCCCCCAAAAAAAAATATATATATACATATCTATATATATACCTATATATATATATCATGGCATACTTTGTATCTCCTTATAGAATAGACAGATATTTCCATTCAGCTAAAAGTCGAACTTCTTGCTGGATGCGATCTATTCATATGCTTCCTGTCATCTGAATTTAACCATAAAAGAATCATAAAGTTACAGTCCTACAAAAGTTTTAATATTACCTACTTCTATCAGAATTTTTCTTTTTTCTTTTATTTATGTCTTTATATTTATTTTAGGCATGAGAACAGACTCGTTAACCAATAGAGGGGTTCACAAATGGAATAGATTTAGTAACCATGTGGTGAGCACTGAAACTATCGGTTGTTTGATGAGAAGATTAGATAACTTTATGGATGGGAATAACAAGACATAGAACTAACTAATGTATGCCTTATGGTCTCTTGCAGTCTTCTTCATTTTTATGCTCTTATGTAATGGGGGTACATTTGTTGAGAGATAGGGATTACCATGATATCAAAGAACAATGGGCAAAGGGGCTAATTACAAATAGCCTTAAATTTATGACTTGGAAGAGAAACGCGAATTTACCTTCCGCCAAATTTTAGGTTACATATAATTGGGTTCCTGGTAAAAGAATTCATTCAAGTAATGAGTCCACTCATCTGTACCATATATATGTTTGATTTATCTCGATTGAAGCGTTCTGCAATGTTTAGATAAATTGTATAGTCTGGCTGCCAAAAGACGATTTTATTCGGGAGAGAGAGAGAGGAGAGAGAGATAGAGAGGAGAGAGAAAGATAGAGAGGAGAGAGAAAGATAGAGGAGAGAGAGAAGAGAGAGAGAGAGAGAGAAAGAGAGAGAGAAGGAGAGAGAGAGAGAGAGAGAGAGAGAGAGAGAGAGAGAGAGAGAGAGAGAGAGAGAGAGAGAGAGAGAGAGAGAGAGAGAGAGAGAGAGAAAGAGAATTTTATCATGTGTGGACATATATGTCTACGGACATCACATTCCACGTTTCACGTTATGGGGTGCAACTTTATTTTATTTATTATTTTTTATTAATTATTTAATTAATATTAATAATAATAATAATAATATTATCATTATTATTATCATTATTATTATTATTATTTTTCCACAAATCTGGTCGACCACTTTGGATGTAATGATACCAAGAGGTATTGAAGAGGTTCTTATAACTCTCACACACACAAACACACACTCACACACACACACACACACACACACACACACACACACACACACACACACACACACACACACACACACACACACACACACACACACACACACACACACACACACACAGACACACGTATATCGTTAGAATTAACTGAGAAATTCCTTTTTTTGTAAAAAATAACTTCGAGTAACCACGTATTAGATACCTGAATACCAATACAATGAGTCCGGAAAAGTGCAGAGAAGCTTCTATCGACAGCTGTACAGAGATATAACTGAAAATTGGAAAACCAATTAATTCCCATGAATGGCATCAAACACCATCTTTCAAGCCTATATGGTTTTTGTTTCTTCTTATTCTCAAGTCTCGCTCAAATGCATACGAACGCGATTTGTGTATACGGAAGCTATATGTTTCTCATTAACATTTTTTAGTAAGTGTGTGGTAATTTTTCCTTTTGATTCCATGTGCTAATATCTTCATGACGCTCACCCTTTCGACAGCGTGACATAAGTCGGACGATTAATTTACGTAGCATCTCTCCGGTAGTGACTGGTCATAGTCACTCTTGATCAACTTCTTTGCCAAATGGCGCAAGTTGAATGAGCTCTCTGCCTCAGTAAGATCTTTTCTTCTTTACCCAAGTCGAAGTCAAAGCTGCGCTGACGGACACAGAAGGAAATTTTATGTGTTACTGCGACAGAACAGAAATTCTCATCCTTGGCGACCTGCCTGGCAATCGACGCTGTCGCCCTTGTTCGGACGATGGTCCTGTCTTCGGTTTTATTTCAAAGTTCACAGACCTTCGGGAATATTCGTTTGTATGGCTGGAATCTGGGTTACTCTATAAAGACTTTAAAGAGGGTTAGGATAGGGGATGGTCTCATATATACCTCCTCATCACAAAGCGTTTTGTAAAATATTGAAAAAGGTTGACAATTTCGAACGAAACGGTCCGTTTTTTTTACCCCGTCGTTTTTCATCAAAGGCAGTGGAATGATCTTATGAATTTCTGTTTTACTTTCATTCTGTTTCTTCAAAGCTTCCAGGACTGTCAAAATAAAGCCCTTAATTTGAAATTTAGTTTCTTTTGAAAGACTTGCCTGTACTTCAGGAACGCAGTTTCTTCATCGCTACTGAGACTACAGAAAAAGTCTGGTTTCAGATAAAATAAGATATTTAAAGAATGGATTAATCAGGGTTAATTTTCATTCAATTGAAATTATATTGATAAAAGAGGTCAGTTCCAGGATTCTTGTGGGTTTTGAAACACACACACACACACACACACACACACACACACACACACACAC
>NC_134819.1:36156174-36163674 GCF_046742065.1 Oratosquilla oratoria | reverse complement strand
TAATATGTATGTGTATGTATGTATATATACATATATATATATATATATATATATATATATATATATATATATATATATACGCACTGAATTTTTACATGTACACATATACATTGCCATATAGGGTATTGTGGTACAACGATAACGTGTGTGCAACCAAGGGTCTGGTCCTAGAGTAGGTAGTTCGAGTCCTGGGTGATGCGGCGAATGTCCATCACGGACTACTAACGGACAGGGGAAACAGAGACTCACTTTGAAACTGTGGAGTGCTCAGGGTGACGTTACCATTCTACTTCATTCTCAGATATCGATACACCATTTTCTTGTTTGTCCTCCTTTGTGCATATCCTCACTCCCTCTTCCCTCATTCTTCTCTTCCTTCCTTCTTCCTTTTCCTCCTTTTCCTTCTGTCGCTTCATACTCACCATATCTCTTGTTTTTGGGGGTTAGAACATAAGAATATAAGAATGAAGGGTATTGCAAGAGACCATGAGGCCTATACTAGACCTATCATCCCGATCCATAACGTTGTCTAACCTTCTCATAAAAGAACCGATAGTATCACCGATCATTACATGGTTACTAAGTCTATTTTAGAATTCTTCGCCTTCATATATATATATATATATATATATATATATATATATATATATATATATTATATATTTCATAATTCTTTTTAAGCCTATTCTGTTAATGATGTCACCTCTTTCCCTTCTTTCTTTCAAATGTCGTTATTTCAAATTACCTTAAACTTCCGTTACATGTCGCTCCTTTATGAAGTTTTTCTAGAGAGCATCAAGATACTGATAAAAGCCGTCCGGTGTTTACGCCATCTTGCCAACTTACGGTCCTTGGGTCTACTGAGAAACGTTGACGGAGCCCTGGAGGTATGATGGGTTCAGAGTCCAGAAAGTTTATGAGGGAATGTTTCAAAAAAAAAAAAAAAAAAAAAAGAGAGAGAGAGAGAAGAAGGAGGAGATGTAGAAGAAGAAGAAGGAAATGGAGAAGAAGAAGAAGAAGAAGAAGAAGGAAATGGAGAAGAAGAAGGAGATGGAGAAGAAGAAGGAGATGGAGAAGAAGGAGATGGAGAAGAAGAAGAAGAAGAAGAAGAAGAAGAAGAAGAAGAAGAAGAAGAAGAAGAAGAAGAAGAAGAAGAAGAAGAAGAAGAAGAAGAAGAAGAAGAAGAAGAAGAAGAAGAAGAAGAAGAAGAAGAAGAAGAAGAAGAAGAAGAAGAAGAAGAAGAAGAAGAAAAAGAAGAAGAAGAAGAAGAAGAAGAAAAAGAAAAGAAGAAGAAGAAGAAGAAGAAGAAGAAGAAGAAGAAGAAGAAGAAGAAGAAGAAGAAGAAGAAGAAGAAGAAGAAGAAGAAGAAGAAGAAGAAGAAGAAGAAGAAGAAGAAGAAGAAGAAGAAGAAGAAGAAGAAGAAAAGCGTCCCCACCACCACCAAAAAAAAAAAAAAAAAAAAAAAGGCGGTCGCTCCAGCTCAGTCACGATAAGTGAAAAAGGTCTCGGAATCTTGATCGAAGTCTCAAATCCCTTTCCGTCCTTCTTTCCTGATGCTCTTTTGTTTCTCTTGATTAAAGGTTCCTGAGTTTATCGCCTGCTCCTCTCGGGAAGTGTAATGCCATTGTCAAACATTGATCTTCGTACTCTTCTGGGAACTATGTAGACCCAGGACAGAGCTAAGTGTCTCCTGGTGTTAGTTTCTCTCCACATCTGTATGTCGCCAGGTGATTCTATTCAGTCTGACGGACTAAGTTCGATTCCACACCTCGGACATGGGTGGTACAACTGACCTTATCATATCAAATGTTGTATCATACCCTGAGGGGATAGCGCGGTCATGGAGAGAACCATGGAAGATTTTTGGTTATGAAAAAGAATTGTATCTGTATAAAACAGGGTTTTTTTATGGTGTTTTTACGCTCTCTATCTCTATCTCTCTCTCTCTCTCTTGCATAATAACCCGCAGATCAATCTCGAAATTATCAAAAATGTTTTTCCTTCAATATAGACAGTCTGTCCATACTCAGTAGCTGCTTGGACACAGGTTCGAATCCTGGACGGGCCCAACCACGGATCAGAAAATGGTTAAATTTCCTTTTGCTATACATAGTACTACAAAATGCCACGGATCCATGGCATTCTAACGAGCCTTTCATGAGCTGAGAAAATGAGGCATTCTATGTCACGTGACCAAGACTCCCCCCCCCCACACACACTGAAGAAACCAACCCGCATTCTGACCGGGTGGGAGGGCGAAGGTTCTAAAGGACGTCATGCCTTGGGTTTTGATAAACAAAACGTATATAAAACGTTTCCTATTTGAGAGCGTTTAAAAAAAAAAGAGGTTCACAGTGGTTTGGTCTATCCACTGCGTGATCCGCAAACTCTGCCAACAACAGTGTACAGTCCTCTGAACCTGTTAACAGATCCCTGCCAACAGTTGGCGATGGGGGAAGAGGAGTATTTGGAACTAACCAACAAAGTCTACCAACAGAGGTCAGTATTTAGGTCTTCCTTTCTCCCCTTGTTTTCCCCTCTTTAATGTTCTCCCCCTCGTCCCCTCTTTTCCCCTTTAAAACCTTTACGATTGGCCACCAAAATCCCTCCCCTCTCTCCCTCTCTCTCTCTCTCTCTCTCTTCCTCCCCTCCCTCTCTTTATAGCTCTCTGGGTCCACCGTTAGGTACCCGCCCGTGGTGGTCATGCTAGACACACGTCGGAGAGTTGCATCTCCCCTCCTGTTGGTCACATTTAACTCCTTTAACTTGTGACATAACCGGTGACGGCTCCTCTCTCCTCCTCCCGATAGACGGAGACATGAGAACAGACCCACACTCACACAATACAGACAACATTCAAACGTTTCTCCCATGGGAGCGCCCCGAGGAACGCTGCCGGCTACAGTGGGGATGGGGGTTTATAGTCAGAGAATCTGAGATAAAAAGGATTATATTATTCATACCTTTCTTCCTCTCTGTTTTCCCTGCTCTTCATTTACTCCTTTTCCTCTTTATCTCATTATAATGATGCTTACAGACATATTCCTCCTCCTCCTCCTCCTTCTCCTCCTCCTCTTCCTCTTCCTCCTCCTTGTCTTTCGTCTACTCCTCTTTCCTCTACTCTGCCTCTCATACTTTATCTTTCTTCTTGCCTTCCCTTCTCTCTTCCTCCTCCTCCTCCTCTTTGCCTCCTATCCCTTCCTATCCTTTTGCCCTCCTCCTCCTCCTCTTCTTCCTCTTCCTCCTTCTCCTTCTTCTACTCCTCTTTTCTCTACTCTGCCTCCCATACTTTATATTTCTTCTTACCTTCCCTCTTCTTTTCCTCCTTTTCCTCGTCCTCCTCTTCTTTGCTTCTTATCCCTTCCTATCCTTTTACCCTCCTCCTCTTCTTCCTCCTCCTCTCTTTCTCCTCCTCTTCTTCTTTGTCTATCCCTTTCTATCCTTTTGCCCTCCTCCTCCTCCTCCTCCTCTTCCTCCTCCTTCTCCTTAGGGCAATGTTCCTCTGTTTTCATTTCGTCTTCGTCCTTTGAAGTGGTTGAAAGTTCCTTCTTTGAAGGTATTATGGTCCACAGTACCCTACAATCATGAATATAAAACCAATCTTCATCTGGTGCTATGGAACATATTCTTCCCTGAAGATTCCCGCTATGATGAATAAAATCACCTGACGTCAAATGAAACGGTTACATAAAAACATAATAATGTAGGAGACTGCAAGAGACCCTGAGGCCTACACTAGGCAGTTCCATGTCCATGACCACCTGTCATCCCCATCCATAAAGTTGCCTAACCGTTTCTTAAAACAGTTGATAGTTTCAGCGCTCACTACATGGTCACTAAGTCTATTCCATTCGTTGACCATCCATTAGTAGACCAATTCTTGCCTACTTCTTTCTTAAATCTAAATTTGTATAATTTAAATCCATTACTGCAAGTCCTACCATGTTGTCTTAATATGATGACCTTGTTTGCATCACCCCTTGATCGAGGTACACTTGTTCCGTTCTTGGTCGGAAATCAACCTCATGATGTTATAGTTGACATTACCGTGAAATGTCTTTTAAAAGTAAATAGGAAAAAAAATAGTTCTTTGTGATTTCTCTGAGGTTTTAATAAGTTCCTAGATTCAGTATATATGTATTCTTTTACTGATTTTTCGAAGATTTTTTCGATAAATTCTATATTTGGTACATATAATGTGTATTGCTACAAGCTTTGTATGAAAATCTGTTAACTCATTTTTGTATCGGACGATTTCAGCTCCCACATTCCCCATCATTCCCACTTCATTCCTCTATATAAATCTTACTCTATTAACATTCTCCTCCTCCTCCTCCTCCTCCTCCTACTCCTCTACCCTCCACCATTCCTTTTTTATATATCCCAATTTTCCCTTCAAATAAACCTTACTCCTCGTCTTCCTTTCCTCTCCCTCCTCCTCCTCCTCCTTCGCTCTTCCTCCTTCTCCTTCCCTCCTCCTCCTCCTCCTCTACCCTCCACCATTCCTTTTTTAATATATCCCAATTTTCCCTTCAAATAAACCTTATTCCTCCTCCTCCTTCCTTCTTCCTCCTTCCCTCTTCTTCCTCCTCCTTTCCTCTTCCTCCTCCTTTCCTCTTCCTCCTCCTCCTTCCCTCTTCCTCCTTCCCTCTTCCTCCTCCTCCTTCCCTCTTCCTCCTCCTCCTTCCCTCTTCCTCCTCCTTCCATCCTCCTCTTCCTCCTTCCTTTCCTCTGTCCTCCTCCACCATTCTCTCCAATTGGAGCACTTGTCTCTCACCACCCTGTGATCCCTGTCAACTATCCACTCTCTCCACCACAATTCTCCATCCTCCCTCCCCTGCCTCTCCTCCATCACCACCACCCCTTATCCCCCCACCCTCTCTCTCTCACCCTCCCCCTCTCTCCACGACGACAGCCCCCTCCACCTCCCTCCCGCACCCTCCGCCATTCTTTTCTGAACTTGTGTAGGCTGTCGACAAAAGATCCTTTTATTCATCCCTAACATAATGTGATGTTTTCATTCGAATATCCACAGGACTTGAAGGATCCTTCACCCATCACCCCACACCCCCTCCTCCTCCTCCTCCTCCTCCTCTTCCTCCTTCCTCTCAATTTCTTGGGACACAGTGTGCAGTCACCGTGCTGGGTGTCACTATTAATATTATTATATTACCTCATGGTGATTTTATCAATTGATGCGGCACGCCTTCCGTGCCGCGTACCACTTAGTCTATCTGCCGTCAGGCGATTTTAATAACCTCTGTGGTACCCCCTACCCCTGCGGAAAGGCTGGATCTATCCCCCACTCCCTCCCCCACTCCACCCTCTTGTAGTCAAAGGTTTCAGAAATGATTTTTTCTCCTCTTGTTTCTCTTTTATTGTGTTCCTTTCTCTCTCGGTCCTTCTCTCTTTTCCTTTCTACTTTTCTCTTTCCCAACCCATCCCGCTCTCTCTCTCTCTCTCTCTCTCTCTCTCTCTCGCTCTCTTTCTTCCAACCCATCCCACTCTCTCTCTCTCTCTCTTCCATTCCTTTTCTCCTCTTTTTAATCCCTTTTCTTTTTATTCTTCTCCCCTTTCGATCCTCTCTTATCGCATGTTTTCGATTCTTCTCCCTCCATATTGATCCTCAACCAAATCCCATTTTCTATTTCTCTCCCTTCTGAGCCTCTTCTACCTTACGTTTTCTATTTTTCTTCCTTTTTGATGTCTCCATTCAAATGAATAATTAAATAAACAAATTGATAAATAAATAGACAGAAAGATAAATGAATAAATAGATAAATAAATGAAAAAAGAAAGAAAATATCCTGAAAATAAAGAAACAAATAGACACATAAATACACACACAAAAAGAAAGTAAAAACAAAACTAAACAACATAAAACGAAACGAAATTTATGCAGCATCATTTAGGAAATCATGAGTCAATGAGCTGCTAGGAGGAGGAGCTTACGTTGGAAGGGGGCGGGGCTAGCGTGCAAACTTAGGCAATGAGTTGTCTAAGCTCCGCCTTCATTTGCTAACGAGGGAAAGCCACAGAGGTAAATGAAATAAACTGACGGTAGCGAGTTCCATAGAAATAATAAGAACATAAGAATAAAGAAAACTACAAGAGATCATAAGGCCTACACTAGGCAGTTCCATGTCCTGTCATCCCCATCCATAAGGTTGTCTAACCGTTTCATAAAACAACTGATATTTTCAGCGCTCACTACATGGTTATTAAATCTGTTCCATTTGTTGACCACCCTATTAATAAACCAGTTCTTGCCTATTTCCTTCTTAAATCTAAACTTGTCCAATTTAAATCCATTACTGCGAGTCCATTACTTCACCCTATACGGAGCAATGAGGTAAGAGTTGGTGGTAACTTCGATTTAGGTATATATCTATAGCTTTAAACCTACTACCGGAGAAATAATATCAGAAGTACAGGAAAACTGTATATTTCGACTACTGTATGTGGTCCTCTTCAGCAGAATGGTTACAAGAAGATAGAGTACAGGTATAAATGAGGTAGTGAGGAGTACAGAAAAGGGGACGGGGAAAAGTGTGTGTGTGTGGGGGGGTACTCAGGTTACATGCCCTTGATGTGGTTGGGTCAAGGATGGTCAGTTTGTGGTATTTTGTCCGACCTCTATGATATTATTTCTCCGACAAAGGGTTTAAAGTGTACATTTACAAATGTGTTATAACAGTACAGTTTCCCATTTATCCATAACTTCTTCACCAAATGTTTCTTGAATCTTTTTCTTTCTATTTATGAACATAATCTACAGATGGATCACACCTTCTTCTTTGTGTTCCATGGGGTAAAGCTTGATGACAGAAACCTTCTGACTATAGATGTCATTTGTCCGCTCAGCCGAACAAACGCCCGTTGATAGCCAAACCATTCTGCAAATAGCAGGGTAATTTGTCCGTCCTTCCTGGCGTCTTTAGACTCTTTCCCATTTCTCGTGACCTTAACAGAGGTTGAGTTGACCCTTAGGCTGCGTTTACACCAAACGAATCATCAAATTGATCCAATTCATGAAGAATCAACACGATTCATGTTGATTCGCTACACTAGTTTCAATGTAACTGTTTACGCTAGGGGAATCAGCATGATTCGAATTGATTCGCCTGGCGTAAACAGTTACATTGAAACTAGTGTGGGGAATCATCAACACGATTCATGAATCGTGTTGATTCTTCATGAATCCATTCGATTTGCTTGGCGTAAACGCAGCCTTAGACTGGGCGAAGGGAATCCGAACCTAGGTCACTCACTGGCCCTGACCTGATATGAACCCAAGGTCTCAGGTCCTTCTTTCCAACTAGCTCCATGTGTAGGGTTTTATCCTTCTTTTGGCACCCTGTAGCACCTTAGGTCAAACTCATCTTTTCCCTCTCCCCCATTTACAAGTCTGTTGAACTCAAAAGGAGAACTGTTTATCTATAGTGTCAATTTAAATTAGGGATACTTGAATAAGTGTGATGGACTGAAAGCCAAATACAA
>NC_134819.1:36141174-36148674 GCF_046742065.1 Oratosquilla oratoria | reverse complement strand
GGAGGGAGGCGGGAGGGGGAGGCGGAGTGCCTGAGGGGGAGGGGCTTCAGCGACCAGGGGGAAGGTGTGCCGAGTCCAGATTGGATCTTTATTGGGATGCGGAGGGCGGGGGCGGGGTGGGTTGGGTTTGTGAGAAGGTCTTCCGAGCCGAAAGGGTATGAGAGAGATGAGGGAGATGAGAGAGGAGAGAGAGGAGAGAGAAGGAGAGCGAGAGAGAGAGAGGGAGAGGGGGAGAGGAAGGGGAAGAGGGAGGGGAGGGGGAGAATGAGAGGGAGACATAGGGAGAGAAGAGTCTGTCTGTCTGTCTGTCTCTCTCTCTCTCTCTCTCTATATATATATATATATATATATATATACATATATATATATATATATACAGTATATATATATATATATATATATATATACATATATATATATATATATCTTTCTCTGTCTCTCTCTTTGCTTCTCTCTTTCTCTGTCTTCTTTCTCATTGTCTCTCCCCTTCCCTCTCTCTTTTTCTCTCTCCCTTTCTCTCTCTTTCTGTCTCTCTGTCTCCAGTGTCACTTTAATATTTTTCTTTTTTCGACCTCATTCGGCGGACTCAGGCCCCTTTGTTTCATCTCGACCTCGCTCCAGACCCTTGGCAGGCTTTCCTCGGGTCTCACACAGACCTCTCATTCCCCCCAAAGATCCCTTTAGCCCCCCCATACCCCCCCCCCCCGACCCTTTCCTCCCTGGGTCCCTTCTCCCGGATTCAGTTCCCAGAACCGGTGACATTACGTTTGGACCTCCATCTGGGCTTCTGGGAAGCGTTGCTCTTCCTTCTCTTCTTCGGCACAAGACCTTCTTGTTCTTCACTGGAAGCGCAGAGATGGGGGAAGGTCTTTCTTAAATCAACCCAGCTTTGTTTTCTGGTCGTCTATATTTTAGTTCATTCCAGACTGTCACGTTCCAGTGTCCTGGAATTGGTGGAGGCGTTTCTCTTATTCCAGGCGTCGCCAGCTGATTTCGAGAGGGGATTTCTGGAATTCAGATGGTATAAAAGTGACCCGTTCCAGGGGAGTGGTATAGCGTAAATATACCTTGCGACACAGCCTCTGACCCAGAGCAGTGGACAAGATGCAGGGATGACCCGTCATCCATGAGGTGCCAAGATGGGAGGGAGGGTGGAGGGTAGACGGGAGTGGAGTATGTTAGGGATGGAATGGGTGGGAGTGGTTTCTATGCCTTTGTTTTTTTAATACCTCCCGTGAAAAGGGGAAAAGATCCCTTGGTATATGTATGTATACATATATATATATATATATATATATATATATATATATATATATATATATATATATATATATATATATATACATATATATATATATATATATATATATATATATGTGTGTGTGTATGTATATATACTAGATTTGCACGACTTCTAGTACTTCTTCGTCAAGGGAATTGTATTCTACTAACGCGTACGGTTTGTCAAAAGGACTATTATCGACGACTCGTACAGTGGATGTCGGCCCAACTATTGTTAAGTTGGTTGGCGTTTTGTGTCGTATTTTTATTCATGACAATGGCGTATTGTGTGGCACTGAACTGGAAGAATGGCTCGAGTTTAAGGTATGCTGTTGGTTCTGAGGAATATTTGCCCAAGATGACGTCACGAGCCTTGCGTTGATGACGTCACTAGCATTGCGTTGATGACGTCATGAGCCGAAGTTCTATGGCAGACATTATTTGTTATAAACTAAAAGGAGACACACACACACACACACACACACACACACACACACACACACACACACACACACACACACACATACACATATGTATATAAACGAACTCAAACTGAAGACATCTACATAATACAATTAATCAGTTTTGCAAGAATATTAGGCAAAATGACAAAACCCCTCCATCAGCAGTAACATGAGAAAAAAGAAAAGAAAAAAAGGAGAACAACTCCAAAGATTCTCTTCTGGCTAACGTTAGACGGTCCTATTCAGTCGTCATGAGAAACCCTGACAGGACGAAGACTCCTCCACATCGCCTTCTGCGCCTTCTGCAGGAACATCTTGCACAAGAGAGAGAACTTTGGTGCAATATCCTTTCGCTTTTTGACATCTATTGCAACACGTTGCACTTGAATCTCTGACTTGGAGGCTTAAACCCATTGTAGGCAGGAGCTAGGCTGAGGTGGAATGAAACTGAGTGGCAGCAGCAAGAATAAAAACTATGTAACTCCACCACTTCCACCACCACCACCACCACCACCATCACCGACACCACCACCACCACCATCACCGACACCACCACCACCACCACCACCGACACCACCACCACCACCACAACCACAACCATCACTACCATGACAAATACCACCACCACAAATACTCCCATCACCAACAATAACAACATTACCACTACCACAAATACTACCACCACTACTACAAGAAAGTTTCTTCAATGGACACTATTGCTAATGATTTATTATATACAACAGGTTTAAAGGAAAGATGAAGGGTATTTTGCGTGATAGTTACGCTTTATAATTTGATCGCGTCTTTAGTTGTAATAAGAATTTGAAAGAAAAATTGGTAAATGGACGCGGAGTCGTAAAGTTACGTAATGACCGTTAAACCGTTAAAACCGTTAAAAATCGTTGAAAGTTAATGAGAATATTCGAATTTTTCTGACTCGTTTGACCAAGACCGTAATCATAAAATCGTCAATCTCATTACCTGTCTTCCGCCTGGTAAATATTTAAAAAAAAAAAAAAAAAAAAAAAAAAAAAAAAAAAAAAAAAAATCCTCGACACGAAAAAGTTCTCATACATAATTTAATTTATAAAAGCACATATGTATAAACATATATATGCATGCATAGTTATGCACATATCTATGATTTGGCTACCTCCTTTGTTAAGGGGTAAAAACCCTTAATATATAGACAGATATTTATTCATACATACATAGTACATACATACATACATATATATATATATATATATATATACATATATATGTGTGTGTGTGTGTGTGTCAGAATATATGTATATGTATATACGCATGTATATGTACTCGTATATGCATATGTATATGCATATGCAATTGTATATGTACACGAATATACATAAACATACGCATACGCACTCGCTCTGGGAGGGGTATAGTCATGATAGCCTTTAGAGGTTTTAATAGCAGATGCCCATACTTCAAAGAGAACAGAAAGCTACTCGTAGAATTGAAATATGGGATTGCCTACGCGTAGATTAATAATGATAATTAATGCTTTAAGCCGCGTCCACACTTGTTGCATTTCCACGTATCGTATCATCTTTGCGTACCACCTAGTGATACGATACGGTACAACAGGGTATTGTACCCACTTGTTGCGTATCCGCCTGCTACATACGGATACGCAACAAGTGGGTACAATACCCTGTTGCACCGTATCGTATCGTATCACTAGGTGGTACGCAAAGATGATACGATACGTGGAAATGCAACAAGTGTGGACGCGGCTTTAGAAGTTCGTTCCAATTTGCTTGCCTTGGATAAAAAAATTTTGCCCAAAGCATAGTAGTATTTTCTTTTTGTAAACAAGCCCACCGGCTGCGCCGGCCCAGCTACGCCGGGGGCCTTGGCCTGCGGCGCTGCGCCTTAGGCGCGGGCGCTGCGCGCCCTGGGCTACGCCCCTTTTTTGGAAAATAAAGAGTTCTTCTTCGAGTTCTTCGAGTTCTTCTTCGAGTTCTTCGAGTTCTTCTTCGAGTTCTTCGAGTTCTTCGAGTTCTTCTTCGAGTTCTTCTTCGAGTTCTTCTTCGAGTTCTTCGAGTTCTTCTTCTTCGAGTTCTCCTTCTTCTTCGAGTTCTTCTTCTTCGAGTTCTTCTTCGAGTTCTTCTCTTTCGAGTTCTTCGAGTTCTTCTTTTTCGAGTTCTTCGAGTTCTTCTTTTTCGAGTTCTTCGAGTTCTTCGAGTTCTTCTTCTTCGAGTTTTTCGATTTCTTCTTCTTCTTCTTCTTCTTCTTCTTCTTCTTCTTCTTCTTCTTCTTCTTCTTCTTCGAGTTCTTCCTCTTCTTCTTCTTCGATTTCTTCGAGTTCTTCTTCTTCTTCGAGTTCTTCTTCTTCACCGTAGTTGGCGGTGTAACCGATTTACCACCAAACGCGAAGGTGTGACCGAATTACCACCGGACGGCGTAAGCAACCATTATTTTTTTTTATATTAGATCTGGTTCTGCATACATCTATCCATATTTTTTCGCCTTAGAACGAATCTCTATTGGCCACTACAAATTAATATTTTTGGTTACCGTAAAAAAGAAAGAAAGAAAGAAAAGAAAGAAAGAAAAATATATATATACATACATAGTTCCTGTACCGAATATGTAAAATTCCAAAATCTAGAGATTCCCCGATAGTAGAATTTCCTCAAAATTAGGAGGAGCCTGAGATCGTCAACGTCGTCAAAATTTGAGTTCGAGTGACGATTTCTTTGTTCGAAAAAAGAAAAAAAAAAAGAAACTCAGTTTTTGACGTGAAAAGGGTTCGTGGTACGTGAATAAAATTTCACCGGAAAATAACACATTTTTTATGATTTTTAATTTGATGTATACGGAAAATGTAGCATGCACAAGCATACATATACACAGGTGATATATACATATATATACACATGTATGTCTTCTTATCTTTGTGTGTGTGTGTGTGTGTGTGTGTGTGTGTGTGTGTGTGTGTGTGTGTGTGTGTGTGTGTGTGTGTGTGTGTGTGTGTGTATGTGAATGTATGTGTGCATTTCAAGGGAGACAAAGAGAGTGAGAAAATGAGAGAATGACAAAAAAGAGAGAAAACATCCCGCATGATTTTCTCTTTGCCCGTCAGACCCGTCGTGTCTGGTAGGGGGTGGGGGGGATGGGGGGTGACGCCCCTCTCGGTCAGGTCGATGGGTATGGCTTCCTCTACTCCCCCCATCCCGCTTCCTCACCCCCCCACCTTCCCCCTCTCCCTTCCTATCCTCCCATTCCGCCCCATTGGTCATTCCACAGTGGAAATCTCCCCGTTGTCCAGTGGTCACTTTTTTTTTTTTTCCAAAAATTCTTCACGGAATATTCAAACTTGAAGACCCACGGGAATAAAGTGGAAGGGTGGATGCGGGGTGGTTGGGTGGGGTATGGTGAAGTGGAGGGAGGGATGTGAGGGGGATGGGAAGGAGGAAGGGGTTGGAAGAAGGAGAGGGTGAGTGACCAAATGCGTTCGTGTGTGTGTGTGTGTTAGAAAGAGATACAAAGAGATACAAAGAGATACAGAGATATGCAGAGAGAGAGAGAGAGGAGAGAGAGAGAGAGAGAGAGAGAGAGAGAGAGAGAGAGAGAGAGAGAGAGAGAGAGAGAGAGAGAGAGAGAGAGAGAGAGAGAGAGAGAGAGGAGAAAGAGAGAGAGAGAGAGAGAGAGAGAGAGAGAGAGAGAGAGAGAGAGAGAGAGAGAGAGAGAGAGAGAGAGAGAGAGAGAGAGAGAGAGGGCGAGAGAGAAAGGGGAGAGAGAGAGAGAGAGAGAGAGAGAGAGAGAGAGAGAGAGAGAGAGAGAGAGAGAGAGAGAGAGAGAGAGAGAGAGAGAGAGAGAGAGAGAGAGAGAGAGAGAGAGGTAGAGAGAGAGAGAGAGAGAGAGAAAGGGAGAGAGAAAGAGAGAAAGAGAGAGAGAGAGAGAGAAAGAGAGAGAGAGAGAGAGAGAGAGAATACTGTTATATATATTCTCCCTTACCCATTCCGCATATTGACAAACATTATATATTTTGTTACTACTAACGCATATAAATTTCATCCAGCTGAAAGAAGAATTCCTGGATGACTAAAGTATTCTTTAATTATTCTAGATGAATTCTCCTTGAAGTGAATAAAATCATCCGAAGACAGTAAGAATAGACAAACACATCGCATAAATTCACCAAAATTTTAGATAACCGCATGTACTCTTGGAGATGCACTTTACACATTTACTCTTGGAATGAGACAGATTGCTGTTATCTAAAGTAAAGCTTGTAATGGACGCCGCAGAGATTAAAGAAAGCTTTAGGGATAAATGATAAGGTTTAGAACCTAGAATCTAGGGTGCTTCTGGGGTAGAGAATGGTTTTCTAGATTTAGAAATGAAAAGAAGCAAATAATGTATGTATTTATGTATATATATATATATATATGTGTGTGTCTATACACAAATAATTGAAAAGTAACAATTAAAACCAAAAAAGAAAATAGGAGATATAAGAAAATGGAAACGGAGAGAAAAAGGGGATCCCCCCAAAAAAAAAAACAAAAAAAAAACGAAAACTTAAAGAAAATTTTAACAAAGAAGAAACGAGAAAGAAGAGTAGATGGGAATGTATAGAAACTGGAACCAAAGAGAAAATTTGAACCGACAGAAGAGACGCATCTGGAGGTATCTAATAAAGAGAAGACAAAAAAGAGAAAGGAAGAGAGAGGAGAGAGGTGGGTGAAAGAGGAGGAGAGGTGTGTAATGAAACGTCAGTTCGAATGGGAGAAGACCAAGAGATGATGAAGAACAGAACAAAAGAAAAACCGAGGGGGCACCATGGTTTGGGTAACAGGAGGAGGAGGAGGAGGAAGAGGAGGAGGGAGGAGGGGGAGGAGGAGAAGGAAGAGGAGGAAATGGAGGGAGAAGAAGAGGGGAGCAGAAGGAAGAAATGAGAGGAGGAAGAGGAGGAGGAAGAGGAGGAAAAGGAGAAACGGAGCAGAAGGAAGAAAAGGGAGGAGGAGGAAGAAGGAGGAGGAGGAAGGAGGAGGAGGAAGAGGAGGAGGAAGGAGGAGGAAGAGGAGGAGGAAGAAGGAGGAGGAAGAGGAGGAAATGGAGGGAGAAGGAGGGAGGAGCAGAAGAAAGAAAAGGGAGGAGGAGAAGGAAGAAGGAGAGGGAGGAGGAGAAGGAAGAAGGAGGAGGAGGAGGAAGAAGGAGGAGGAGGAAGGAGTAGGAAGAGAAGGAGAAAGAGAGAGGAGGAGGAGGAAGAGAAGAGAGGAGGAGGACGATATGGTGGAAGAGGAGGAGGAGGAACAGGATGGAGAAGGAGGGAGAAGGAGGGAGAAGGAGGGAAGAGAAGGGAGAAGGATGAATAAGAGGAGATAGTAGGGGGGGAGTAGGAGGAGGAGGAGGAGTAGAAGGAGGAGGAAAATATTAATGAAAGGCAGACGAGGAAGAAGAGGAGAAAAATGTGAAACAAGTGAGATAGAAAGGGGAATAAGAGTATGAGAAGGAGAGAAACGGGGAGAAAGAGAAAAAGGAAGAAGGAGGAGAAATCGGAGGAGGAGGAGGAGGAGAGGGAGGAAAGATAGAGGTAGGAGGAGGAGGAGGAAGAGGAGGAGGAGGGGGAGGAGGAGGGGGAGGAGGAGAAAAAAGAAGGGAAGAGGAAGGAAGAGAAAAGGAAGGAAAAGGAGAAATCAGAAGAGGAAGAGGAGAAAGAGGAGGAGAAGTAGGAGAGACAGAGGTATGAGGAGCAGAAGGAGGAGGAGGCGAGAAA
>NC_134819.1:36126174-36133674 GCF_046742065.1 Oratosquilla oratoria | reverse complement strand
GATAGATAGAGAGATAGACAGACAGATAGATAGAGAGAGAGGGATATAGAGAATGGAGAAGGAAAAGTAAATCTGGAGAATTGTAAGCATTCAAGAATGAAGTGGTAAAGAAAGTTGAGGAAGGGGAGAAACAAGAAAATGTTTGAGAAAAAACGCAGAAACAAGACGAATCAACAGAGAGGAGAATGAATAGGGGTTATAAAGAAAGAGATAAGAAAGAGTAAGGGAGGAGAGGGAGAAGGAGAATAGAGAGCGGAGGTGGATGAGAGTTGGGGGGGAAACGTGAGTGGGTGCGAGGAAGGAGGGAATGCGATACATGGAGGATGAAGATAAGATCTGCAAGGAGAAGAAGAGAAAGATGAAGAGAGGAAAGGAGAGGGGCAAGAGAAATAGACGAAGTAAGGAGAATATAAGGTAAGACTAGGGAGGAGGAGGGGGACGAAAGGAAAAGAAAGGAAAGGAGAGGAGGAGAGAAAGGAGGAGAAGAGAGGAAAAAGAAGGAGAAAGGAGGAGAGGGGAAGAGAGGAAGGGAAGGAGAGGAAAATAAGGGAGAGGAGGTGATAGGTAGGGAGAGGAGGGGAGGGGAGAGTAGGGGAAGAGGGGGAGAGGAGGGGAGGGAAGAGTAGGGGAAGAGGGGGAGAGGGGAGGGAAGAGTAGGGGAAGAGTAGGGGAAGAGGGGGAGAGGAGGGGGACGAGGGGGAGAGAAGGGGGAAGAGGGGAAGAGGAGGGGGAAGAGAAAGACAGGAGGGGGAAGAGGGAAAAGAGGGAAAAGAGGGGGAAAAGAGGGAAAAGAGGGGGAAGAGAGGGAGAAGAGGGGGAAGAGGGGGAGAAGAGGGAGAAGAGAAGGAGGAGAATGGAGTAGAGAGGAGAAGAGAAGAAGGAGACGAGAGGAGAGGAGAAGAGAGGAAGGGAGAGGAGGGAAGAAGTGGGAGAAGGAGAGAGGGGGAGAGTGAAAGAGGAAGGAGAAGAGGAGGAGGAGAAGAGAGTAGAGATAAGAGGAGAGGAGAGAAGAGGAGAGGAAAGAAGAGGTGAGGAGAGGAGAGGAGAGGGAAAGAGAGAGGAGAGCAAAGGGCAGGAGAGGAAAAGAAAGGAAGGGAGAGAAGGAGAGAAGAGGAGAGGAAAAGAGAAAAAGATGGCAGAAAAGGGGGAAGGGAGTAGAGAGAGGTAGAGAATAATTGGAGAGTAAGATAAAGAAGAGGAAGAGGAGGAAGATGAGTAGGAGTAGTAGTAGTAGTAGTGGTAGTAGTAGGAGGAGTAGGAACACCTTAGGTGTACGCAGGAGGCAATATATATATATATATGTATATATATATATATATATATATATATATATATATATATATATAATATATATATATATATATATATATATATATATTTATATATATGTATATATATATATGTATATATATATATATATATATATATATATATATATATACATACATACATATATAAAGAAGACAAAATCCGGCTAAAAATAAAATAAAATATACTATTTTTCACGAAGAAAATAATAGGTGATAAGAACCTTGCACGATAAAAAAATATGAAATAAAGTATGAAAAGAAAAACGAGGAAAATGAAAACAATCTAAGAAGTTAGTGGGAGATAGATGCCAAAGACTGGCTAGAAAAAAAATATATATATCACGGAAAAAAAAGGAGATACTTTTCAAAGATCACGATAAAAAAAAAAAAAAGGGGGTGATACACTGGGAACACAAGAAAAACAGAAATGACCAATGCCAGTTAAAAAAAAAAATCATAACCGACAAAGGCTACCAAAAAAAAAAAAAAAAAAAAGGAGAAAATAAACGAGTGAAGAATCTGAAACAAGCGATGGAGATGGGCTACGAAAGAAAACAGACGGGACGAGGAAGACTGCCTACAAAAAGAAAGTGACGAGACGACACAAAGAACCCAAAGAACTGTTGGGACCCAAACGCAATTAAGGGTCGTATGACGAACCAGAACCGAAGCGTGGAAAATGAGAAAGAAAGAAAGTTGAAAGAGGTTTCGGGCAAAGGAAGGAGGACAAAATGAAAAGTAAACAGAAAGATTACAACCTAGGAGGAACTGCATCGAGAGTGGTCATTGAGAGGCCTTAGAAGTCCAGCATGTGGAAGGAGGAGGAGGAGGAGGAGGACGAAGATGATGATGATAAAGAGGAGTAGGAAGAGAAGGAGAAAGAGGAAGATGTGGTGGGAGGAGGAAGTGGATGAGAATGAGGATGAGGAAAGAGGAAGAAAAGAATGAAGAGGAAGAGGAGGGAAGGAGGAGGAATGAGGAGGAAGAGGAATGGGAAGAGAACTGAAGATGAGGGGAGGAGGAGGAGGGAAGAGGAGGAGAAGGACGGGAGAGAGGGAGAAAGAGGAGGAGGAGGAGGAGGAGGAAGAGAAAATGTTGATGACGACGACAATGACAACGGAGGAGAAAGAGGAAGAGGAGAAGGGGATGGGGAAGGAAGAAGAGGAAGAGAAGGAGGAGTAGGAAGAGAAGGAGAAGGAGGAGGAGGAAGAGGAGGAGGAGGAGATGAAAATGATGACGACGACGATATCAACGCTTTGAATTATCGCCACGCCAGAAGACTGAGCTTCACACTGGGCTAGTCCTCGGAAAACGTTGTCAGTTTGAATAGAATGAGATTTCTATGAGAATAGTCTAAGATCATTTAAACAATGTGTTTAGCATCAGTATTGTTTTAATTTCTCTTAATTCACCATTCACTTTCTCAACATATGATATAAAGGTATTTTGACATTTAGAGATTAAAAAATGAAAAAAAAAAATCATAACTGAAGTCATTTCTACGCAGTTGAACTCACAAGAGTTGACAATAATTTGCATAGGGTGAACCGTCTTTAAAGGAAGAGAGCAGATGAATATTAAGTAGTATGATGGATAGATAATTCGACAGGTAATTAAGCAAGTAATTAGACAAGTGATTAAGTAGGGGTAGGTGGTCGTGTGCGCGCGCGTTCGCGCGTGTGTGTGTGTGTGAGATTCACCATGGTCTTGGATCACGTGTTGGACTCGTGATCGACATTTTTTACTCTCCCGGAAGAGAGCTCAGGGCTCATGTATGACCAATCTATGGGTAATGTTGTGACCTTATATACACACACACCCAACTCCCCGCCCACGAAAATTGAGGTAACGACTCACAGCGCAGCGATACTGAATTTATTTTAGCCCTGGGGAGGATTCGAACTAGGAAAGCTGTAGCAGCGGTCGCGAACGCTACCACTGCGCCGTCGAGTTGTGTGTGTGTGTGTGTGTGTGTGTGTGTGTGTGTGTGTGTGTGTGTGTGTGTGTGTGTGTAACGCTGACTTCATTCTGGTTAATTCTGTTATCTTATTCGGTTAAAGGTTGGATTTTACAGTCGTCCCCTCATGTTCACTTTATACCCCTCCACATCACATACTTCTCTTACTAATCTTTCTTCATTCATTCTTTCTGTGTCCAAACCATCCCAATAATCTTTCTTTAACCCAATCTCCCATCTCCTTTTACACCCCTGCTCTCCTCCTCACCTCCTCGTTTCTCACTCTATCCAACCTTGTAACCCCCATCATACTTTTCAGGCATTTCATCTCAAACACATTCAAACTTTTCCAATTTTATGTTCCATGTCTCTGCCCCATACAGTGCTGTTGGCACAATCACCCCTTCATACAATCTCCTCTTGGCATCCAATCCCAAATATCTATTTCTCATTACACTTTTTAATCCCTCAAGGGACTTATTTGCTTCTCTCAATCCACAATCTACCTCCACTTCCACTCCTCCATTTCCCGCCACATGCGATCCCAAGTATTTAAAACCGTCAATCTCCGTCAATCTCCTCCAGCCTTTCTCCTTTAATGTTCACTTCGAAATTGCTGTCATCACCTTCCTTAAGCTACATTTACCTTCAACTTTCTTCTTACTTACACCTTCTCAAATTCCCTCACTAAATTTCTTAATCCTCTCTCTGATACTACCCCGATCGCAGTGTCATCAGCAAACAACAACTGGCTCACCTCCCCAATTTCTTCATTTTCTTTAACCATCTCCAATCCTCTGCCCATTATTCTTGCAGTTACCTCCCGCGCCACCCCATATATGTACATATTGAATACCCATGGCGACATGACACCCCTGGCGAAATCCTACCTTTACCTCAAACCACTCACTCTCTCCATTTCTTGTTCTAACACAGGCATTACTACTCTCATAAAAACTCTTGACTGCCCTTAACAGCTTTCCTCCGACCCCATGCATCTGCAAAACCTCCCATAGTGCCTTCCTGTTACCCTGTTACAAGCCTTTTTCAAATCCATAAAGCCCCTCCTCCCCCCAAAAAATCCTTACCCTTTGCTAAATCTTTCTCACATATCTGTCTTACCACAAAAATGTGATCCACGCACCCTCTACCTTTCCTGAAGCCATTCTGTTCCCCACCAATTACTCCCTTTGTTCCTCTCCTAATCCTCTCAATCAAAACTCTCCCATAAGCCTTCCCAACTACACCCAACAAACTGATCCCTCTGAAACTACTACACTCACATACGTCCCCTTTTCATTTATTAAGTGGAACTATACAAGCACTACTCTAGTCCGGCACTCTACGCTCCTTTAGACAAACATTAAACTACCTCACCAGTCAGTCCACCATCATTGTACCTCCCTTTTTCAGACACTCCACATGGCATCCATCTAACCCAGGTGCCTTACCTGCTCTCATCATTGCTTTCACCTTATCTTTTCTTATTTCTTCCCCATTTTCCTCATCCATTACTGTCATTTTCTTAGTGGCTCCCATTGCAACCATCATTACCTCCCTGTCGTTCACATTTAGTAGCTGCCTAAAATACTGTGACCATCTTCCTTTTATCACCGTCTCCACCGTTATCATCTCTCCATCTGCACCTTTTATATTTTCTTCTCTACTTGATTCGCCTCCCCATCCTATCTTAATTTCCTTCCAAAAAAATTCTTTATTGTTACTATTTTTTTGTCATACCCTTCCCCCTTTTACATCTGCTCTCCTTTTTGCTTCCTTTATCTTATGTTTTGCTTCTCTTCTTTTTTCTTTGTATCTCTTATATGTTTCTTTCATCCTGTTTTGCAACCATTCAGTGAATGCTCGTTTCTTCTTTTCTGCAATCTTCTTTGCTTCATCATCCAACCACTCACTACCTTTCCTTGCTCACCTTGTTACTCGTCACTCCTGATGACCAGGGTGAGGAGACCTATTTTCTATTTGTATAATTCTTTTTCCATTTCTTTTCGTCTACGCACCTAAACTAATGCCCAATTTGATGCCCGTTTCGTCGGAAATACTGGTGTATTTAAAATTTCATTTTCTAATTCGGTTTCGTTTATAAATCCAAACAGATACCATATCTGAGACTCACACCGTCATAAACACTGTTTTATTTTCTATTTTTCATCCTGTTTTTTCACAAATCGAAAATGATACCAAAGTCGAGACTCGCCCCGTCGGAAACACTGCCCGTCTCCTATCATTCCCGTGTTATCAATGTATTAGGTGACTGCGGCTCGCTGGTGTTGTTCTCGTGTGGGCCTGGGTTCGAACCTACTGCTACTGTCACCTGCCCTGGCCGTCCTCGTTGCCAGACACCACCAACCAGTTATAAATCGGGCAGCAGTTTCACACTTGGACAAGGGTACATCATCCACGAAATAAATCAAAAGTTGGTAACCCTATCCCATGATATATCTTTATCGTACAAATATATCTCTCCCTTTGTTATATGTTGCTATATCCTATTATATTTTATTATATTAAACTTATCATACTCATTTCATCTATTGCATCGACACTACATGTCATTATATCTTTGCTATATGTCTATTGACACTGATGTCCATAGAACTAGTTTTTTTCAACACAGTTGTATAATGCGAAAAAAAGAGAAATACATTTTCGTCTAGTTCATATGGTGAGAGCTTTGGCCACAGCTACACAGCGACTCCTGGTGTATGCTCCTCAACTGTGGTTCATGTTTGGGTGTCCCAAAAAGAATGATGGTTAAATACATTTATTTAATTTCAAATATCGACAGATTATAGTGAAAAGAGATTTAAGTATAGTAACCCAACCTTCCCTGTCACAGGCTAAACTCTATTTCACCAATCACAAATATTTTCTTCACCAATTTTTCTAAATAGAGTTTTTAATCATTTCCTCATTTTCTTTTATAAGAGTATCATCTCAAATTGAGTGACCTAACAGGTGACATGACAATATCTACAGTAATACTCCTTTGCCAGGTTAAAGTAAACAGATAAATGACACATGTGTTGGTATCTTTAATGTCTTTGAATTAAGCTCCCCCTCCTGCTCTTGCTCTCCCTCCTCTTCTCCTCCCTTTCCCTCTCCCCCCCTCCCCCTCCCACCTCCTTCGTTCTTTTCAACTCATTTTTGTTCCACAAAGGAAGCCATCCTTTCTTTGTTTATTCTTACTTTTCATACTCGTCTTCTTCTTTTCTCTCTCTTTTCTCTTCGGGAAAACAGCCTTCACAAAAAGCGAGAGAAATATATATATATATATATATATATATATATATATATATATATATATATATATACATATATATATATATATACATATATATATATATATATATATATATATAGAGAGAGAGAGAGAGAGAGAGAGACAGAGACAGAGAGAGAGATAGAGAGAGAGCCAGAGGTCAAGATATGGCGGGAATATTTTTGTTGGGACGAGTGGGGGCGGGAAGACGAGGAAGACGAGGAGGAGGAGGAGGAGGAGGAGGAGGAGGAGGAGGAGGAGTAGGGGAGGAGGAGGGAGAGGTGTAGCAGAACGAGAGGACGAGGACCAACAAAAGACTTACAGGGAAGGCGATGAAGAAAAAGTGAGAGTGAGAGAGAGAGAGAAAGAGTGAGTGACAGTGAGAGGTATATATATATATATATATATATATACATATATATATATATATGCATATATATATACATATATATATACATATATATATATATACATATATATATATATATATATATCGATAGAGAGAGTGTATGTGCATGCATGCATGCACGCATGTGTGTGTGTGTGTGTGTGTGTCTGTGTGTGTGTGTATTCACTTGGTCTTTGGATCACGTGTTGGACTCGTGATCGACAGCTATTTCCCTCCTGGAAGAGAGCTCAGAGCTCGTAGGTCCGATCTATGGGTAATGCTATGACTTTGCACACACACACACACCCAACTCCCCGCCCACGAGAGTCAGAGTAACGACCCGAAGCGCAGTGGTACCGAAATAATTTCGGCCCTGGGCAGGATTCGAACCATGAGCTGCGGGCTACTATTGTGGCAGCTCAGTGTTCTACCAACTACGCCACCGAGTGTGTGTGTGTGTGTGTGTGTGTGTGTGTGTGTGTGTGTGTGTGTGTGTGGTGTGTGTGTGGTGTGTATATGTGTGTGTCTGTGAGTGTGTGTGTGTGTGTGTGTGTGTGTGTGTGTG
>NC_134819.1:36088674-36113674 GCF_046742065.1 Oratosquilla oratoria | reverse complement strand
CCTCCTCCTCCTCCTCTTCCTACGTCTCCTTCAGATCCAAGGCCAACTTTGGAAGAGAAGTAGTACAAGTACTGACGAAGGGGAAGCAGAATACATCTTGAATATCATCTGGTTCTTCTCAAGGCCGTTGTCGATAAGTTCAAATTTCCTCCCCATTTTTTTAACCCCCATCGTAACGGTTTTTCATTTCCGTTAGATCGGAAACTCTTTCAAGTAGCCGCATGGAATGCTTACACTCATTCCGGTTTTTATACACAAGAACATTATATATATATATATATATATATATATATATTATATAATACATACATATATATGTATGTATATGTAAATATAAATATATATAATATATATATATATATATATATATATATATATGTGTGTGTGTGTGTGTGTGTGTATGTGTGTATGATGGAGCAATCGGGTGAGTCACTATCACTTGGCACGTACTAGCACAGGTTCGAATCACTGGCTGTACCACATTTCAATTTCTGCATGTTGGCCTTCTCGAGTATCTCGATGTTGATAGCTTAGAATTATAGTGAATTGTGGTTGATGAAAATGTATATCTGGTCACTGGGACACATTCAGTGCTGTATATATATATATATATATATATATATATATATACATATACATATATATACATATATATATGTATATATATGTATATATATATATACATATATATAATATATATATATATTGAAACTTCTTATTTTTGTGTATTGATAAAATGTCGACATTATTCTGAAACAAAAACGACATAAGTCTCTGCCTGCGATCCAATGCAACGACCACACTTCAACTCCACTCCATGCGGGGTTAGAAAGCGAAGTTCAAGAGCCGAAAGTCACGCTTGAGGGAGTCGCATGAAAGGGATGGATCCCACAACTCCATGCTAGCACTCCTATAGAGTCTAGACATGTATGTTCTTTGTCGAAATTCTTCGAAGCTTACGTCCCAGAACTCTGAAGGCTCAGACACCTTGCAGCAGTCGCACAGATTTTCACATCAATGGCAGACCGTTGCAGCTTTAAAAAAAAAAAAAAAAAAAAAAAAAATCATGCAGAACGGTCTCGCCATGACCCAATTTTATTTCTATAAACATAATCTTCCCTTTTTTCCCCTTTATTTAGAGTTTTGGCAGTTTCTAGGTCTTATAACCTAACAGACGTAACTTCATTACAAGTCTCATTCTTTATTTTTCCCAAAATAGGGGGGGGGGGAAGGGATGGTTGGAATTGGGAGGTCGCTAGGCACAGCAGTCTGTTTTGTAATTCTGTTGGAATTCAGAGATACAAGAAAGTATGCTCTTACTATTGTCAGTAATACACACACACACACGCACAATTATATATATATATATATATATATATATATATATAAATTTCAATTGCTGCTATGAGTCCCAGATTCACTACTAACCTAAAACATTGCGTTTTCGATGTGTCCCACTGACATATTCCATCAAAGGTAAAATATCTTTTTTTTAGGAAATATATAATTTTCTTTTGTCGAAATCGCTTTTTAATTCTGAAAAATCCTCTTTTGATTAACTGTTATTAATTACTATCAATTATCATCATTATTTATCAACTATTATTAGAAAACGGCAGATGCGGTTTTCAACCTCCGTCCTGGAAAGAGACAGGGTTGACAATTTATATAATCAGTCGTACCAACCTTCGCAAAGAGGTTTCCCACACTAGTAAGCATGGAAATTAACGTATTGTTGACTGTGAAACCCATCGTTGACGTGTTTACCAATGTGATCTCCCAGACTGTGCAAGTCTGACCCCTTTGTGTTTTCGGACTGGATCATACGATCCCGAATGACTGTGAAAATGACCCTAAGCTTCGGGTTCGTAAAGCAGGCTCCGAGGCCCTATATGACCCCAAAAAACAAGAGGTTCCTCTCGCTCTCGCCTTTCACAAAGAACAAAGAGAAATAAACTAGAGTGATTCTTAGACCCTCAGACTTCAAGTGACACTTACTTGGAGTTCCAGTAGACCTTAGTGATGACATGGTAGGAGGACCTTCTCCAACCTTTCTTCTTGAGTATGTTGCCCATCTGGACCTCGGCTCGGCCACCGGAGTAAGCCTCACTGAGGTCGAAGAGGTTGATGCCGCTCTCGTAGGCTACCGTGACAATCTCCTCCGCCTGCTCCTCCGACACCTGAGGGCTGAAGGTGACCCATGACCCTATGGGAGGAGACAACGAGGAGAACAACGTTAGAATGGGAGACAGGGGTGGAGATGTTTCAGTAACAAAGGGTATACAGAAGATATGTGTGTATACATGTGTATACATGCAAACAAGCGTACACACACACACACACACACACACACACACACACACACACACACACACACACACACATACACACGTACGCACACACACACGCAGGCACAGACACAGACACACACACGCACACACACACACATACACACACACACACACACACACATACATACGCAAACACACACACACATGCATACGCAAACACACACACATACACACACGCGCGCGCGCGCGCAAACACACACGCACACACCCACAACCCACACCCACATAAACACACACATATATATGAATTATAAAATACATCATAATTTTTTAACTTTTCAAAATATACGTAGATTATATGACATCCTGACATTTTTTGTTTAACTTGGATAAAAAAAAAATAATCCTCCCAACCAGATCTTTCACTAAGAATGAAATATTCACTTCAGTCCAGATGACCCGAGGTCACAGAATTGACCTGAGGTCAGTTTTCCCTTTTGGCTATAGGAATCTTTTTCATAAAGAATAAAAACACGGAAAGAAGAAAACAAACAAGAATAAAAGAGAAATGAATATATAAAAGTGTATAGAATGAAATTGATAAACACATAAATGAATTAATAGATATATAAGTAGATAAATAAATGAATATATAAATAAGTATATAAATGAAATATAGATAAATAAATGAGTAATGAGATAAATAGGTAAATAAATATATGATAGATGATTAAATATGTAAATAAAATAGATTAATTAGTTAATAAACAAACGACTTAGTAGATAGATAATAGGTAAAACAAAATAGAACAAAATAAATAAATAAAGAGAATAATAGATTAATAATATATAAATAAATAGATTAAGCAAAAATAAAACGGAATAAAATTAGAAATAGACACATAGATAAATAACACAAGTTTTTCGTTTTTTAATCTTATTGTGTGCAAACAGGTAAGAGAACTTCAGCAGCGAAGCAATAAAAAAAATCTATTTTCTATTCCGAACTCCATATCAACCGAAATAGATTATCAATCACTTGATTGGTTTTGATTGATTTTACACTCGTTTCTGTAGCACGCAGCTAAATAAATAAATAAATAGATAAATAGATAAATAAAATAAAATAAAATAAATAAATTATATTTATAGCATATGAATGATCGCCGTTCATTCATAGCTGCATGTTTCTTTAAAGTCTTTGTTCTTCTTAGTGTTTTCTTTCTTTCCTTGACGCAAATAAGGGAACACAACAACAGTCCACACCAAACAGTCAGTTTCGTTCCTACATACATACATATACCAAAGGCTTTTTCCTCCTTACACGGGAGGTAGCCAAAAGCACACACACACACACACACACACACACACACACACACACACACACACACACACTCCCGTGTAAGTTTCGTTTCTACTGTAGATATACTGTATATAGATTGTTTGTTTGATTTGATTACGATAAAGATACACACACGCACACACACACATACACACACACACACACACACACACACACACACACACACACGCGACTCGATGGTACAGTTGGTAGAGCTCCCGGCCGCCACTACGGCGGTCTGGGTTCGAATCCCGCCCAGGGCTGAAATAATATTAGTATCGCTCCGCTGCGAGTCGTTACTTCAACTCTCGTGGGCGGGGAGTTGGGTGTGTGTGTTCGTGTAAGGTCACATCATTACCCATAGATCGGTCATGTACGAGCTCTGAGCTCTCTTCCGGGAGGGAAATAACTCGATCACGAGTCCAACACGTGATCCAAGACCATGGTGAATCACGCGCGCACACACACACACACACACACACACACACACACACACACGCATACACGTTCGTGCCCCTGGTGGCATCACAGAATTGACTGAAATTCAGGTGAGGGTTGGAGTAAAAGGAAAAGTAGCACCCGGAGGGAAAGGGGATGAATAAAATCACCCGGAATTGTGTTAAATTTGTATATATCTTTTGATCTTTATTTACTTATTTACTTGTTTATTATTTATTTATCTATCTTATGATGATCTTTATTTATGTACTTATTTATTACTTATTTATATATCTTATGATTTTTATTTACTTATTTTTTATTATTTATTTATTCATCTATTTATCTATTAATTTATTTATTTATCTATATATCTTATTTATTTATTCATATATTAATTTACTCATGTTCTTAATCATTTGTTGATTTATTCATATACTTATTTTTTCAGTTGCTATGCTTTCAGTTTGCAAATGATTCATTTTTGTATTAAAAAAAGTTAAGTGTTTTTGAACTGCAGGCCAGCTTACTATTTTAGCATGCATGTAATCATTCATTCATTCACTTTCCCTTTTTTGGGCCGGGCTATACCTATAGCCGAAAAAAACGGAATCCGTCTTTATCATTTTTTTTTCATTTTTTATTTATTTATTTATTTATTTATTTTTTGCCGGTTTAGGCTTTTCGGGAAATGGTCGCTGTCTGGATCCTCTTCCGTTGTATTCCGATGTATTTCATTGTATTTTAGTGTATGGTTGATGAATACAGATCATTGTTTCTATAAATTCTTTAGTCGTTACTGGCTCTACGGGGTGGCTAGGCATGAATGCCTTTGTCGTGGGATTTTAAGATCGTATGCTTGCATTGACGTCATAAACTGGGACTTGAAATGTCATTTAAGAAAAAATATTGATAATAAAATAATATAAAGAAAAAATAAAATAAAATAAAATCAAATCAAATAATAAAAGATAAGTGAATAGATAAATAAAAGGCATTATCAAAAGGGGGAAGAGGGGTAGGGGAGAGAGGGAGGGGAGAGGGGGGACGGGAGGGGGGAAGGAGAGGGGGGACGGGAGGGGGGAAGGAGAGGGGGGAGGGGGTAGGGGAGGGGGGAAGGAGAGGGGGGAGGGGAGGGAGGAAGGAGAGGGGGAGAGAGTCAGATGATAGGGGGAGGGGAGAGGGGGAGGGGAGAGGGGGAGGGGAGAGGGGGAGGGGAGAGGGTGAGAGGGGGAGGGAGAGAAGGGAAGAGGGGGAGGGGGAGAGAGTCAGATGAGAGGGGGAGGGGAGAGGGGGAGGGGGAGAGTGGGAGGGGGAGGGGGAGAGGGGAAGGGGGAGGGGGAGGGGGAGAGGGAGAGGGGGAGGGGGAGAGGGGAAGGGGGAGAGGGCGAGGGGAAGGGGGAGGGGACGGGGGGGAGGGGAAGGGGGAGAGGGGAAGGGGGAGAGGGGAAGGGGGAGAGGGGAAGGGGGAGAGGGGGAGGGGGAGAGAGGGAGGGGAGAGGGGAGGGGGAGAGAGGGAGGTGGGAGGGGGAGAGAGGGAGGTGAGAGGGGGAGGGGGAGAGAGGGAGGTGAGAGGGGGAGGGGGAGAGAGGGAGGTGAGAGGGGGAGGGGGAGAGAGGGAGGTGAGAGGGGGAGGGGGAGTGAGGGAGGCGAGAGGGGGAGGGTATCGGTTGAAATGCTTTATATCTCAATTATGCCTCATCAGCTGAATAAAATCGTCTACAATCAGACGATAAAATCCACGCAGTGCCCAGCCGACTGATGTGTCTATAAAAAAACGAAAAAACGAAAACGAAATGAATCTTTTACGCCAAGAAAATATTCATATATTTCTCATAACAGACCCAATTTGATATCCTACAACTCCCTCTCTCCTTTTCTCCTCTCTCTCTCTCTCTCTCTCTCTCTCTTTCACCTAACACACACTCGACTCTTAACATATACAGCCACAACGAGAATAATTTGTTTTCTATCGAGCCGCCGCCCGCGTTTGTTAAATACGAATTGTGGCGTAATTGGAAAGTAAGTGACATGACACGGGCCAGATAATGAAGGCTGTTCCAATGCTAAAGGCAGCTCTCAATTTCTACTCACAAATGCATTAACTAGAATAAGAATCGTACCTATGCTATGAAATATATACATATATGCATATAAATATACATACACACATATGTGTATATATATATATATATATATATATATATATATATATATATATACATACACACACACACACATATATATATATATATATACATAAATATATATATGTATATATGTATATATATATACATATATAAATATATACATACATATTATAAATGTATATATGTATATATATACATATATATATATATTATAAATGTATATATATATATATATATATATATATATATGTGTGTGTGTGTGTGTGTGTGTGTGTGTGTGTGTGTGTGTGTGTGTGTGTGTGTGTGTGTGTGTGTGTGTGTGTGTGTGTGTGTGTGTGTGTGTGTGTGTGTGTGTGTGTGTGTGTGTGTGTGTGTGTGTGTGTGTGTGTGTGTGTGTGTGTGTGTGTGTGTGTGCATTTACCTTTGTATTTACTTACAGTCTGTTCACTCAGGAAATCTCTGTCGATGAGCGTGGTACAGCTCCCATAGGTTGGTAGGACTGCTTCTGGGCTACCTCCACTCTCGTTTTAAAAAAATATTTAGTACATTGTGTTACATTTTTCCACTTTTCTCAAGTATTATGTAAGATAGCCAGATTTGCTATATTGCAATAGGAAAATGAAGGGTTATACTACAATGTTACTATATTTAGAAATGAAAAAGGTTATAAATGTATTAATTACGGCGAATATAATTCAGATGATAAGATATTACAGTTTATACAATGTTTTATTATTAATTGTTATATGCATATGTCATTATAGCAAGCTTACAATCAAATATGTGGTTCAATAAATAATTGTGTCGTGAACACGATGGTGTTCTTAGATTTTACATACGGAGAAATATAGAAGAGAAAATGAAACATTCACGTGCTTTTGTGCGAGGAGACATTATATTATGACACGGGAGGGAGGAGGGAGGAGGGAGGAAGGCATGGGAGGGAGGGAGGGAGGGTGGGAGGGAGTGAGGGAGGGATTGATAGTGACGGCTTAAATTAAATACCTCCAGATTGAAGTTTTTCACGGCTTATTAAATTCAATGGAATATTTCTATCTCTTAATGTTGCTTCATTCTATACACAATACAATATACTGATATAAACAATGTACATAATCACGTCGATATATGAAATGTCGACATTTTGTCGCAGTCGACATTCTGTCGTTTCGATATTCTGTCTTTCGACATTGTGTCGTGCACTGTCGTGAATGTTTAATTTTCTTTTCTATATTTCTCCGTATGTAAATTCTAAGAACACCATCGTGTTCACGACATAATTATTC
The DNA here is from genome assembly GCF_046742065.1 of Oratosquilla oratoria. Lineage (NCBI taxonomy): Eukaryota > Metazoa > Arthropoda > Malacostraca > Stomatopoda > Squillidae > Oratosquilla > Oratosquilla oratoria. Next base: position 36,106,167 of record NC_134819.1, on the reverse strand, counting down.
ATTAAACCACACGTTTTATTGTAAGTTTGCTATAATGACATATGCAAATATAAATAATAAAATGTTGCATAAATTGTAATATCTTGTCATCTGATTTATACTCGCCGTAATTAAAACATTTATAACTCTTTTCATTTCTAAATATAGTAACATTGTAGTATAACCCTTCATTATCCAATTGCAATATAGCAAATCTGGCTATCTTACATAATAGTTGAGAAAAGTGGAAAAAGGTAACACAATGTACTAAATATTTTTTTTTAAACGGTAGCAGTCCTACCAACCTATGGGAGCTGTACCACGCACATCGACAGAGATTTCCTGAGTGAACAGACTGTAGTTGTATTATACGGGAAGGGAGCTATGCTCGTAGTGACCCGTGTGTGTGTGTGTGTATACAAAATGTACATACATACACAGAACATATATATATACATACATACATGCTTACATACATACATACATATACATACATGCTGGGACATTGCGACAAGTTGATGAAGATGGAAAAAGAAGTCACGGGATTAGTTCCGAGTTTGAGATTATTCCTGACCGGTTTCACTCTATGCTTCTTCCTCTGAAGAAGCGTAGAGCGAAACCGGTCAGGAATAAACTCAGAAACTCGGAACTAGACCCGTGACTTAAAAATTCCACACACATACGTACATACAGGTACATGCATGATATATTTTTTTCACATTCTTCTGCTTTCCACCACAATCGACACCCCATCGGATCAGAGTTACGTAGACCTCTTCGGGGTGATATTGTCCTTAAGGATAGAAACGCTGGTTACAAGTTCTGTAGAATCCTGATGCTTACATGCAATCACGCTCTATTATCTGAGTTTAATATTTATCTTTTTACCAAAATTACACGAATTTACCGTATTCGGACGTAATATATAAACAAAAACAATATTTTTTGTATTCATTACGCTTAGTGTTGTCGCATATCAACAATAAACTGATTAATTCTTTATCTATTTTTTTCCATTTTTTAGTGGTGTGTCACACTAAAAAGTCTCTCTCTCTGTCCACTTCTCCGTTACCAAAATGAGAGAGAGAGAGAGAGAGAGAGAGAGAGAGAGAGAGAGAGAGAGAGAGAGAGAGAGAGAGAGTGAGAGAGAGAGAGAGAGAGAGGGGGGAAGAGACGCGAGAAAAAAAAAAAAAAAAAAAAAAAAAAGCGAAAGAGGGTCAATCCCATGCGCTTGGAAATTATCATTAATAATAATAATAATAATATTGATAATAATAATAATAATAATAATAATAATAATAATAATAATGATAATAATGATAATAAAATGATAAAATGATAAAATTATAAAATGATTGATAAAATGATTGATAAAATGATAAAATGATAAAATGGTAATGGTAATGATAATAATAATAATGAAAATAATAATAATAATAATAATGATAATAATAATAATAATAATGATAATAATAATCTTCATCTCGACCTAAATAAAGATTAAAGAAAAGAAAATCTGTACCAATTCCCTTGTTGTTGTTATCAATTATCATCATCATTATTATTGTTATTACTATTATTGTTATCATCATCATTATCATCATCATCATTATTTTGTGTGTATATATGCAATGTCGGCCCACGCAAGGATTTCTGAAAATTATATGTAGAAGAAAAAACAACGAAAGGAAATTTACATTATTATCTTGTCACATATCAGAAGATTTCATTGCTGTTCAGAATCCTTTCTTTTCGATAAGAAAACAATGAATTTATATAAATTAATAGATAGATAAATAGATATACGAATAGATAGATTTAAATCATGAAAAAAATAATTTTCATCATCATTTTGACAATTTTGAATAGGATATATCCTAAATGAGTTTTCACCTTAAAAAGTATATGATAACAAAGAGATGATGTGGGAGGAAGAGGAGGAGGGGAGGAGGAAGAGGGGTGGTGCAAGAGGAAGAAGAGGAGGAGGGGAGGGGTAGGAGGAGGAGAGGAGGGGGAAGAGGAGAAGGAAGAAGAGGGAGGAAGAGGAGGGTGAAGAGGAAGAGGAAGAGGAAGATGAGGATGGGAAGAGGAAGAGGAGGAGGAAGATGAGGATGGGAAGAGGAAGAGGAGGAGGAGGAAGATGAGGATGGGAAGAGGAAGAAGAGGAGGGGGAAGATGAGGATGGGAAGATGAAGAGGGGAGGAGGAAGAAGAGGACGAGGAAGAAGAGGGGAGGAAGAAGACGAAGAGAGGAGGATGAGTAGGGGAGAAAGAAGAGGAGGAGGAGGACGAGGGGTAGGAGAGAAGGATGAGAAGGGGACGAAGAAGAGGACAGGGGAAGAGGAGGGGGAGGAGGAAGAATAGGGGGGAGGAGGAAGAGGAGGAAGATGAGGAAGAGGAGGAAGAAGAGGGAGAGGAGGGAGAGGAGGAAGAGAAGGAGGAGGAGGAGGAGGAACAAGAGGAATTAAAAATGTCATATCTGCTTTGCTTGACCGACAGCGGACCAGGCATCCGTACCATGTGATACCGCGGCCAAGAGGGGAGACAGAGGAGGGGAGAGAGGGGAAAGGGGAGAGGGGAAAGGGGTGGAGCAGAGAGGGGGAAGGGGGAAAGGGAAGAGGAGGAGGGGAGAGGGAAGAGGAGGAGGGAAGAGAAAAGAGGTGGAGAGGAGAGGGAAGAGGAAAGGAGAAGGAAGAGGGGGAGGGGAGAGGGAAGAGGGGAAATGGGAGAGGGAAGAGGGGAGAAGGGAGAGGAAAGATGGGAGAGGGGCGGAGGGGAGAGGGAAGAGGGGATAAGGGAGAGGAAAGATGGGAGAGGGGCGGAGGGGAGAGGGAAGAGGGGAAAGGGTCGAGGGAAGAGTGGAAGGAGAGAGGGAGGAGGGGGAGATCGAAGAGGGGGAGGGGAGAGGGATGAGGAGGAGGAGAGAGGGAAAGGGAAGAGGGTAAGGGGAGAAGGGAGAGACGGGAGAAAGGGAGGGGACATGTGATAGGGGAGAGTAAAGAGGGGAAAAGGGTGAAGAGGGGAAATGCTAAAGAGGAGGTAGAAAAGAAAATACGAGAAAAGAGTAAGGGGAGACGAGAGAGGGGAGATTGTGAGAGAGAAAAGAGGAGACAGGACGGGGGAGGGGACGAAGGAGGAGGGAGAAGGAAGAGGAGGAGGAGGAGGAGGAGGAGGAGGAGGAGGAGAAATAGGAAGGAGACAAGGAAGTAAGGATCAGGAAGAAGAAAAGAAACGAGCCAGGAGTTGAGATTGAAGAAGATAGAAAGGAAAGAAGGATTTGGCAAACAGAAGGGAATTGAAAATTGTCATTTCGTCACAAAAGGTGACAAAACGGAAGCTCTGAAGAAGAAAAGACAGGAGGAAAGAGAGGAAGAGGAGGAAGAGGAGGAAGAGGAAGAAGAGGAAGAAGAGAGACAATGGAGAGTGAAGAGGAGTAATATCATGAGGAGGTGAATAAGGATGAGGATGAGAATTACTCTTAAGATGAGGATGAGAATTACTCTTAAGATGAGTATGAGAATTACTCTTAAGATGAGGATGAGAATTACTCTTAAGATGAGGATGAGAATTACTCTTAAGATGAGGATGAGAATTACTCTTAAGATGAGGATGAGAATTACTCTTAAGATGAGTATGAGAATTACTCTTAAGATGAGGATGAGAATTACTCTTAAGACGAGGATGAGAATTACTCTTAAGATGAGGATGAGAATTACTCTCAAGATGAGGATGAGAATTACTCTTAAGATGAGTATGAGAATTACTCTTAAGACGAGGATGAGAATTACTCTTAAGATGAGGATGAGAATTACTCTTAAGATGAGAATGAGAATTACTCTTAAGATGAGGATAATGAGGATGATAAGGATAAGGCTGGGGAGGAAAAAGATGAGAGGAGGAGGAGAAGGATGAGAGGAGGAGAAAAGGAGGAGGAGGAGGAGGAGGAAGAGGAGCGGGAAGAAGAGGAAGGTGAGAAGTATTATGATGAGGATGAGTAGGAGATGGTGGTGGTGGAGGGGGAAAAGGAGGAGAAAGAGGAGGAGGAAGAAGAGGAGGAAGAGGAGGAGGAAGAAGAGGAGGAGGAAGAGAAGGAGAAGGAAGAAGAAGAGGAGGAGGAGGAGGAGGAGAAGGGTTTTGGAGGAGGGTGAAAAGTAGGAGAGTGAGGAGGGGTATTAGGATAAGAAAAAGGAGGTGGAGGAGGAGGAGGAGGAGGAAAATATAGTGTTACGGAAGAGGGAGAAGAGAAAGGGGAAGCAGGGGGAGAAAGAAGACGACAAAGAGGAAGAAAAAGAGGAAGAGGAGTAGAGGACGAGAGAAGGAGACAATTTAATTGAAGAGAAGAGGAGAGGAACTGTGAAAAAGCGCAGAGAGCGACGGGGACGGGGCGAAAATGGACGAGGAAGAGGAGGATGAGGAAGAAGATGAGGAAGAGGAGGAAGAAGAAGAGGTGGAGGAGGAGGAGGACGAAGAGGAGGAGGACGAAAAGGAGGAGGAGGACGAAGAGGAGGAGGACGAAAAGAAGGAGGAAGAGGAGGACAAAAAGGAGGAGGAAGAGGAGTAGGAGGAGGAGGAGGAGTGGGAGGAGGAGAAGGCTTTGTACTTGTACATATGTATGAGACTGTGTACGTACATCCACATGTACATGAGCACACACAGGTACACACACACACACACACACACACACACACACACACACACACACACACACACACACACACACACACACACAAACACACACGTATACACACACACGTTCACTACAGAGGTTGAGGGGGAGGGAATGGGAGGTGGAAAGGGAAGAGAGTAGGAGTGGAAGTGGGAGAGTGAGTGGGAGTGGAAGAGGAGGGTCTAAAATATCACAAAAATTGAAAAAAAAAAATAAACAGGACAAAGAAAATAGTAAAATACAATAAAGCGAAATAAAAATATTATACAAACAAAGGAAATAACAAAGGTAAATTTAGAAAAAAAATTAAAGAAATAATAGAAAAAATGCCAATAGGAAGAAAAAATTATGAGGATGACGAAGAGGACAAAGATAGCTTCTGCTAACACACTGTGGAAGAGGAAAATAAAAAGGACGACAAAGAAAGAAAGAAAGAAAGAGAGAGAGAGAGAGAGAAAGAGAGAGAGAGAGAGAGAGAGAGAGAGAGAGAGGAGAGAGAGAGAGAGAGAGAGAGAGAGGGGAGAGAGAGAGAGAGAGAGAGAGAGAGAGAGAAATTGAGAGAGAGAGAGAGAGGGAGGAGAGAGGAGAGGAGAGAGAAGAGAAGAGAGAAGAGACAAGAGAAGAGGAGAGAGAGAAAGGAGAGGATAGAAGAGAGAGGAGAGGAGAGAAGAGAGAGAGAAAGAGAGAGAGAGAGAGAGAGAGAGAGAGAGAGAGGTAGATGTCCTCATTGTGAAAAGACCAAAATGAGGCGAAAGAAAATGTCAATGTGGCAGAAACTCTTCCAGGTAAAAGAAAATGGAAGGAGGCGGAAGAATGAAACTTGCCCGAAGAAAATGGAACGAGGTGGAAGAAAACGGAATAGAACAGAGGCAAACGTTGAAGGGGAAGATGAGGAGGAGCAGGAGGAGGAAGAGAAAAAAAGAGGAGGAAGAGCGAGGAAGAGCAGGGGGAAGAATAGAAGCAGTAGGAGTAGAAAAGGAGGAATAGGAGGAAGAGATGGAACAAGAATACGAGAAACAGGACCAGGACGGGAAGAAAAATAAAATGATGATGATGACTCTGACATGATGATGATGATGATGACGACGAATAAGACGATGATGATGATGATGATGATGATGATGATGATGATGATGATGATGATGATGATGATGATGATGATGATGATGATGATGATGATGATGATGATGATGATGATGACGACGATGATGGAGATGATGATGGTGATGATGATGATGATGATGATGATGATGATGATGATGACGACGACGATGATGATGGAGATGATGATGATGATGACAAAGAGGAGAATAAGTTGAAGGGAAGAATTGTGTGGGTAGAAGGATGACAGTTTTGGGGAAGGAAAGGAAGGAGGAGGAGGAGGAGGAGGAGGAGGAGGAGGAGGAGGATGAGTGAAGAGCTTGCAGAAAGACGGGAGAAGGGTAATGAATGCATGGAGCGTGAAGAGAGAATGAAAGAAAAAGAAAAAGATGAAGAAAGGGAGGGTATATATGTGTGTGTATATGTGTGTATATGTGTGTGTATGTATGTGTGTGTATATGTGTGTATATGTGTGTGTATGTATGTGTGTGTATATGTGTGTGTATGTATGTGTGTGCATATATAAAGAGAGGGAGAGAGAGAGAGAGAGAGAGAGAGAGAGAGAGAGAGAGAGAGAGAGAGAGGGAGAGAGAGAGAGAGAGAGAGAGAGAGAGAGAGAGAGAGAGAGGAAGAGAGGAGAGGAAGAGGAAGAGGAGGAGGAGGGAAAGGGTAAGATGGGCTATTTAAATCCTTGCCTGATGTTACTTTGGGGAGTCCGGAATATTTAAGATAATAAAGAGGACCCCGACCAAGACCACGGCAGGAGGAGGAAGAAGAAGAGGAGGAGGAGGAGGAGGAGGAGGAGGAGGAGGACGAAAAGGAAAATAAGGAGGAGGAGAGAGGAAGGAGAAAGAGGAAGCAGGTGAAAAAGGGAGGAAGAGGAGGAGGCTGTGGGGAATGGAATGAGGAGGAGAAGGAAGATGAGAGAAGAGGAAAAGAGAGGATGAGGATGAGGGATGAGGAAAAGGGAGGAGGAAGAAGAGAAAGAGGATGATGATGATGATGAGAGAGGAGGAAATAGGGGGAGGAAGAAGAAGAGAAAGAGAGAGACGAGTAGGAAGGGAGGCGAGAAGAATGGAAGGGAGGAGGGAGGAGTGGGGGAGGAGGAGAGGCGTGCCAGGGAAGAAGGACGAGACGGAAGAGAAAGAGGAGGAGGAGGAGGAGGAGGAGGAGGAGGAGGAGGAGGAGGAAGAGGAGGAGGCCAATAGGGAAAGATCAATTGGGATGAGCCAAGTTGAAATCGAATACAAACTTCAATGGACGACGGTGAGGGAGGAGGGAGGAGGGAGGAGGGAGGAGGGAGGAGGGAGAGGGGGAGGGAAGAGGGAGGGGGGATGGTGGGAGGGACAGAGATAGATAGTCTCGCATGTATCCCTTCCCTCTCCCCCTCTTCCACTACCCCCCTCCTACCACTCCCCCTCTCCCACCCCCCTCTCTCCCCTCCCCCTCCTCCTACCACTCCCCCTCCCTTCCCCCTCCTACCACTCCCCCTCTCCCACTCCCCTCCCCTCCTCCTACCACTCCCCCTCTCCCCTCCCCCCTCCTACCACTCCCCTTCCCCCTCTCCCCTCCCCCTCTCACCCACTCCCACTTCCCCGACTCTGACTATTACAATTCATTGAAGACACGAAGCCTATTTGGTCTCCAGCAAAAATAAAATAAAATAAAAATAAAATCAAACGGAACAAAATTAAATAAAACAGAATAATTTAAAACAAGACAGAATAAAATAAGAATAGAATAGAACAAATGAAATGAAAAGAAATTGAAAATAAATGAATGTATGAATAAAACAAGATAGGTGCGTCAACGTACAAATAAGATTTAAATCAAATGGATAGAGAAATAAAAAAAATGAATAAATAGAAAACATGACAAATCGAGTGAAACAAACAAATAAATAAAAGTTGGAAGTGTGAAAGAGAATTGCACAGACCTCTTTCTCTCTCACCCCCTCCCTCTCTCTCTCTCTCTCTCTCTCTCTCTCTCTCTCTCTATCGTTCCCTCTCCATGTGTGAATGCGTTTGTGATTATATTATTCTGGTCAAAATCTCTGCCCCTTACCAGATCTGCACATAGGATTGTATCTTTGTATCCAGGGTAGAAAAATTTATGTATTGTATGTTTGTGTGTACATGTATATATGTATGTATGTATGTATACATGTATGTATGTATGTATGTATGTATGTATGTGTGTGTGTGTGTGTGTGTGTGTGTGTGTGTGTGTGTGTGTGTGTGTGTGTGTGTCTGCAACCATATATGTGCATATACGTGTGTATATATACATATGTGTATACGCGTCCTGGTATATAAGTGTGCATATATATATGTGTGTGTGCGTACGTGCGTGTGTGTACGTATACGCATGTACATGCATTCATATATGCGTATGCATATGTGTCTGTGTATGTTACTGTATATGTATGCACATATGTGTTTGTGATAAAATGTTAACTCGTGAATCTAGAAGTTGTGATGATTTATCTAAAGGTTTAGAAATAAAAATCACAAATGTCATAAAAGAAATAGAAGACGAGTTCACAATCTCTTCCTCTTTCTCATTCGCCTCTTCTTCTTCTCTTAACTCTTTCTCGCTCTCTTCTTCCTCTCTTTATTTCTTATTACAAAGTGACCATTTTCTTTTCCCTCTTACCAATTGTCCTCCTCTTCTTCTTCTTCTTCTTCCTCCTCCTCCTTCTACTCTTCCTCCTCCTTCTCCTCCTCTTCCTCCTCCTCCTCCCTGAACTATATTTCATCCTTCTACTCTTCCCACTCTTCCTCTTCCTCTTCCTCCTCCTCCTCCTCCTCTTCCTCCTCCTCCCTGAACTATTTCATCCTTCTACTCCTCCCGCTCTTCCACCTCCTCTTCCTCTTCCTCCTCCTTTTCCTCCTCCTCCTCTCCTCTTGCTCTTACTCTTCTTTCTCTTCTTCCTTCTCCTTATTTTCTACTTCTTCCTCCTTATACGCCTCTCCTGTTCTCCTTATTCTTCCTTTCTTTCTCCTCCTCTTCCTCTTCCTCTTCACTGTTGTCCTTCCCTGTCTTTCTCTTCTCTCACTTTCTCCTCCTTCATTTCCTTCAATTTTCCGGTGTTCTGTTTGTTTCTCTTCTTCATCATTCTTCCATTTTCTCCTTTCCCCACCATCATCTCCTCCTCCTCCTCCCTTTCTCCATCATATTCTCTCTTTTTTCGTTTCCTTGATTTCTAATTCGTTTAATTCTCTTCCTCCTTCTCTCCCTCCGTTTCTTCGTCTTTCTTCTCTCTTTTCTTTTCTCTTTTCCTCTTCTCTCTTCTCCTCTCTCCTTTCCTTCCCTATCCTATCTTCTCCCCTTTTCTCTTCTCTTCTCTTTTCTCCCCTCACCTCCTCTCTTCTTTCTTCTCTTCTCCTCTTTTCACGTCACATCTCCTCTTTTATCTTCTTTCTTTTCTTTTCTCCTCTTTTCTCGTCACATCTCCTCTCTTTTCTTTTCTCTTTTCCTCTCTTCTCCTTTCTTCTCCTCTCGTCTCCTCTCTTCCTCTTCTCTCCTTTCCTCTCCTCTCTCCTTCCCTCCACTCCTCTCTTCTCTTTTCTTCTTTCTTCTCTCTTCTCTTCGCCTCTTCTCTCGTCACCTCTCTTCTCTTCTCTTTTTTCTTTTCCTCTCCTCTCTTCTCTTTACTCCCTTCACCTCCTCTCTTCTTTTTTTCTTTTCCTCTTCTCTCTTCTCGTCGCGTCTCGTCTCTTTTCTTTTCTTTTTTCTCTTCTTTTCTCCTCTTCTCTTCCCTCCTCCTCTCTTTTCTTCTCTTTTCTTCTCTTCTCTCCTCTTTTGGCTCGTCAATATTTGTCATTACACTTCATAAACAGTGTTACTCGTCAAAAAAAATTTGGTTTTATCTTGTTTCTTTTGTCCAAACTCCTTTTCTCACCGCCTCTTCTCTCCATTATCTACACCATCCTTCCTCCTACTCCTATCTACTCCTCCCTCTTCTTCCCTTCTTCGTCTCCTTACCTTCTTCCTCTTCCCTCCTTTTTACCTTCTTCCTTCCATTTTCTCTCTCCCTCTCTCTCTCTTGTTTCCTTCTTTGCCTCATCATATTAAACACTGTGATAAACTTTACAGATTTGGTTCTGGCGAAGGAGAGATTAGGTCTGGTTTGAAGGGGTCCTGATCAGTTACTACCTCTTCAAGGTCTTCCTCAATCAGAAACAGAGGGGCATCCCTACCACTTTTACTGGTTTCCAGTTAAGCATGGATCGTCAAAAGGCGTTAACTTTCTCTCTTTATATATATTTATATATATATATATATATATATATATATATATATATATATATATATATATATATATTCTGGTTGAAATCAACTGCACTAGTTGCTTTAACAATCTTCAAGACTGTATTCTTTAATCTGGAGAATACTTTCCTATTAGCAACTGAGAGGGACAGGAAGTAGTCATTCATGACTCTCAAAAGAATATACACAGTGTATGCCAACTGATATATTTTTGCATAGTAATAGTATTGAACAACTATTGACTCCACCATATATATATATATCCATCACGTGAAAACCACTGTTGGAGTAAAAACGACTGGAGACGGGGAATCTATATATTTCGATTGCAAGCTGCAATCCTCTTCGGTAGATACAAAAATGGAATAGTGAGAGCTACATAAGTAGCACCCTTGACATGACGAAGGGAAACATTGGGAGAGGTCTCTACCCTCGGCTCAGAAGGCAAATGTCTTTTTAATAAGCTGATGATAAAAAGTCCTGAAATTATATCCGGGGACCATTGCCCCTTTGAAATGTTTATATTGGGCTGGTATTCAATTGCAGTAGATTCTACCATTTTCCTCCTGAACTCACATCTAGACTTATATATGAGCTCAGCTTTGTCCCAGTCTAAACAATGTTTAAATTGTTTAACATGTTGGAATACAGCTGAACTTTCTTGTCCATACTTGATGGTCCCCGGATATACTGTTCCATTTTTGTATCTACTGAAGAGGATTGCAGTTTGTAATCGAAATATATAGATTCCCCGTTTCCAGTCATTTTTATTCCAACAGTGGTTTTCACGTGATTGACAAAATTATGTGTGATTACATTTTTCACCTATAATATATATCTATGCTTAACTCAAAACCAGTGAAAGTGGTCGGGATGCCCCTCTGTTTCTGGACACCTCCAGCTTCACCAAGAGAAACAAGCCTTCCGTCTTCCTCTTCAAGAAATTTTGAGAATTGGTTCCAGTCTTTTTACTCCAAAAGTGGTTTTCACGTGATTGACAAATGTGTGATTACATTTTTCACCCGAAATATATATCCATGCTTAACTCAAAACTAGTGAAAATGGTCGGGATGCCCCTCTGTTTCTGGACACCTCCAGCTTTACCAAGAGAAACAAGCCTTCCGTCTTCCTCTTCAAGAAATTTTGAGAATTGGTTGTAGAGGGTTTCCGGGGTACCTCGGTCTTGGACAAGCGGTATTGGTAATCTGGTAGGGAGACTCTGGCCTAACAAAACCACTTTCAGGGATTCTTAACCACCCCCCTCCCACTCCCTCTCCTCCTTTCCTCTCTTCCCACCTCCTTCTCTCCCCTCTTTCCCCCTCCTCCCCTCCCCTTCTCCTTAACTCAAACGTATAAACATTTCTCTTAAGGTGACGGTTTTCGTTTCTTAAGAATTTTTGAGAAGTGGATCTTAAAGAATTCTATTGTATCTGATCTTTGGGATATACATTTCTTCTTCAGTGAGAAAAAAATGCCACCTGCGTCCACACACACAAACACATACACACAAACGCGCGCACACACACACACACACACACACACACACACACACACACACACACACACACACACACACACACACACACACACACACACACACGTCTGGAACAAATTGGACAAAAAAATAGTACGTGCAAAAATCATACAATAATTTAAGAACAAACTAGATACTCAAAGATACAAAGACGGGTCACTACGAGCATAGCTCCCTTCCCGTATAATAGAACTAGGTAAAGACACGCAACATACATGCGCACACAAACACACACACACATACACACTCTCACACATGTACACTTGCACACACCCACACACATACCTGTACACAAATGCACACATGCACACACACACACACACACACACACACACACACACACACACACACACACACACACACACACACACACACACACGTACCTGTACACAAATGCGCACATGCATACACCCACACCAGCACAAGAACATATGGGGTATGTATATATTTGTATGTTTGAATTTGATTATGTTTATATATTCGCGCGTATGGATAAAGTCGGTACAATATGTGTATGCGTTAAAGTAAAGACTCGCGAAAACGCGTTAAAGTAAAGATTCGCGAAAATTAATTTCTCTCAAACATGTGTTGGACATTATGAAACGATTTGACCTCTGTATGCTGGAGAGAAAGGGATGGGGGAGAAAGGAAAGGAGGAGATGCTGGGGAAAGGGGAAGTGAGGGAGGGTGCTGAGGGAGGAACAGGGTGAGGGGAAAGATGGAGTAGGAAAGGGAAGGGGAAGAGGGGTAAAGGAAATAGGAGGCAGAGGGGGAAAAGGAGAAAGGAAAGAAGGGAAGGGAAACAGACGTAAAAAGGGGAATAAAGGGAAGGGGAAGAGGGAAGGGAAAGAAGGGAAGGGGAAGGGAAACAGAAGTAAAAGGGGGAATAAAGGAAAGATAAGGAGGGAAAGGAAAGAAGGTGAGGGGAAGTGGGAAAAGGAAATAGGGAAAGAAGAGGACGAAAGTAGAGGAAGAGAGAGAAGAAGGCAAAGAGAGTGGGGCAATGAAAGAGAAGATGGGGAAGAGAGGAAAGAGGAAGAAGAGAGGAATAAGAGAGAAGAGGGAGGAGAGAGGGAGATGTTGAAGGGCGTGTATGTTGGTGTTTAATTGTTGGAGCATAGTCCCATTTCAATCTAGTGTTTGTTTGTTTGTTTGTGATTGTCTCCAAGTTTGACTAGTTTAAGTCCTAAGTTTCCCGTAATGATGAGGTCCAGGGATGCAATTCTCAGCTCTCACCCCCCCCATCCCCCCCACCTACGCCACCCCCCTCCTTGAAATGGAATGATACTGTGAAAATATAAGATACATGTGTGTGTGTGTGTGTGTGTGTGTGTGTGTGTGTGTGTGTGTGTGTGTGTGTGTGTGTGTGTGTGTGTGTGTGTCGTGTGTGTGTGTGTGTGTGTGTGTGTGTGTGTGTGTGTGTGTGTGTGTGTGTGTGTGTGTGTGTGTGTGTGTGTGTGTGTGTGTTTCTCTCTCTCTCTCTCTCTCTCTCTATCTGTGTGCATGTATGTTTGTGTGTGCAATTCACCACAGTCTTGGTTCATGTGTCGGACTCGTGATCGACAGTTAGTGTCCTCCCGTATGAAATTTCAGAGATCATAAATGTATGTGTGTGTGTGTGCGTGTGTGTTTGTATGTGTGTGTGTATGTGCGTGCGTGTGTGTGTGTGTGCGTGTGTGTGTGTGTGTGTGTTTGTATGTGTGTATGTACGTGCGTGCGTGCGTGTGTGTGTGTATGTGTGCGCGTGTGTGTGTGTGCGCGTGCGTGTGTGTGTGTGTGCGTGTGTGTGAAAAAATCATATATTACGATGTCTATAATTGTTTTGTTTGTTGCAATACCTTTTTATTAATTTGTATTTTGGTGTAGTCGTTATCTGTTTGTTATTATTTGTGAGTGTGGTCTATCTTTTCTTTATTTATTCATATATGTTCTTGGATGGTTGCCATGTCTTAAAAAACATTGACATTTTTTTTTAATCTTATTTGTTAACTTCCATAAAGCAAATTGTTTATATTCTTGTGCGGCACAGAAACGAAGAAAAATATCAATATTTAGCTTTATTAATTATTAATTTTTATTCACTTCGCATTTATCTATTTATTACCATCTATTTCGTCCGACATTGGTGAAGCCCAGAGGTTGCCAGTTAGGATTAAACCTTTTCCACTCTAATCTAATTTAATCCCATTTAAGCCTTGGTTAATCCCCACCACTTTTGCTCTCTCGGGAGTTGGGGGGGAGTTCCCAGACGAATAAAATCGTCTAACGACAGCAAGAACATAAGGAAAAGTTCAATCAGGTACGCAAGTAATGGGGGATTTTTTTTTTAAATCGATTTTATTTTAATTGGTCATTTCCATTCATAATTCTTAAATCACATCAAATTTACTGACATATATTTATTCAATTTTAAGTTCATATATCTTTTTTTAACATTAGAATTATTCTGTTAAAATATGAATACATATAAAAGACATGATTAATGAAAACAAATAAATAAATTAATAATAAAATGAATAAATGAATAACTAAATACTTAAAAAGATAAATAGACAAATAAACAAATGAGCAAATTGATAAACAAGTAAATGGTTAGGTTAACAAATAAATACATAGATAAATAAATCAACGATAAATACATAAAAATAAATACATAAAAACAAATAAACAAATACACAATAAAGGAATAGATGAAAAAATAAAGAAATAAAAAATGAACAAATAAATCGATATATAAATAGATTATAGATAAATGAATAACTGTATATATAGACTAATAAACAAACACATAAATGAATAAATACAGATATAAACAAATTAATAAATGAATAAACAAATAAACAAACAGGTCAATATATGAATAAACAAATACCAAAATAGGTAAATTATTTAAATTCACATTTATCACAGAAAACCGTCCCTCTATATAGATTATAGAATACATATTCTAATATCTCTTTGTGTAAAAAATAAATGTCTACATTATTTCATATTTTGCGCAGAAAAAAAAAATAACTATACAGTGCTGCATGGGCGCAAAAGGATATAGACGTCCTTGCTGTCTTCAGGCGATTTTATTCAGTCGACGTGGATGACGTCACGTCCGTCGAAAGGAAGATGAGGGAAGGGAGATGCTGGAGAGAGAGGCTGGATCATCAAGGTGGACAAGAAATAGGTCGTAGATAAAATGTTTTCAGAGAATAGATGTTCACAGGAATATGAGAAGGAGAGGAGAGGGGAGTGGAGGAGAGGAGAGGAGAGAGGAGGAGAAAGGGGGCAGAAGAGAAGAGAAGAGAAGGAGAGAGGAAAGGAGAAGGAGGAGAAGAGGGAAGGAAAGGAAGGGAATGAGAGGAAAGAAGAGGAGAAAAGAGGACGGGGAGAAGAAAGGGAAAAAGAAGAGAGGAAAGAAGAGGAGAAGACAGAAGAGGATAGGAAAGCAAAAGAGAAGAGAGGAGATGAGAGGTGAAAAGAAAATGGGGGAAGACGGAGCAAAATAGGAGATAAAAGAGAATAGAAGACAAATAATAGAAAATCAGAGAAAAAAGAGAAGAAAAGAGAAGTGGAATGAGGCAGGTAGAAAAGAGGAGGAGGGAGTAGAATGGGAAAGATGAGGAAGAGGAGTACAGGTATGAGAAAGAGAAGTAGGAGTGAGATGAGGAGGAGGGAGAGAAAGAGGAGTAGGTGTAGGAAAAGGAGGAGGAGGAGGAGGAGGAATATGAAGGCCAGGAGGAAGAGGAGGAGGAGGAGGTGGAGGAGGAGGAATATGAAGGCCAGGAGGAGGAGTATGAAGGCCAGGAGGGGGAGGAGGAGGGGGAGGAGGAGAAAGAGGAGAAAGAGGAGGAGAAGCAAGAGGAAGAAGAGGAGGAGGAGTAGGAGTAGGAGGAGAAGTATGAAGACCAGGAGGAGGAGGAGGAGGAAGAGGAAAAAGAGAAGACGGAGAGAAAGAGGAGTAGGAGTAGGAGGAGAAGTATGAAGACCAGGAGGAGGAGGAGGAAGAGGAAGAGGAGGAGACAGAGAGAAAGAGGAGGAGGAAAACGTGGAGAAATGAACATATCTGACATAGTAGAGGGGGAATTTTGGGGAGGGAAGGCCCGAAGGTCAAGTGGGAGGGGGGGAGGAGGAGGTGGGGAAGAGAGAGAGAGGGAGAGAGAGAGAGGGAGAGAGAGAGAGAGAGAGAGAGAGAGAGAGAGAGAGAGAGAGAGAGAGAGAGAGAGAGAGAGAGAGAGAGAGAGAGAGAGGGAGAGAGGGAGAGAGGGGGAAGGGGGAGAGGGGGGAGTAAAACCGAAACAGCAGCGAGGTCAGATGGGAAGCTGGGTCAGAGGAGGGTCATGGGAAAAGGTCATCGCGAAGTGTAAAGGGAAAGATGTGGAATTTGGCGTTTCCATGTGGAGTGCAGGCCCCGTGTGGAGTCGCCCAACCAATGTTGACAATGAAACTCCATACGGAGGACGTGGAGGAAGAGGAGATGAAAGTGAAGGTGGAGGAGGAGGAGTTGGAGGTGGAAGAGGATGAAGAAGTAGAGGAGGAAGAGGAGGTGGAGGTGGAGGAAGAGGTGGAGGAGGAGGAGGAGGAGAAGGTGGAGGAGGAGAAGGTGGAAGAGGATGAAGAGGTGGAGGAGGATGAATAGGTGGAGGACGAGAAAGTGGAGGAGGAGGAAGTGGAGGAGGAAGTGGAGGAGGAAGTGGAGGAGGAGGTGGAGGAGGAGGAGGAGAAGGTGGAGGAGGAGAAGGTGGAAGAGGATGAAGAGGTGGAAGATGAATAGGTGGAGGAGGAGAAAGTGGAGGAGGAGGAAGTGGAGGAGGAGGTAGCAATAGTATCTCACCTCCACTTATGCTATTTTCTTTTCATCGTGAACCTTCTCCGACGGACAGACTGCTCAACGAGGCTAAGAAGAATAATTATCTTATTGTCGCCTGGTGATTTTATTTAGCTGAGGGAGCAGAGAGAGAGAGAGAGAGAGAGAGAGAGAGAGAGAGAGAGAGAGAGAGAGAGAGAGAGAGAGAGAGAGAGAGAGAGAGAGAGCGTCCGCGCGCGCGTGTGTGTGTGTGTTTGTGTGTGTGAGTGTGTGTGTGTGTATATGCGTGCGGGCATGCGTGCGTGAATGCATTTCGCTTTTCGGAACTCCCGTCCACGCCGTTATTACAGACTCATAATAAATTTGCTTGTCTCAGGTTCCTTAATGAATATTCATATTCATTCGACGACAAAACCCGCACACGCACACGCACACGCACGCACACACGAACGCTTGGAAAGAGAACGAGCATACGAAAATGCTAGAAGATACAAGGCAATCATTAAATGAGATACTAATGGGCGGGGGTAATCTGGTAATTATGGGGGACTTCAATTGCAAAGAAATTTGTTGGGAGAACATGATAGTGAGAGGAGGAGAAGACTTGTGGGGTAATGTACTTCTGGACATGACCATGGAATATACAATGACTCAATGAGTCAGTGAAAACACCATATACAGAAATAACGAGGAGCCGTCGAAACTAGATTTAATATTTACAACAGAACATGAAATTGTGGATAAAATCTAATACAAGACACCAATTGGAAAGAGTGACTCATTGAGACTGAACTAAAAGAAGAAATATACATGGAGAGAAATGAAAAGCATAAGAAAGGAAGATTGATGTACAACAAAACGGACTTTGCAAAACTAAAGAAATTCTTCCAGAATGGAAACTGGGAACATTTTTACATGGAAGAGACAAAAGTGGAAGAAAATGGGATATCTTGATGGATAATTACAATCAAGACAGAAGTTAGAGAGAGTGTACATTAAATGCTGGTTCAACAAAAGATGCAGTGAGGCAAAAGATAGAAGGGACAGGGCTTGGAAAAGATGGAGAAAAGACAAAAACCTGAAAAATGACAAATTTATAAACTATAGAAATGAGTATGTTAAAAAGTGAGAAGAGAGGAAAAAAGGA
>NC_134819.1:36071174-36081174 GCF_046742065.1 Oratosquilla oratoria | reverse complement strand
GACCTTACACGCACACTCACCCCCACTTCCCCGCCCACGACAGTAGGAGTAACAACCCGCAGCGCAGCAATTCTGTGTGTGTGTGTGTGTGTGTGTGTGTGTGTGTGTGTGTGTGTGTGTGTATATGTATATATTATATATATATATATATATATATATATATATATATATATATATATATAAAACCTACAATCCTATCCACCTCTTTCATACCTGATGTCCCTTTCCCTTAATTCAGACTTCCGTCGGGCGATGTAATTCCGGACTTCTCTTTATTAGAGAGTGGGATAGAAACCCTATTGAAGAGATGATCTATTAAATCTAATTAATACCGAACCAGCTGGCGACCTATTTGTCCATCTGAAGCTGAGGTACACATGGAGACCAAGGTCATGAGAGCCCGTTTAAGTGGGCATGTGGCTGTTATGAATCGGTTTATTAAATCTGACATAGGCCTAAGTTAACTAGCAATATGTTTCGGGAAGCAATGTTCTCATGTCGTAACTTAGTTGAACGAGAGGCTGGTTTAACTGGTTCTCCTATGTCAACTTAACTGGGTTAGTTTGTTTCTGGTTTATCGGTTTTGGTTGTTTTAGTTAAGTTAAAAATAATAGGAGTGATAAGGGGTTAACACACACACACAAGCACGCGCACGCACGCACACACACACACACACACACACACACACACACACACACACACACACACACACACACACACACACACACACACAACTCGATGGCGCGGTTGGTAGAGTTCCCGGCCGCTACTACGGGGGTCCGGGTTCGAATCCCGCCCAGGGCTGAAATAATTTCAGACGCACACACACGCACACACACACACATACACACACACAGACACACACACACACACACACACACACACACACACACATACACACACACAGACACACACACGCACGCACGCACACACACACACAGACGCATACACAGACGTACACACACACACATACAGATGCATAAAGACGCACACACACACACATATACGAGAATACATTGTTACACACCGTCTTTCTTTTACCTATGATCCTCTTCATCGTCCTTATCATCCTCCGTATCTTCTTTACCTTTCTGTTATCCTTTTTTATCTTTCTGTTATCCTATCCTTTATTTTTTCTTCTTTTTTTCCCCTTTCTTTCTCCTCCTTTTTCCTCTTCCCTTTCTTAGCCTTCTCTGTCTTCGTCTCCTCTTCTGTCTTCCTCCCATTTCGCTTCTCTGTCCCTCTCCTCCCCTCTCTCTCTCTCTCTCTCTCTCTCTCTCTCTCTCTCTCTCTCTCTCTCTCTCTCTCTCTCTCTCTCTCTCTCTCTCTCTTTTCGTGTACGTCTTCCCTCCACAAGAATTGGGATCGCTGGCTTTACATGGTCTAAACCAGATATATCACCCAAACATTGCCTCCTCCTCCTCCTCCTCCTCCTCCCCCTCCTCCCCACCACAACTGCCGCTCCCTCTGCCGTGAAAGACTCCTCCACCACCGACACCACAATCACCACCACTGCCACCACCACCACCAACACCGACACCACAATCACCACCACCACCACCACCACCACCACCACCACCACCACCACTACCACCACCACTACCACCACCACCTCCACTTTACTCACACTCTTCATCTTCTCCCTACTACTCCTCCTCCTCCTCTCTTCCTTCTCCTCCTCTTCCTATTTCATTCTAGCTACTCTCCCTATGTTTTTTCCCTCCGTCCTCTTTGTTCCTTCTCTCTTTTCTCTTTTCATTTTACTCTTCCAGTGAATTCAGTGGGGGCAGAGGGGCTGGAGGATAGGGTGGGGGGCGGCGCCGGAGATGAGCCCCCCACCGGCTCCAGCAATATAGAAGAAGACGGAGAGAGCAAAACTCTCCAAGGTAGAGAGCAAACAACTTTCATGCATGACAAAGACAGGAAACAGAGAGAGAGAGAGAGAGAGAGAGAGAGAGAGAGAGAGAGGGAGAGGGAGAGAGAGACGGAGGGAGAGAGAGAGGGGGAGAGGGAGGGAGAGAGAGAGAGAGGGGGGGAGAGAGAGAGAGAGAGGGAGAGAGAGATGGGGAGAGGGAGAGAGAGAGAGGCAGGGAGAGGGAGAGAGAGAGAGGCAGACAGAGAGAGAGAAGAGAGAGAGAGAGAGAGAGAGAGAGAGAGAGAGAGAGAGAGAGAGAGAGAGAGAGAGAGAGAGAGAGAGAGAGAGAGCAATGCAGAGGAGGAGGAGCGGGGCACAGGGGGAGGATAGGGGTGGTAAGGTGGAAGAGAGGGGACAGGGGAGGAGATATAGAGGAAACGGAGAGAGAGAGGAAAGAGGAGAAGAGGAGTGAGGAGAGAAGGGGGAGAAGTGTGAGATAACAATCATGAGACACACAAACGTGAGAAAGAAAAGAAAAGAAAAAGTAAAATATGTAACAAGAACAGACAATATGAGAAATTGGAGACAAGAAAAATGCTGAAGAAAAAAAAAAAAAATTGGATGAAAAACTAGGGCAAGAGAAGAAGTAAGAGGAGAAGTGGGAGGAGGAAGAGGAGAAGGGGGAGATGACAGAGGAAGGGAAGAAAAAGGTGGAGGAAAATGAGGAGGTAAAGGAGGAAGAGGGGATCAAGAGAAGGAGGAGGAGTGGGAAGAAGAGGAACAGAAGGAGAAAGAGGAGATGGAGGAGATTGAAGAGGAGAAAGAGGAGCAGGAGGAGCAGGAGGAGAAAGAGGAGGAAATGATGTGACTGAAGAGGAAAAAAAACAGAAGTGGAGGATTTGGCAAAGGAAAGGGAAGAGGAAGAAGAGGAACTGGAAAATAAAGAGGAGGAAGAAGTGAAGAGGGATGGAGGAGTAAGAGAAAGAGGGAGAAGATAAAGAAGAGAAAAGGACTGAGAAGAGGAGAAAGAAAAAGAGGAAGAAAAAAGAAAGAAGAGGAGGAGGAGGAGGATAAAGAAGGAGAGGATAAAGAAGAAAGTATTAGGAAGAGGAGAAAGAAAAGGAGGAAAAAAAAAGAAGAGGAGGAGTAGAAAGAGAGGAAGAGAAACAAGAGGAAAATAATCAGGAAGGGGAGAAGGAAGAGGAAGAGGGATAGAGGGAAGAGAGGGAAGAAAGGAAAAGGGGTAAATAAGAAAAGGAATAACGGACTTCCAAAGTTTGGAGGAAGAACAGGAGGAGGAGGAGGAGGAAGAGGGGAAGAGGGGAAGGAGGAGCAGGAGGATGAGGAAGAGGAGGAGGAGGAAGAGGAGGAGACGAAGAATAAAAGAGTAAAAAAAAAAAAAAAAGTGGTTTTAAGAGACCAAAGAGGGAGACAAGAAGATCTTCCAGAAGTCGAGACCAACTCCCGAAGAACGATTCTGTGAAGGGCGAGTAGTCCGGCACAAAGACCAGAAGGATGAGACGAAGAGGGGGGTGGGGATGGGGGGTGGGGGGGTGAGTGTCCTCTAGCATTCAACCAGACTCGTACCAAGGCCGTTACTAAGGCTACAACCAGAACGACGCAGAACCGGATTAAGAAAAAGGAATTTTGGAAGAAGTCCAAAAAAAGTCTCTTTCGCGGAAGTCTTTGGGAAAGAAATGGTCCCGTGATGACTGCGGACCAGAGGAATGCTTAGATATGAAAGAAGGTTGCAGGCCAAAAGAAGGCTGAGAACTTGAGGAAAATTGAAGGCCAGAGGCTTCGAGAGAGAGAGAGAGAGAGAGAAAAAAAAAAAGGAACGGAAGCCAAATGAACACTGAGAGAAGAGTCGGTACCAAAAGGAAGCTGAGAGTCAAAGGTGAAGAGAAGGCTGTTGATCAAAAGAAGCCTCAAAGGTCCAGGTTGTAGATCAAGAAGAGGACAAATTGTTAGAAGACCAAAAAATAATGAAAAACCTAAACAAGGCTGTAGACCAAAATAATGACAAAGTCTTGATAGGATACAATAGAATAAAATGAAATAAAATAAGATAAAATAAAATAATATAAAAGAGAATAAAGCAATATAAAATGAAACAAAATAAAATAAGCAAATAAAAATTGAGGGATGGCCAAAAACCATGTGTGTATACAAAATCTAATTACTAAATGAAGCCTCCCCCCAAAAAAAAGAAATGGGGGGGGGGGGATTAATCCGAAGGCCCTCGAAAGAAGGTTCGCACAACCAGCGAAGGCCACAAAGAAAGACCCCAAAAGGACAAAGAAAGAAAGAAAAAAAAATAGATTCTGTAGGCGAGAAGGTCGTGAGGGATGAAATGAAATTCTGCAGGTAACACTACGCAAACAAACTCAAACAAGGAGGACGGGGAAAAAAAAGGACGCAAACAAGGAGGACGGGGAAAAAAAAAGGACGCAACCTAGATGAAAAGCCCATTTTCCGCCCTGGAAGCCCATAAGAAGCCCAACGAATCTCGACACAAAGGTTGACAAAGGTCGAGGGCCGTAAGCTGCCAACCGGGACAGGGAGCCTTTAACCAAGGACTGGAGGAGGTGATGGAGGAGGAGGAGTGAAGGAGGAGAGAGGAGGAGTGGAGGAGAGAGGAGGAGAGGGGGAGGAGGAGAGAGGAGGAGGAAGGAGGAGGAGGAGAAAGAAGGAGGAGAGAGGAGGAGGAAGAAGGAGGAGGAAGAAGGAGGAGGAGGAAGAAGGAGAAAGAAGGAGGAGGAGAAAGAAGGAGGAGGAGAAAGAAGGAGGAGGAAGGAGGAGGAGGAGGAGGAGGAAGGAGGAGGAGGAAGGAGGAGGAGGAAGGAGGAGGAGGAAGGAGGAGGAGGAGGAGGAAGGAGGAGGAGAGGAAGAAGGAGGAGGAGGAAGAGGAGGAAAAAAGGAGAAGACGAAGAAGGAGAAGGAGGACTGGAGAAGGAGAGAGGAAAAGAAAGGAGGATAAAGGAGGAGCGAGGAGGAAGATGAGGAGGAAGAAAAAGAAAAAGAGGAGGAGGAAAGGGAGAAGAAGGAAGAGGAGGAGGAGGAAAGGGAGAAGAAGGAGGAGGCGGAGGAGGAGGAAAAGAGAAAGATGTGGAGGAAAAAGAAAAAGTAGGAGAGGAAATGATATAAGGAAGAGCAGGAAGAGGAAGGAATAAGAGGAGGAGGAAGGAAAGGAGGAGGAGGAAAAAGAAAAAGAAGAGGAAAAGAAGTAGAAGAAGAAGCAGGAACGGAAGTAGTAGAAGGAAGTCCAGGACGAGAAAGGAGGAGGAGGAGGACATGGAAGAAAAGGAAGAGGAGGAAAAAGAAAAAGAGGAGAAGGAGGAAACGAAGGAGAAGAAACAGGAGGAGTGGAATAGTAGAAGGAAGAGCAAGGCGAGGAAGGAACAGGAGGAGGAAAAAGAGCAAGAAGAGGGGGAAGGGGAGGAGGAAGAAAATGAGGAGGAGGAGGAGGAAGAAGAAAAAGAGGAGGAAAAAGAAAAAGAGGAGGAGGAAGAAGAAAAAGAAAAAGAGGCGGAAGAAGAAGAAAAAGAAAAAGGAGGAGAAAGAAGAAAAAGAGGAGGAAGAAAATGAGGAGGAAGAAGAAAAAGAGGAGGAAGAAAAAGAGGAGGAGAAGGAGGAAGAGGAGAACAAGACAGATCAGAACGGGGGAGAGAGGAATTAGAAGAAAAAGGAGGAGGAGGAGGAGGAGGAGGAGGAGGAGGAGGAGGAGGAGGAGGAGGGAGAAGGAGGAGGAGGAGGAGGAGGAGGAGGATAAAGGCATTCTCCTTCTCCTCTTCTTAGTTTTTCTTCTGCTCTTCCTTTTGTTCCTTCTCCTCTTTCTTCTCCTCCTCCTGCTTCCCCTCCTCCCGCTCCATATCTTCGAACTCCTCCTCTTACTACTCCATTTCCTCTTTCTCCTCCTCCTCCTCCTCTTCTTTCTCCTCTTCCTCCTCCTCTTCTTCTTACTCAGCTCCTTTCCTCCTTCCCCTCTCCTCTCCCACCTCCTCTCTTCTTCCCCCTCCTCCTCTCCTCTTCCTGTCCTCCTCTCCTGTTCCCCTCCTCCTCTCCTCTTTCCCCTCCTTTCCTATCCCTCCTCCTCTCCTCTTCCTCCTCCTTTCCTATACCCTCCTCCTCTGCTCTTCCTCCTCCTCCACACTTCTTCCTCTCCCACTTCACCTCTTCTTCCTTCTCTTTCTGCTTCTCCTTCTCCTCCTCCACCTCCTCCTCTTCCTCCTTCTCCTTCTCCTACTCCTCCACCCTCCTTCTCCTCCACCTCCTCTCCTGTTCCTATCCTCCTCATCCTACCCCCGCTTCTTCTTCCTCCTCCACTCCTCTTCCTCTTCTTCTTTCTGCTTCTCCTTCTCCTCCTCTTCCTCCTCCTCTTCCTCCACCCTCCTCCTCCTCCCTCTCCACTCCTTTTCCTATTCCTCCTTCTCCTCCTCATCCTACCCCACCTCCTCTTCCTCTTCCTCTTTCTCCTCCTCATCGTACCCCACCTCCTCTTACTCCTCCACTCCTCTTCCTCCTCACTCCCAGCTACCCACACTCCCAATCTCGACAGTCTCTCTCCGTCCTCTGCGTTTTTTTTTTTTTTTTTTTTTTTTTTTCCGGCGGCGTCGAAGCTTCTGCCGATTAATCATATATTTCCAACCGGTTCCGCCCCACTCCCCCCCCCCATCAGCACCTTCTTTTTCTTCTTCCCCGTCCCCCATTGTGGTCACTGAAATTTCTCCTCTTCCCCCCCCCTTTTTTTTTAAGGGATGGAAGACTCCAAAAACCAAAATTGTTCTTTTATGCTCCTATTTTTTGTACGTGTGATACTGTATATATAATACTATATGTAGATAACGTAAACATATACGTACACGAATACGCGCACAAGCACACACACACACACACATACACACACACACACACACACATACACACACGCACACACACACAAGATCGCTGCGCTGCGAGTCGTTACTCCAACTCTCATGGGCGGGAAATTGTGTGTGTGTACGTGTATGGTCACTTCATTACCCATAGATCGGTTATATATGAGGTTTGAGCTCTCTTATGGGAGGGTAGTAGCTGTTGATGACGAGTCCAACACGTGATCCAAGACCATGGTGAATCACACACAAACACACACATACACACACACACACACACACACACACACACACACACACACACACACACACACACACACGTGTTCGACTCGATCACGAGTCCAACACGTGATCCAAAGACCAAGGTGAATACACATACACACATACAACCATACTAACTGGTATTCCTTTTAGTACCTGACGTCATAAAAAAAGAAAAAAGAAAAAAAAGGGGCCTATCTCGAGCTAGAACGGAACCTGAGGTCCACCACAAGAATGGTGGAAGCTGAGACGCGCCCTGGACCACTTCGCTAAGGGCCTCGTCGTTGGGTTTCTCTTCTCTCTTCTCCCCCAACTCTTCCTCGACGAAGAAGGTACCTGTCAGTGCTGCCATCTGTTAACGTATTTGATAATGACCCATCATAGTGTCCCCCTTTTCCTTCCTTCCTTCCTTCCTTCTTTCCATTGTTCCTTCCTTCGATCCTAATTTCTCCCCCATTCTCTCTCAAAAAATAAAAACAAATAAATAAATAAATACATAAATAAAATAAAATAGATAGATAATAAAAAATGAATAAATGAATAAATAAATAATCAAATAAAACAAAATGAAATAAATAAAATAAAATAAAACAAGACAAAATGAAAAAAAAAAATGCACACTCTGCACACTCACACATACAATTGTAAATACAAATATAAATGCACATCATACACACACACACACACACACACACACACACACACACACACACACACACACACACACACACACACACACACACTCTCACAGGTAGTTTCTCTTCATCTCAAACCCTTTGAGTCTATCTATCCTCTCTCTTTGTAGGCTCACATTCTTCCAGTCTAACATATTCACTATGACCGCAATTCCAAGAAGAAATTGACCTGAAGTCTCGAGAACCAATTTCTGTATATAATAGGACCACGGTCTATGTAAATAAACGCACAAAAATATCACAAAAGTAAGAAAATAGTAAACACACACGAGGAAGACGAAAATGAAAACATGAAAACATCATTGAATAAGTAAAAGGGAGATGAAGATATAGAAACAACGAATACACAAAATGGAGACGGGAATGAAAATAATACACAGGAAAAGGGAAATAAACTAGTGAATATGCAAAATGATACTATTAAGATAATTAGTGAATTTTTCTAGTAGGCACAAACACAGGGTGATTAAGGACAAGATTCTGTCTGTCTCTGTCTGTATGTCTGTCTACCTGTCTTTGTCTGTCTGTCTGTCTGTCTATGCGTCTGTCTGTCTGTCTGTCTGTCTCTATGTATGTCTGACTGTCTGTGTCTCTGCCTTTGTGTCTGTCTGTTTGTGTCTACCTGTCTGCTTATCTGTGTCTTTATGCCTGTCTCTGCCTTTGCCTGTATCTGTCTGTCAGTCAGTCTGTCTCAAAGACTACTATCATCCTCTAAGCTTCTTTTAACTTCCCTCTTCCTTGCTTCCTCCTCCACCTCCTCCTCCTCCTCTTCCTTTATTTCTTTTCCTCTTTAATGAGATTTCGGTCTTTCGCTTCGTTTGTTGGAGACAGTTGAGTGTCAAGATGGATCCGCTTAGTATATCCCGCCTCCATTCCCCCCTCCCCCCCTCCGGCCTTTCCCCCCTTCCCCCCCCTCTGCCTCATTATGGAGGAGGGGAACCATGGGTACCGTCACTCCTCCTCCTCTCTCCTCTCTCTTCCTCCTCCTCTTCTTCCCTGTTATCTTCTTTTCATCCCCAACCTCTCCTATGTTCTACCACCCTCTTCTCCTCTTCTTTTTCTCCTCCTCCTCTTCTTTATCCTCAACTACTTTTCGCTATCCTTTCCCCCTCCTCCCTATTCTTTTCCTCCCTTACCCTCTTCTCTCCTCCTCCTCCTCCTCCTCTTCCCTATTGTCTCCTTTTCATCTCTAACCTCTCCTCTTCTTTATCCTCTTATTCCCTCCTTTATCTTCTCTTCTTTATCCTCTCCTACTTTTCGCTATCCTTTCCTCTCCTCCCTCTTCTCTTCTCTTCATCTTCCCTATTCCCTCCTCCCCTTTCCTATCATCCCCTATTTTTCCTATTCCATTCTCCTCTTCCCTATCCTATTCTCCTCTTCCTTGTCCTGTCCTTCCTTCTCTCTATCCTCCCTTCCTCTCCCCATCCTCTTCTCTCCTTTTCTGCCTTTACCTCTCCTCTCTTCCTCTTCTCTAGTCACCTCTCTTTTCACTTCCCTGTCCTCTTCTCTCATCCACCTCTCTTATCTTCTGCTCCCCCTTTTCTCCTTTCTCTCCTCCTCTTTCTCTCCTCTTTCCTCCCCCTTTTCCTGTCTTTATCCCTTCTTTCCTCTTATCTTTCCTCTTTGTTCTCTTTCTCCTCTTTACTCTCTTTTTACCCCATTTTCCGTTTTTTCCTCAATTCTTCACCACTGCACTCTCCTTCCTCTCTTTTCTATCTTCATTCTCCTTTTCTTCTCTTCTTCCCCCTTTCCCCTGGCTCCCCTTCTCGTCCCTCCTCCTCCTCCTTCTCCTCCTCCTCCTCCTCCTCCTCCCACCCTCCCTCTCCTTCCACTCTCAGAGGACCAATCAGGTTCTCGGTTTTCCTGGGGTGCCCCCTAACCACCATACTGCCTCTCACAACTCTCCCTTCCTTGCTACCTCTTCAACGTCCAACACTCTCACGTCACAGTCATATATTTCTCACGTCACTCTCACGCCCTTCTCACGTCACTCTTATGTCACTCTCACAATACTCTCATGGCCTTCTCACGTCCTTCTAACGTCACTCTCATGACCTTCTCACATCTCTCTTAGGTCACTCTCACAATACTCTCACGTCCTTCTCACGTCATGTTCACGCCCTTCTCACGTCTCTCTTAGGTCACTCTCACAATACTCTCATGTCCTTCTCACGTCACTCTCATATCTTTCCCTCTCTCTCTCTCTCTCTCTCTCTCTTTCTCACTCTCTCTCTCTCTCTCCCCCTCTCTCTCTCGTTTTGTTTCCTTTTTGTTTTATCCAACTATTTTCTCTCTAAGTGTCTTTTTCCTCTTTT
>NC_134819.1:36043674-36056174 GCF_046742065.1 Oratosquilla oratoria | reverse complement strand
TTCCTGATGTTTTCGAAGAGAATAATGACGTCACATATACGTGATGACGTCATCAATCTCAAAGAAACAAGTGACGTCATTACCCCCCACCGTTGGAAGAAGTGACGTCACTCTTCAGTTTCTCCTCACTCTGACGTCATTTTTCTCCATCAGGATAATGACGTCATTTATCTCCTGGAGAAAGAGCGGAGGAGAAACTCTATAGAGCGATTCCCTTTTTATTATCTCCATTTTTTCTCTTTTCCTCCTCTTTCTCTCTCCCCCCCTCTGTCTCTCTCTCTCTCTTCTCTCTCCACTTCCCTTTCATTACTCATTGAAAGTAGGGGTGGGGGTGGGGGGTTTTGGGTGGAGGTTCCACATCCTCCTCTTCCTCCTCCTCCCCTCTTCCTTCTCACCATCGGCGTCGTCTTTTTCCTCTTCCGACCTCCTCATTTCTTCCTGTCTTCTCGGTTTCTTCCCATCACTGCTCCTCCTCCTCGTCCTCCTCCTCTTCCTTCTCCTATTCATCCTCCTTCTTCTCCTCGTCCTTATCCTCTTTTTTATTTTAGTCCTCCTGTTCCTTCTCCTCCTTCTCGTCCCCATCCTCTTCCTTCTTCTACTCCTCCTCCTCCTCCTTTTCTACTCATCCCCTTTTTCCTCTTCCTCCTTGTCCTCTTGTTCCTCCTCTTCCTTCTTCACATCCCAACCTCTTCCTCCTTTTCATTCTTCTCGTCCTCGTCCTCTTCCTCCTGTTCCTCCTTGTCCTCACCCACTTCCTCCTGTTTCTCCTTGTCCTCACCCACTTCCTCCTTATTCTCAACCTCTTCATTCTCTTCCTCTCTCTCGTCCTCCTCCTCCTCTTCCTCCTCCTCCTCCTTGTCCTCACCCACTTCCTCCTTATTCTCAACCTTCCTCCTTATTCTCTTCCTCCCTCTCGTCGTCCTCCTCCTCTTCCTCCTTATCCCGCCTCCCTTCTGCAGGCGAATCTGCATGACCCATCAGCAGAAAATGGTCCTTGCCGACCACAGCCTCAGATACTTTTCCTCCTCCTCCTCCTCCTCCTCACTCCTCCTCCTCCTCCTCCTCCCTCCACCTTTGCCGCCACCAGACAGCTTCCTCCACTTCCTCTCCTCCTCCCCTCCATCTTCCCTAATCTCGTGGTTCCGTTTCTCTCGTTCTTTTCTTCAGTCACTCCCTAAATAGGAGACAGCAAACGCTCTCGGCTATGGACACGATCTCTCAGTTTCTCTTTCAGTGAGAAATAATCTCATCAAAACATTAGGAAGTCTTCATAGGAGAGATAACAGTCCTGGCGCGATCTGAGGAAGAGCCCATAGAGTTCCTTTGCGAGATCGTAATTACGGAAGCTTCTCTAGTCTCTGTTCTCTCCTTCTCTTATCATAGGCTCCTGTTCGTCTTCGGCAGAAGTCTTCGTTGGAGAAGTACCGAGACGGAAACTTCGACGTCGGTGACTTCGGAAAGCTCCTCAACGTCTCGCATTCGCTTAGTCGTGGGTTTGAATCCCGCACTCCTCTCCGAGTCCCAGCAGTGAGTGTTACCTGCCCCAACAGTCCCCAAAGGTGACGGCTTCGGCCTCAGCTACTCAGCGCCTCCTAGCGTAGGCTTCTCATCTGCACCTCCCGCTTGGGTTGGCTCTATTCCTCCATTACCTCCTCCTCTTCCTTCATCATCTCCTCCACAACTGTATCCTCCCCCTCCTCCTCCTCCTCCTCCTCCTCCTACCCTTTCTAATGTAGCTACCCTCCCGCCTCTATTCATCTATTATCTCCTCCTCTTCCTCCATCATCCCCTCCAAACCATATCCTCCTCCTCCTCCTCCTACTCTTCCTAATGTAGCTACCCTCCCGCCTCTATTCCTCCATTACCTCCTCCTCTCCCTCCATCATCTCTTCCACAACCGTATCCTCCTCCTCCTCCTCCTCCCCCTCCTAATCTTCTCCTTACCCATCCCACTCATTTTCAAATTCATTTTACCTTCCCCGTCCTACTTTTCTCTTTCTTTTTTCCTTCTTCCATTCTTTGATCTCTCTTCTCTCTTACTTTCTCCTCCGACATTTTTTTGTTTTAACTTTTTTCTGATTTCTATGCCTTCCTCTTCCTCCCTCCTCCTGCTCCTCTTCCTCTTCCTTTCTTCCCTCCTCTTCGTTGCCCTCAGCTTGGCATCGTTCACAATCCGAACCTTAGCTAAGGTCGCACCTCTTTACCTCCTCTTTTCTCATTTTTTTTTCTTTTTACTCAGAATTGCATTATTTCTTCCTCCATGTTCCACTTCTGTCGCTTTCGTACTTTCCCTTTGTCCCTCCTCTCCTTCCTCCCTCTTATTCGTTTATTTTCGTCTTCGTCTTCCTCCTCCTCCTCCTTCTACATTTTCCCCAGCAGCATCCTGGTACTTGTCCTTCGGGAGGCGTCTCACACTATTCCTCACCTCCTTATCTCCCTTTTCGCCTCACTTTCTCGTCATCTCACTTTCCGAACTCACTGTCGTTCATCACTTTCACCCGCGCATTTCCTTCTTTCTCCTTTCTCTTTCTTCTCTCTCTCTCTCTCTCTTTCTCTCTCTCTCTCTCTCTCTCTTTTGGCTCCTTTCCCCATCACCATTTCCACAACCCCACGAATTGCGTCAACGATCCTCCTCTTTCCAAATGGTCAAGGGCCGTTCTTGATAGCTCTACTCTGAATATGGATAAAAAATCTTGATGTTAAAAAAAAGTGTATTATATATATATATATATATATATATATATATATACACATATATACATATACTTCCTGACCCTAATTTAATTTTTTTTTTCATCTCGTATATAGGAAGACTAAAAATGACCATTACACTATGGGAGGTATTGCAGATATATGGGATAAGAGGAAAGCTGTGAAGCTGTTAAGAGCAATTAAGAGTTTTTACGAGAGTAGTAGAGCCTGTATTAGAATTAGAAATGGAGAGAGTGAGTGGTTTGAGGTAAAGGTGGGACTTCGCCAGGGATGTGTTATGGTTTCTTGGATGTTCAATTTATACATGGATGGGGTGATGCGAGAGGCGAATGCAAGGGTAATGGGCAGGGGACTGGATATGGTTATACAAAATGTAGAAATTTGGGGGGGGGGTGAGACAATTGTTTGCTGACGACACTGCGCTTGTAACAGGATCAGAGGAGGGGTTAAGGAAGTTAGTGACAGTTTGGGAAGGTGTGCAAAAGTAGGAAGTTGAAGATAAATGTGGGTAAAAGTAAGGTGATGAGATGTGCAAGGGGAGAGGATGGCAGCAAATTGGAAGTGAGTATTAAGGGAGAGAGACTGGAGGAAGTGGATAGCTTTAGATACTTGGGTGCGAATGTGGCGGGAAAGGGAGAAGTGGAGGTGGAGGTAGAATGTAGATTGAGAGAAGCAAGTAAATGTCTTGTGGGATTAAAAAGTGTATGAGAAATAGACATTAGGGAATAGATGCTAAGAGGAGATTGTATGAAGGAGGTGAGGAGGAGAGCGGTGGTGGAAGGGGAGTTGGGAGACAGGGTTGATGAAAGAGTATCAGGATGGTTTGGGCACATGGAAAGAATGAGTGAAGAAAGATTAGTAAAAGAGACGTGGAAGGCAGAGGTGGAAGAGGTGAACATGAAGGGGCGACCAAGGATGAGATGGATGGATGGGGTAAAAGAGGCATTGGGAAACAGGGTGAATGTCTGTTGAGGAAGGAAGGGAGAAGATAGAAAATAGGGGTGAATAGAGAATGGTTGTGTATGGATGATGCTGTGATGCATGGGAGGGAGTGGGTGGGAGATTGGGGTTGAGGGAGTATGTGTGAATCATAGTTTGACGCAGCCCGAAGGGATTTGTCCCCGTCTTCTCTTTTTCTGCATGAGGGAACGGAGAGGGGGGGGTCGCCGATTTAATGAAGCGGCCTTGCTATGGATGTGCTGTGTCTTGTATTGCTTTTGATCCAGGGATGACCCGTCATCCAGGAGGAGCCAAGAAAAGAGGGAGGGAGGGGTGGTGAATGGGAGTGGAGTATGTGGGGATGAAATGGGTGGGAGTGGATTTATGCCTTTGACTTTGGATACCTCCCTTGTAAGGGGGAAAAATCCGTTGGTATATGTATGTAAAAATAACCAGTTATTGGGCAAAATCACTTTTACCGCTCTGTTGACAAGATGTCAAAAGTTGTTTATTCAAAAAAATGAATTAAAAATATTTTTTATATATACTAAGACACATTTCAGTATTAAGCTACATTTCACTGAGATATCTAGGTTTACTGAAAATACCTCATATATTTTTACTGAGTATGTCAATAGGCAGAAAAGGGTTTGATTAAACGTTGATCTATATGGCTAAGCGATTTTATTAATTTCTTTTTGTGATTTGTTGTCATTGTCTCCATATTAATTTACGTTAGCTTCGTTCAAACTTTCGTTACTTGATTTTGATCTATTTCAATTAAAAGATTTAATCCCCTTGATATGGCAACTCACTTTAACAAAGTTATTTGGACTCAAACCGACATTTTTTTCTTAAATTCAGTAGCAGACTATATCATTTTTGTCTGGCTTATAACGAAAATATAAATTCTATTCTTGCAAACTATAAGCATCTTTTTCTATTTTCATTTTTCTTTTGACTTCTTATTTTTTCTATCAAACGCTCTCAGGGGATTTTCTTTTTCTTTAGCAGACGCTGGGTTCATGATCTGAAGGAGTTCATTAATATGACTATCGACAAGATATTTTTTCTCAGAGAAATCTCAAAGCTAATGATGTTTCTTCGACAGATCCTCTGAGTGTTCGACATATTCGTGTAATCCTGAAGTGGTTTCAGAAACGGCTTTCATTACGTAGCTACCAGTGGAAGATACTTCAGTAACATGTCAATTCTTTGACGTGTAAGATACATGTCCTTATGAAACGATACATAACTATTAGCTATCATATTTTGCAAAGTCAAACGTCCATTTCCTCCAGAAATATATAACTATAAAGCCGCTAATTATGAAAATAATTTTTTTTTCTGTCAAAGAAGATATAATGTTGATGCAGTTTGGTGCGCTATTGTTTTTATCAAATGATCCGCAAAAAAAAAGCTTGATTAATACAAACGACATGACGTCATCACTGCGAGCTTCGTCGTGTAGCCGAAGTGAATGTCGGTATTAAACTGTCTTCATATGATTTATGGTACAAATATCCTGGATGTGATTGGTTATTTTGAATCATAAAAATTTAAATAGTATGAAGACTATGTCAAAATAAAATATCTCTTTTTCTAGGTCTTTTCTTTTTATTATTTTGTCTAGCAAATTATGTCTACTGCAAAGAAAAACAAACACATTTGGTATTCAAACTACCAGTCGTCGAGGAAAAATATGACGCATTTGATAAAGTATCCGGACGTGACTTACCCCCAAAAAACAATATATATATATTTTTTCGCTGCATCTGGCAGCATAAACACAAAATGTGTCACATTCTTTTTTCTTTAGTAAACGCTCTGTACCCAAATTGTTGAAAATAAAGGGACGAAGAATATGATTTAGATGCTTGGCTCTATAGCCAAACCACAGGTAATTCACGTATTTTTTTTTTATAAAATATTACTTTCATGAGGAAGAAATGATATTAATGAGACTTCGAGAGAAGGAGGAAGAGGAGGAAGAAGAGGAGGAGGAGGAGGAGGAAGAGGAGGAGGAGGAGGAAGAGACCTAGAGAAAGAGAAAGAGAGAGGAGAGACAGAAAGATATATAGAGAAAGATATAGAGATAGAGAGAGATAGAGAGAGAGAGAGAGATAGAGGGAGAGAGAAAGATAGAGGGAGAGAGAGAGAAAGAGAGAGAGAGAGAGAGAGAGAGAGAGAGAGAGAGAGAGAGAGAGAGAGAGAGAGAGAGAGAGAGAGAGAGAGAGAGAGAGAGAGAGAGGGATAGATAGATAGATAGATAGATAGATAGATAGAGAGAGAGGGAGAGAGAGAGAGGGAGAGAGACAGAGATAGAGAGAAAAAAATGAATGCAAGAGCGAGGAACAGAGAGCAAAAGAGAGTGATAAAGAGGGACCCGAGAGAAACGCGCATAATCATTCATCAGCGCCCTTTTACGGCCGCCTTCGGTAGGGAGGGGGTGGGAGGGGGTGGGAGGGGGAGGGAAGGGGAGGAGGGGAGGAACCCGTGGGAAACTCCTGACGGGAAAAGAGGGGGGAGGAAGGGGAAGAGGTGGCAAGGGAGGGGGAGGGGTGGGAGGGGAGGGGGAGGAAGGGGGAGAACGGAACAAGTGGGGGAGGAATGGGAGGGAGAGAAGGAGGGGGAGGAGGTGGGAGTGGGGAGAGGAATGGGAGTGGATCTGATATAGGTGGGGGGGGGGAGGAATGGGAGGTTCTCCCTCTGTAATGGTCGCTTCGAGGTGCAACAACTGGTCATGGGAGGAATCACCCCCCGAACAATATTGGGTTACGTTCGGACAACCCCCCCCGTCAGATCAACTTCCTCTTAATTGGTGTTCTGTGGCCAACCGTCTCGGATTGATTAGGTGGATGGGGAGGAGAAGGGGGAGGGGGAGGGGGAGGGGGAGGGGAGGAGAAGAGAGGGAAAGGGAGGGGAAGAGAGGGGAGTGGAGGGTGGGAGGGGAGGGGAGAAAAGAGAGGGTCAGGAAAAGGAAAGGGAAGAGAGTGGAAGGGAGGAGAGGGGAAGAGTAGGAGAGGGAGAAGGGAGGGGAGGGGAGGATAAGAGAGGGGAGGGGAGGGAGAGGGGAGGGGAGGAGAAGAGAGGGGAGGGGAGGAGAAGAGAGGGGAGAGGAGGAGAAGAGAGGGGAGGGGAGGAGAAGAGAGGGGAGGGGAGAAGAGAGGGAAGGGGAGGGGAAGCAAGGAAAAGGGAAGAGAGTGGAAGGGAGGGGAAGGGAGAGGTAGGAGAGGGGAGAGGAGGGAAGTGGTAGAAGAGAGAAATGTAGTGGAAGTGGGGAACAGAGGAGATGGACATAAACGCGAGTAAGAGGGAACAGAGAGAGAAAAAGAGAAAAGTGAGAAAGGAGAGCGGGCGGGTGAGGAGAGATATGGAAGAAGAGAGAGGGAAGAGGTTGCGAGACAGAGAGGAAAGGAAAAGGAGAGAGGGGAAAGGGGAGAGAGGGGAAAGGGAAGAGGGAAGAGAAAAGAAAGTGAAGAATGGAGGGAGTAGAATGAGAAGACTATGAATAAAGGGAGAGGGGAGAGAGAGAGAGAGAGAGAGAGAGAGAGAGAGAGAGAGAGAGAGAGAGAGAGAGAGAGAGAGAGAGAGAGAGAGAGAGAGAGAGAGAGAGAGAGAGTGAGAGGGAGGGAGAGAGAGACAGAGAGATAGAGATAGAGAGACAGATAGAGACAGAGAGATAGAGACAGAGAGAGAGAGACAGAGAGAGAGAGACAGAGAGAGAGAAAGAGAGAGACAGAGAGAGAGGGAGAGAGAGACAATGAGAGAGAGAGAGGGAAAGATAGATAGATAGATAGATAGATAGATAGATAGAGACAGAGAGAGGGGGAGAGAGAGACAGAGAGAGAGGGAGAGACAGAGAGAGAGGGAGAGAGAGGGGGGAGAGATAGAAAGATAGATAGATAGAGAGAGAGAGGGAGAGAGAGAGGGGGGAGAGATAGATAGAGATAGAGAGAGATAGATAGAGATAGATTGATAGAGAGATACATAGAGAGAGGGAGAGAGATGTATAGAAAGAGATAGATACTGTAGATAGAGAGAATAAAACAAGAGTAATGGAGGGTGCTGTTGGGAAGGAGGAAGAAAGAATGGAGAAGGGAGTGAGTGAGTGAGTGAGTGAGTGAGGGAGTGAGGGAGGGAGGGAGGGAGGGAGGGAGGGAGAGGAAGTGACGTGAGAAGAGGAGCGTGGGAGTATTGGGTTCTCACTGCGAAGTATATT
Organism: Oratosquilla oratoria; assembly: GCF_046742065.1. Classification (NCBI taxonomy): domain Eukaryota; kingdom Metazoa; phylum Arthropoda; class Malacostraca; order Stomatopoda; family Squillidae; genus Oratosquilla; species Oratosquilla oratoria. Next base: position 36,048,301 of record NC_134819.1, on the reverse strand, counting down.
ACGGGAAAAGAAATGAAGAAGAGTTGGAGGAGAAGAGGGACGAGGAGAGGAAGAGGGACGAGGAGAGGAGGGGAGGAAGAGGAAGAAGGGGAGGAGAGAAAGGGGAATGAGGGGAAAGAGGTGAGAACGGCAGTAAGGGGAGATAAAGGTGAGGAATAGAAGAAGAAAGAGAAATAGAAGGAGGAGGAAGAGAAGGAAAAGGAGAGGAGGAGTAGTACGGGGGATGAGGAAGAGGAGGAGAAGGAGAATTAAGAGGACATGGAGAATAAGGATGAGGAGGAGAATAAGAAGGAAGAGGAGGAAGAATAAGAGGAGTAAGAAGGGGAGGAAGTGAATAAGGAAGAACAGGAGGAGGAGAGAGAGAGAGGAGCAAGAAGAGGAAGAGAGAGAGGAGGAAGAAGGGAAGGAGAAGGAAGACGAGGAGGAGGAGGAGGAGGAGGGGGAGACTAAATAGGAAGAGGAAGAGGAGGAGAGAGAGGAGGATGAGAGAGAGGAGGAAGAAGAGGAAGAGAGGAGGAAGAAGTGAAAGAGGAGGAAGAAGAGGAAGAGAGGAGGAGGAAGAAGTGAAGGAGGAGGAAGGGGAGGAGGAGGAGGAGAATAAGAAGGAAGAGGAAGAGGAGGAAGAAAAGGAGAACAAGGGGGAAGAGGAGAAAGAAAAGGAGAAGGAAGACGAGAAAGAGGAGAAAGAGAAAGAGGAGAATAAGGAGGAAGAGGAAGAAGAGGATGAAGAGGAGGAGAGAGAGGAGGAAGAAGAGGAGGAACAGGATGGAATGGAAGAGGAGGAGGAGGAGAGAGAGAAGATAAAGAGGAGGAAAAGAAGGAAGAGGAGGAAATGGAGGAGGAGGAGGAGGAGGAGAGAGAGGAGGAAGAAGAGGAGGAAGAGGAGGAAATGGAGGAGGTAGAGGAGGAGAGAGAAGAGGAAGAGGAGGAAGAGGAGGAAGAGGAGGAAATGAAGGTGGAAGAGGAAGAGGAGGAAGAGGAGGAAGAGGAGGAGGAGGAAGAGGAGGAAGAGGAGGAAATGGAGGAGGAGGCAGGTCTAACGAAAACGAACGAGCAATATGTCAGCGTCAGTCTGGTTCCCGATAATCATGGGAAATTTCTTCTCTTCTCCCGCTTCTGGAGCCGAAATTTCAACGGAAATAACGGACTTAACGGAATTAACGGAAACAGAAGAAGAAGAAAAAATAAAACAAATTAGTTTCTACTGTTGCAGGTGGTATGTTTTCTTGAAAAAAGAAAAGAAAAAAAAAGAAACTGATAAAAGTGAACAAAACAATAATGAAGAGGAATAGATTGTAGAAATTGACGAAAACGAAAATAAGAATATAATGTCGATCTGCGTAATTACTCTGCCATCTGCCCTCCCACTTCCCCCTTTATTCTTCCAGACCGACAACCGAGGTCAAATAATGACCTCATTTGACGGTTTCGACTTCACGAAAGGATGCACCTGATTGGTCCATTCGGAAGTGACGTAATCAGAACCACCTCCAATAGCTACCCGAACGTTGTGACACATTTTTTCATATTATTTAGGCTCGTGTCACATCATTCAGCCAAAGCTGTGACTTCAGAAAGGAGTTGAACGATGATTAGTGAAAAGAAATTACACTTGGAGACGCTTAGCCTTATCCAAAGACGTCACCTTTGCCTTACGTGTACAGGTAGCAATGAGAAGGGGCATTGATTTTCAGTAGGAAATGAATAAAGATTAATTAAATAAATGAATGAATAAATTTATTAATAAAATAAATGAATAAGTAGGTAAGTAAATGAATAAGCAGATGAATGAGGAATAAATTGATAAAAATATGAATAGTAGATACATAATATAAACTGCGAGTTAATGATGGGTTACATTAATTTGGAAATTCAGTAACTCTGTTGTTATTAGTTACCGACCATTTGTCGTTGAGAACAAACCTCTCAGACAAAATAGATTTTTTCTTCTTCTTCTTCTTCTTCTTCTTCTTCTTCTTCTAAAAAAAAAAAAAAAAAAAAAAAAAAAACGAAATTCGAGATAACGTCACAGCATCTTCGAGTTGATCAAGTGTTCAACGCCGCGCGGTTCGAATTCTTGCCTCTCTTCTTTTTCTTTTTCGAAACCGAACTCAAATTACCTGGTGACTTATCGAACAAGGTTCCCAACAACGGGCTATCACGCTTAGCCACCACGCAGAGCGGACACCGACAAAAACATTGAAAAACAAATTGAAATTGCAATCCTGGCCAAACTTTTTTGTACAATAAAGATAATATTTATTAAATAATACTAACTTAATTTTCTTAATATATCTTGCCTCTGCCTCCCTCCTCCTCCTCCTCCTCCTCCAAGCCTCTGTACCTCCAAACCTCCTTAGAGACTTCTTCCTCAACCAAGTGATGTACTGTGACCATTTCATTCTGGTTAAAATAAGACGATAATCAAACTACAATGTCATTTAGATTAAAAAATGAATAATCAGGAAAATGTAAACAAAATATTTAAATAAATCAATTAGACACAAATAGATCAATCAATGAATAAATAAATGAAAATAGATAAACGAATTAGCGAATACAAGGATAATTATATAAATGATAAATAATCTAATAGATAAATTCATACATTGATAAATGAATAAAAAATAAATAATCAATAAATAAACAAATAAATAGAGAAACAGATTAAGGTCAAATAAATACGAGTATATGAATATATTAATAAACAATTGGTAGATTAACCTATAATTGAATTAACAAAACGATATGCCATAAACGATTGTGTGTAATTCATCGCCATGGTCTTGGATCACGTGTTGGACTCGTGATCGACATCTACTACCCTCCCGGAGTTCATATATGACCGACCTATGGGTAATGATGTGACCTTACACGCACACACGCCCCCAACTCCCCGCCCACGAGAGTTGGAGTAACGACTCGCAGCGCAGCGATACTGAAATTATTTCACCCTTGGGCAGGATTCGAACCCAGACCGCCGTAGTGGCGGCCACGGACTCTGCCACTGCGCCATGCGAGTGTGTGTGTGTGTGTGTGTGTGTGTGTGTGTGTGTGTGTGTGTGTGTGTGTGTGTGTGTGTGTGTGTGTGTGCATGTGTGCGTGTGCATGTGTGCGTGTGCATGTGTGTGTTTGTGTTTGTGTCTTTGTGTGTGTGTGTGTGTGTGTGTGTGTGTGTGTGTGTGTGTGTGTGTGTGTGTGTGTGTGTGTGTGTGTGTGTGTGTGTGTGATAGCCATCGCCTCTCTTCCTGCGGAGGGGAGGAGGTGAGGGTAGGAGGAGGTGGAGAGTTACAAGAAAGATGTAAGGGCGACAGTTGAAAGGAAAGATATCGGAAGTTGAAATTGATCATTCTTCTTTCCTGGACCGAGAGGAATCTCCATACCTACAAGAATAAGTATCTCTGGTCCACAGGGGTACCGTCAATTCGTGAATATTGAGCGTATAAAATGTATACACATGAATCTTCATGCGGGGAATGATGGATGGAGGGAGAAGGGAAGAGAAAGGGAAGAGAGAAGGAAAATGTGGAGGAAGAAAGGGAGAGAAGAAAGGAGGGAAGAGAGGAGGGAGGAGAGAAAGGAGGGAGAGGAGGGAGGAAAGGAAAGATCGCGATAAAGAGAGGAGGAAGGAAAAGAGAAAGGGGGAAATGGAGAAAGAGTGGAGAGGGGAAAGAAAGGAGGGGAGAAGAATGGGAGCGGTTAAAGAGGAAGAGAGAAAGGGAGGGAAGGAAGAAGAGAGGGGTTAGGAAGACAGAGAGAAAAGGGGAGATAAGAGGGAGAGAGGAAGGGAAGAGAAGGAGGGCGAAGAGAGGAAGGGGAGTCAAGAAGGGAGAGAGAGGGAGGTGAGAGAGGAGATGAGAGAAAGAGAGGAGAGAGAGAGAGAGAGAGAGAGAGAGAGAGAGAGAGAGAGAGAGAGAGAGAGAGAGAGAGAGAGAGAGAGAGAGAGAGAGAGGGGGGAGAGGAATTACAGTGAGGGAGACAAGAAAGAAAGAAAAAGGTAAGTGTAGGATAGGTTGGGATGGGTAAAGGGAGATGGTGAGGGAAGGAAAGGAGGGAGGAGGGGAAGGAAGGAAGGAAGGAAGGAAGGAGAGAAGGAAGGAGGGAAGGAAGGAAGGAAGGAGAAAAGGAAGGCGGGATGGGGAAACGGGAGGGATAGGATAACGGAAGGAGAGGGAGAGAAAAAACAAGACGGGAGGGAAGGAGGAAGGAAGGGGGAAGAAGAAGGGAAGGAAGGAGGGAAGGGAGGAAAGGAGAGAGGGGGAAAGGAGAGAGGGGGGAAAGAGAGAGGGGAGAAGGAGAGAGAGGAGAAGGAGAGAGGGGAAAAAGGAGAGACAGGAGAAGGAGAGAAGGGGAAAGAGAGAGGTGAGAAGGAGAAAGGTGGAAAGGAGAGAGAGGAGAAGGAAAGGGTGGGAAAGGAGAGGAGGAGGAAGGAGAGGGGGGGAAAGAGAGGTGGGAAGAAGAGGGTGGGAAAGAAGAGAGGGGGGAAAGAGAGAGGTGGGAAGGAGAGGGTGGGAAAGGAGAGAGGGGGGAAGGAGAGAGGGGGAAGGAGAGAGGGAGAAGGAGAGAGGGGGAAAGAGAGAGGTGAGAAGGAGAGAGGTGGGAGGAGAGAGGAGACAGGGGGGGAAAG
>NC_134819.1:36026174-36031174 GCF_046742065.1 Oratosquilla oratoria | reverse complement strand
TCTTTCTCTCTCTCTCTTTCTCTCTCTCAAAATCGTATATATTCACATACATTGTCTTAATGTAGATACACAGCCACTGACAAATCTCCTACCTCTGTACTTGAACCTATGTGTGGAAACAAGAGCTTCCTCTGCCTAAGTATATCTCTCTATATATTGTCTTATTTTAAAGTAATACGAATGTTGCTCTACTAAACCCTTTCCTCCATTTCACCTTTGTGACTCCAATTCTTCAGGGCGATATTGTCCATAATGATAGAAGCGATGGTTATTGATGATAAAAAATGTAACAAGTTTGATCGAGTACATTAATGAATACATCAAACATCAGTAAAAAAAGAAATGATAAAAGAATTACGAGTAAATGAATGAGTGTGTGTGTGCGCGGATAAGTGTACGTGTGATTCACCATGGTCTTGGATCACGTGTTGGACTCGTGATCGACAGCTATTTCCCTCTCGGACGAGAGCTCAGAGCTCATATATGACCGATCTATGGGTAATGCTGTGACCTTACACGCACACACACACACACACACCCAACGCCCCGCCTATGAGAGTTATTTCAGCGCAGCGATACTGAACTTATTTCAGCCCTGGGCGGGATTCGAACCCGAACCACCGTAGTGGCAGCCGGGAACTCTACCACTGTGTGTGTGTGTGTGTGTGTGTGTGTGTGTGTGTGTGTGTGTGTGTGTGTGTAAGTGTATGTGTGTATGTGTTATTGTGTGTGGGTTATCACACTGGGCTATGAGGTAGGTACCACCCACCCCCAGAACTTGTTCCACCGTAGAATTACTATAATGAACTATTTTCTCAACAAAACTACATAGAATGTCACTTGATATGTTGGAGGGAAATCATTTTCCTTCAGCAAATCTACGCCAAGAGTCGGAGGAAAAATTACCCAGTGTGATAGCGACTCAAGGAGACTAACAGAGAGGAGAGACATCAGGTGTGATATTTTTTTTTTTTTTTTTTTTTTTTTTTAGAAATGCTCTGTGAATCTGGTCCATAGGGGTCCCATTAAGTCCCTTCAAGACACTGAATGTATAAATCATATGCATTCAATCAGAGCTGGGCGCGTTCCTCTTTAGTTTGGCCGCGGTTAGCGTTCTAAAACTATTAAAGCAATATAGGTGGCGGTATAGTACGTGGCCGACCTTATGGATGTGGCCTACGAAATTTTTCTTTGGTATAGTATGTGGCCTACCGGACTTTTATTTCAGTATGAACCTGTCTCTTAAGCTTTAATAGTTTGGGAGCGCTAACCGCGGCCAAACTAAAGCGGAACGCACCTAGGAACGCACAGAGGAACGCGCCCAGATATGCCCTTAATACCCTATATCTCAGGCTTAAGGTGAACCTGGGAAGGGAATAGGGAAATGGTTCAGGTGTGGGGTAGTGTGTAGTAGCCATTAAGAAACTATAGTCCCTTTACTAATTATTTACTAAATAACCACATAACTCACAATTTCCCTTGGCTCTCCTGTCGTAGATAAAATATTCCTGTTCAAGCTGACACCAGACGATTTTATCTATTTAGAACGGATGATTAACACTTTCCCAACGAAGTCTGTGACTCAACTGAATTCGATTTGTAAACAATCAAGATGGCGGTGGGAACTTTCAAACTTCTTCAATTTGAATTTCTTCCTATGACTCTTCTATCTTTTTAACAAGTCTTTCCAGGTCAATCTTTTATCTAATTTATCTGTTGTCGGTCTAGCTACCATTGGATAAGCCCCGAGAGGACAAATGGCCTTCAATAAAGTCGAAGAGAGAGAGAGAGGAATACAGAGGGCCGCACTTCGTCCGGCACGGGAAGAACTGTCGTAGATATTGAGAAACTGTTGTTGTTCTGTCGATTTGAAAAATGAGACAAACAGATGAGATCTTCCAGGAGAGCTGTGCGCGCGTGCACGCACGCACTCACTCACACACACACACACACACACACACACACACACACACGCACGCACACACACACGCACGCACACACACACATTAATCGACGGTGCAGTGGTACCGTTCTCGACTATGGTGGGCAAGGAATTGAGAGTATGTGTGTGTGTGTGTGTGTGTGTGTGTGTGTGTGTGTGTGTGTGTGCAAGGTCATATCATTATTCACAGATTGGTCCATATATAAGTGCTGGGCTCTCAATCGGTTGAATGATAGCTGCGGATCACAAGTTCAACACGTGACCCATGACCGTGCTGAATCACAAACACACACACACGCACACACACACACACACACACACAATCGCACACTCACACACACACACACACACACACACACACACACACACACACACACACACACACACACACACACACACACACACACACACACACACAGGTAAATAGAAATACCTCTTGTATTACCTTCTAACTCTTCCTCCACCTGCTCCACCTTTCCTTCAATTCTCTATTCACTTTTTCTTCCCCTCCATCCTGTCCATCAGTTCGACAAAGCAATCTTAAAAAAAACTGCAGGCAGGGCTGCCAACCCTTGCGAACAGGTGTACCAGTCGTCAATCCTCTGAAAGGAAAAGTTGGTCAAATGTCCTACTGGGGTTGACAGGATAAAGATCTCCATTTTATTTGGTCTGATTTTTTCCGAATTTTGGTACTTTTTTCTCTTTTAACCCTCACAACACCAGTGACATACATAAATCGGTTTGTAAGTTTCTGTTTCCGCCTGGCGAATTTGTTCAGAAGTGGGAAAACGTCCGGCTAGGTTCCGCGACATATTGCCAGCACATCTGACCCCCAATTGTGGTCTTCTTGAAGATCGTCTGTCTTTCTGACGGCTCAATGACGGCTTTCTTTTGGCTCGCACGGGCGCAACCAACCCACCACTTCCCACGGACACTCTCAAGTCATAAAATAGCGTGTTTTGCTTCTTCTTTTTCCTCATTTTCCTTTCTCTCCGTCTCCTCCTCCTGCTCTTCCTCATTTTGATCACCTTCTTCTTCACGTCCTTAAATTTCTTGTTTATATTATTCTTGTTTTTCTTGTTGCTGCTGTTGCTGTCCTTCATTTTCTTCTTCTTCTTCTTCCTCCTCTTCTACTTTTTCATATTCCTCTTCTTCTTCTCCCGGCCGTCTCCTCTCCTCTACTCTTTCTCATCCTCCTTTTCCACCCTTTCTTTTTCCTTCTCCTCCTTTTCCTTCTTACTTTTCCCTTCCCTCTCTCTCTCTCTCTTCTTCCCTTCCTCGACTTCTTGATCTCCTGTCCTTTTATTCCTTGATCGTTTCTGTCTCTTCTCTTTCTCCTTCTCCCCATTGTCTTTAGAACCATAAAGGAGAGTCAAAGACAATTTTCTGTACAAGGTATCACTTCCCTCCTCGTCCTCATTCCTTTCATCTTTCTCCTCCTCTTTGTCCTTGTCCTTCAGCTCCTCCTCCTTCTCCTCCTCCTCCTCGTCCTCCTCTGGACCCGCTTAAGCCTGGGACGCTTTGTAATGTCATCATCACCCTCGTCATCCTCCTCTTCCTCCTCCTCTTCCTCCTCCTCAGTTTGTATTTGTTGGCCGAACGTGCTCAACTTGTGTACATTCTCGGTGCAGCATAAACACCGAGCTTACGATATTCATAATGAGTTCGTTTATTTGGTTGGCGTAAATATGCTTCCGTGAGAACGCAAGCATCCCACTTAGTCGGGCGTCTTTGAGGATATTATGTCGCCCTGCCTCACGGCCGGTTCGGAGTGACATATTCCAATATTCATTCTATTTCCATTCTATTTCCTTACCTATTTCGTTTTGTTTATTATTTATTCGTCATTGAATTTATGTGTTTATTCACTTAGTTATTCATCATTGAACCTGTTTCATATTATCCATCCCTTTCTGTGTATTCTTTAAGTACGTTTACTAATTTCTGATGTATATATTATTTATTTATTTATCTATTATTCATTATTTATTTACTATCTATTTATTATTTATTTACTATTTATCATCTATTATTTATTATTTGTTATTTATAATCTATTATTATTTATTATTATTATTTATGATTTATTATTTATGATTTATTATTTATGATTTATTATTTATGATTTATTATTTATGATTTATTATTTATGATTTATTATTTATTACTTATTATTCATTATTTATTATTCATTATACTTCAAACTAATTTCTGATGTATATATTATTTATTTATTTATCTATTATTCATTATTTATTTACTATCTATTTATTATTTATTTACTATTTATCATCTATTATTTATTATTTGTTATTTATAATCTATTATTATTTATTATTATTTATTATTTATTTATTATTTATTATTTACTATTTATGAATTTATTATTTATGATTTATTATTTATTACTTATTATTCATTATTTATTATTCATTATACTTCAAACTTCTCTTCATTCTATAATTTTTTTTGACTTTCCAAATACATATTTACAGTATTTATACACTTATTCTTATCATATATCATATTTAGTTATATATTTTTCTATTCAATTATCTATATATCTATTCATTATCATTTAATCTACCACTTTTCAATATTCATTTATTTATCTTAGTCCTGATTAGTTATCTATCAAATTAGTTACCTATTAACTTTCCTGTTGAGTGGTTATCTATACAAACACTAATTAATTCTTATTCAGATATTCACCTCTTTTATAAAATAACTTTGTACATCCTAATGCCACCTGCCAGCTTATGTCACTGTTAAAAAAAAAAAAAAAAAAGAGATGCCACTAGATTCAAAACAGATACTCGTGTGTTCTAAGATTAAGTTTATGTTCGGAGTGGCAGTGCCTAGATTGTGGCACTAGATTCTTGGCATTTCCTGCTGGGTGCCAAAGTTCAAGAAATGAGTTCTTAGTAGGTTAAACACTATGTAACGACATTTCATTTCATTAGTATTATTGAATAAAGTCACTATATGTTGATGGCCACAGTTTGTGAGATGTATTACAGTTATTTTGTGTGCTGGAGTTTTGGGTGTATCAAATGTA
>NC_134819.1:36013674-36021174 GCF_046742065.1 Oratosquilla oratoria | reverse complement strand
GAGATGCAAGCGGAGCCAGAACTCTTGCATGAGAGCGAATTGTAGACAATTCGAGAACTAAGCTAGAGATCGATTGTTTGAGAGGTGGAGATCGATTGTTGGAGAGGTGGAGGTCGATTGTTGGAGAAACAAATGTGACTCCTCGACCTCTTTGTCAATTTTCTCTGCCGTCAGGTGATTTTATTCAAAATAACGAAAGCTTCTTGAATCAGAAGGGTTAAGACACCTCGCTGAGCTCTTCGGGTACTCTACTCGAATTAGGTGATTATTCTCTCATCCGCCAGGTAATTTTATTCAGTTGAGGGATAGATCTTGGGCACCAAAGGGTTAAAAGGAAGTTATAAAAAAAAAAAAATAAGAGGAAAAAATTTACAGGACACAGGAAGATGGATAGACTCCAGGACTCCCCCGACTCCTTTCTAAAGGAAGTCGTCAGCTTGAAGAGTATAAAGGCGAAATAGACTCCCACTCCTTTCTTCCCAACAACACTCCGAGCCACCCTTTCCCCCTCTCCCTCCCCCCCTCTCTCTTCCTATCATCCGGGTGGATAAAACTGTCTGGTATCAGTCAAAACAAAATATGTAATGCATGGCGTTATGTTTCCTCCTCCTCCTCGCCCTCCTCCTCGCTCTCCTCTTCCTCCTCCTTATTCTTTCCTTTTCTTCCTTCAGTACACTATTTTCCTCCTCCTCCTCCTTCTCCTCCCCCTTTTCCTTTTCCTCCTCATGTTCACTTCTTGTCCTCTTCTCCTTCCTCCTCCTCTTTATTCCTCAAAAAAGATATGTTCCTTTCGTCTTTCTTTATTCTTCCTGTTATTACTCTCTTTCTCCTTCTTCTTCTTCTTCTTCTTCTTCTTCGTCCTCTCCTCTTCGTTTGTTGTTACATCTCTTCACCTTCGAGATTCGAACTCTTTGATCCCTCACTCGCTCGCTCCCACTGCCTCACTCCTTCTTTTCCCTCTGAAGATCATTCTCTCCTCCCTCGCTCCTAATATCCTCCGTCATTTCTCCCTCTTTCCTCCCTCCCTCTCTCTCTCACTCTCTCTCTCTCTCTCTCTCTCTCTCTCTCTCTCTCTCTCTCTCTCTCTCTCTCTCTCTCTCTCTCTCTCTCTCTCTCTCTCTCTCTCTCTCTCTCACTGCCAGGTTATTTTTTTCTTCTCGATCCATTTCCCTACTTTACTTCCTCGCTCCCTCTCTCCCGTTCTGCACACTCGTTTCCTCTCTCCATTATCTACCCCTCTCTCCTCCCTCGCTCCCTCTCTCGATCCCCCTCTCTCCTCCCTCGGTCCCCAAGATCCTTTACGTCGTTTCAGTGTTTCCTGTGACCTTCACTCTGTCCCTCCTCTTCCCTCAATCCCCCCTCCCCGCTCCCCCCTCCCCCCACTCCCTCCTCCCTCCCCCTCCTACTCTTTCTGTTGACTCTCTTAGCGAGCGTAAATACGCGCATCGTCTCTCTCTCTCTCTCTCTCTCTCTCTCTCTCTCTCTCTCTCTCTCTCTCTCTCTCTCTCTCTCTCTCTCTCTCTCTGCCCCAGGGAGAGAATATTGTTTGCACATTAAAGAAGAGTGGTGGGAGGGGACGGGAGGGGAGGGGGAGACGTTAGGTGAGGGGGAATGAAGAGGGTGTGGGGAGGGGACAAAAATGAAGAATATCAGCAATACGAAAAAAATAGCAAGTGTGTGTGTGTGTGTGTGTGTGTGTGTGTGTGTGTGTGTGTGTGTGTAATATTGATGATAATGATAATAATAATAATGATAGAAATAATGATAATGATAATAATGATAATAATAATAATAATAATAATAATAATAATAATAATATTATCATTATACGGTTTATTGGGTATAGCAGCATTACTGCTGAAAATATATATCCTACAAGATTATGACACTATAAAACTATGACAGTGAAAAGATGTTACAAGCATATAAAAAAACTGCGTGTGTGTGTGTGTGTGTGTGTGTGTGTGTGTGTGTGTGTGTGTGTGTGTGTGTGTGTGCGTACGTGCGTGTGTGTGTGTGTGTAGGGAAAACGTATAGGAAGTTTTCAATTTTGTGTGCAAAATGTTTTCAAGTTGGGGAAGCGATAGCAAATACTTTTAAAACTCAGAGAGGGAAGAAGCTTTAGCAAGTTATGGCAAGTGAAGAAGAGTGAATGATCTAAAAATTACCAAAACAAAGAAAAAAGAAGAATTTGAAAAGGAAAAGAGGGAATAGAAGCCAATCTAAAGGAGGGGGTAGTTCTGTAAAATATAAATAACGAGATAAATTGATAAATAAAGGAATAGAGGAATACATTTATAAACAAAAGAATAAGTGAGTTATGAATTAACCGATGAATAAATCTATAAATTACAAATGTGGTAAATAGATAGATGTGTAAATGAATAATAAATAAGTAAATAAATGAATGAATAATAGATAATAGATAATAAGTGAATAGATAAAGATAAATGAATAAACATATATAAACGACAAATACATAAACAAATCAATACATAAAAACAAATAAAATGAAACAGAAAACGTGTGTAACCATATTATATATATATATATATATATATATATATATATATGTATATATATATATATATATATATATATATATATATTCACAAGAGCTATTGGATTATAATATAAGATAGAGTTGACCACGTTAAATCTCACGATAATTGCAAATACATACCAAATGTTTCACCACTGAGGTCTGAGAGATAATATACAAAAAATAATTACACTCGCAGGGTCCTGTCTTTTCGTCTTTATCTGTTAACCCTTGGGTTTAAGTTCATCTCACTTTTCTCACCCGACGTCTGGTAGGATAATCCCTGTCAGCTAGCGGGCTTTGTTCCAATGATTTTCTTCATTCCTCTCTATTTTGATACCTTTACTCTTTTTCCACCAATTGCAGATATTCTCTTCTTCTTTCCAGCGTTCCTTTCACATCGTCGATCCATCTCTGTGTCCACCTCCCAGTCTTCTTGAGGTGGATTTCCATGTCTAAGTCTCTTTGTTTCTATGATTTCTTTAAGATCTGTTATTCCGAGTTCCTCCTTTATTTGCGAATTTTTGGTTCTGTCCATTTTCGTTACCGCTTTTTATACTTCTTAACACCTTCATCTCCACTGCTCCTATCATCTTTTGTGAAATGACATTTAACCGGTATCATTTTTGTCCTTAATAAGAGGGTATAGTGCACCGGGGTTTTGGTTAAATTTGTTGGTTCTCTTAACAGCTTAAATTTCTTCGTCTCTTCTCCTCATCCTTTTTGACTCCCAAATACTTCAAATTCCGTGACCTGTCTCACCCTTTCATTTCCGATACTTATATTTAGTCGTTTATTTTCTCTACTGATGTTCACTTCTTCTGTTTTATTGACATCAATTCTCATTCCCTTTTTAGTCAACACTATATCGCGTCTATTTATTGACACTTCAGAGTTACATATCACTCCAACACCATCCCCGTAAGCAAAATTATGTCTGTTATTATTTTCATTAATTTCCTTCATACATCTGTTCATGGATATTATGAATAACAGAGGTGATATACTTCTAAGTCCTCTTTGTCATACTCCTGTCTTGACTGCAAACCAATTTGTATCTTGACCTTTAAGCCTAAATTTACTTTCACATTTATCATATATTCTTTTTATTGCTCTGATAAATTTTTTGGAGATTCTATGTTTTCTATCCCTTTTAAGTTCAACTGATATATTTTTCTTCAATTATTCCAAGAAGTAGGGCATTCTAGACAAAGATATTTTCAATGTCCATTTCATCCACGCCTTGCATTATTCCGAACATAATCATTTCACCTCATTTTCTTCTGAGGAGAGTAGATCCAGTCTTTCTAGTCCATTTTTGTGCATTCCGACTGGAAACATATCAGTGCCAGCAGTGACCCTTGTAGAACTCCACTAGTCACTACCTTCCATCATCCTGATATCCAATCCCTTAACTTTCTCATGAACTGGTTTTCTAATTTGTCTGATAATACTTCTTGAGAGTCAGCTTTGTGTCTGTGTAAATGTGTGTGCGCATATAACATAATTCTTATCGGCCTTGCTCCACTCTAACCTAAACACATATATTTTATCTTGTGTAGCTTGTCGATGTATGTAAGTTTATGTGTACGTATTTGCATTTGTTTATATGTGAAAAGAGAGAGAGAGAGAGAGAGAGAGAGAGAGAGAGAGAGAGAGAGAGAGAGAGAGAGAGAGAGAGAGAGAGAAGAGGGAAAGAGACTCTTCATCAAAAGCCCTTTATTCTTCCACACTTATCACCTGAAGAACAGGAAGTCTCCGTCTTTGCCTCCCACCAAGAACCTTTCAGAAGCCTCCAGCACTTCTCCTCCTCCTCCTCTTCCTCCTCCTCCTCTTCCTTCTCCTTTTCCAGTTCTTTCCTTTTCTCTTTCTCTGCCTACTCCTTCTCTTTATATATCCTCTCATCCTTCGCGACTTCTTCCTTCTCCTCCAATATCTACCCTCTAATCCTCCTTCACTTCTTTCTTCTCCTCCTTCATCTCTTCCTCCTTTTTCTTCTCTACCCACTTCCCTTTTCTCCTCTTCCTCCTCCCCTACTCCCTCCTACCACTACTATTCTTCCTTGTCTTCCTCTTCCTCTTTCTCTAGTCCCTCTACCTCCTCGTACTCTATCTACTTATCCTCTATCACACCATCTTTCTTCTCCTACTCTTTCTCTTCCTTCAACAATTCCTCCTTCTTTGCCACCATCTCTTCCCCTCCTCCTCCTCCTCCTCCTCCTCTTCTTCCTGTTTCACTTCGTCCTACGGCACATCTACTGCTTCTCTAGGTCCTCTATCTCCAGAACATCCTTCTTTTTCCACTACCCCCTCCTCCTCCTCCTCTTTCTCTTCCTCATCCTCCATTTCCTCTAGCTCCTCTACTCCTCCTTCTCTAGCTCCTCCAGCTCCTCCGTATCCTCTTCCTCTTCCTCTTCTTCCTCCTCCAGCTTCTCTACTCCTCCTTTTCTACCTCCTCCAGTTCCTCCATATCCACTTCTTCCTCCTCTTCTTCCTCCTCCAGCTTCTCTACTCCTCATTCTCTATCTCCTCCACCTCCTCCGTCTCCCCTTCCTCCTCCAGCTTCTCTACCCCTCCTTCGGGTACTTATTTGTCTTCGAGCGACGTCTTCGTCGCGGTACTGTACTTAGTGACATTCTTATTAGAAGTAGAGGCCTGAGGGGTGGTTCCTTGTCAGCTTAAGCTACTCCATCGCCTTCCGGAGTTAAAAAAAAAAAAAAAAAAAAAAAAAAAAAAAAAAAAAAAAGGCATAGGACTGATGGTATGGAACCCACCTGACACAAGGAACAAAGAAGTCACCGGCGTCTCTTCTTGGGTCTCGAACTCACTTGCAAATCGAGTTCGAATTCCAACATATAAAGTTGACTGTTTATATTTAGCTCAGGTTAACCTGTCAGCTATGCCTCGCCCCCACCCCCATCCCAATCGGTTATTCGCTAGAAGTCAACCCTCAACCCCAGAAAAAAGAAGAAAAAAGTCCTGACAGTTTAGCTCCAACCCGCTCTATTGAATTCCAATGGCGGAATCACATTTTCTGTTCTTCAGGAGGTCTCTACGTAAATGTACCAACATCAGATTGTCCTCGTAGCTAAAACATGATTATGTAATTGACAGACGTGTATGTATATATATATATATATATATATATATATATATATATATATATATATGTGTGTGTGTGTGTGTGTGCGTGTGTGTGTGTGCGTGTGTATGTGTATGTCTGCGTGTGTGTGTGCGTGTGTGTGTGCGTGTGTGTGCGTGTGTGTGTATGTGTGTGTGTGTGTGTGTGTGTGTGCGTGTGTGTATGTCTGTGTATGTGTGTGTGTGTATCCTATTAGACGTGCATCAGAATCATATTTTGACAATGGTACTGTTACAATGATCCAAAACTGACCCGTGACAAACCTGAACTATAGAAATTAATTTATTGTTTTTTTGTTTTTGTTTTCTTTAATATGATTTTTGTTGGTAAAACGATATCATTATAGAACTCCTGTATAGGCTTGGATGTACGCAAAATTGAAATATAATAACGATATATGAATATTCAAATTTTGGGTTCAACGAAGCCACGGGTTTGGGGCATCCTTTGACGCTAAGAAGACAAAGCACTGTGTGACGTCACTGAGCCTCAATGACGTCACTGACCTTTAATGACATCAGTGAATTTCGATGACATCACTGATCTTCAATGACGTTACTGAGCTTCAACGTCACTGACCTTCAATGACATCAGTGACTTTTAATGACGTCAGTGAACTTCAACGTCACTGACGTTTAGTGATAACACTGACCTTCAATGACGTCAGTGATCTTCGATGACGTCATTGAATATCAATGACGTCAGTGATCTTCGATGACGTCATTGAATATCAATGACGCCATTGACCTTCAACGACGTCACTGACCTTCAGTGACGTCATAATTGTGGCACTTGAGATAAAAAAAATCTGTGAAATATATCAATCGTTTGGATATGAAAATAGACGGTGTGGAGGTGAGTATGGCGTCGACTAAGAGTATCTCCCCCACTAACCCCGGTGGTGGAGACTTCATCTATGCGCGTGGACTTCTTTCCTTCAATAATTAATAGTCTGGTTACATGACGGCAACGATTAGATATTTTTAAGTCCAAGGACCCCGTCTAGTCCATTAGTTAATAACGTAATGGCCACCTCACCCCTTCCCCCTTCTTCCTCCTTCCTTCCCCCTCCCCCCTTCCCCCAATCTTCCTTTTCCTTCTTAATCGTCCTGACTCTACCGCCTTTTCCCCTCTTTCCGGATCTTGGTCGACCACGCCCCTTTCCCCTCGGATCTTGTACCCCTCTTTTCCCCTTTTTTTCATAAAGGGAAGTCTATATAGGAGTGTGGCTCAAGAATGAGTTAGCACATTGACTGGAAAATATGTGAATGTGTGAAAGTGTGAATGTGTGAATGTGTTCATACGCACACGCACACACACATACACTCACCCGGCTGCCAATACGGTCCAGGGGTGAAATAATTTCAGTATCGCTACGCTGAGGGTCGTTACTCCAACTTTCATGGGCAGGGAGTTGGGTGTGTGTGTGTGCGTGTAATGTCATAGATCGGTCATACATGAACTCTGAGCTCTCCTCCAGGAGGTAAATAACCGTCAATCACGAGGCCAACACGTGATCCAAGACCATGGCGAATCACACACAAACACACACACACACACACACACACACACACACACACACACACACACTCTCATGGCGCTGTGGTTAGAGCTCTGGCCTGCCACTACGGAGGTCCGGGTTCGACCCTCGCCCGGGGCTGAAATAATATCAGTATCGCAGCGCTGAGGGGTGTTACTCCAACTCTCGTGGGCGGGGAGTTGGGTGTGTGTGTGTGTGCAAGGTCATAGCATTACCCATAGATCGGACCTACGAGCTCTGAGCTCTCTTCCAGGAGGGAAATAGCTGTCGATCACGA
>NC_134819.1:35991174-36011174 GCF_046742065.1 Oratosquilla oratoria | reverse complement strand
AATAATAATAATGATAATAGTAATAATAATAAAGATAATAATAACAATAACAATAATAATAGTTGTAAACTTTCAGGCAACAGCGACCTATAAAGAACAAGAAAAAGGTAATTCCCGTGGCGTTCTTTACACGTTTTATTCTGGCTAAGACCAGACGACTCTATCCAGCTTTAGTTTGAACTCTTTTAGTCTGTCAGTGGGTTCCTCTCAAGTGAATGAAATAGTCTGGCAAAATGATCTTATAAAGTGAAATAGTCTGTCAAGATGTTAAGTTCAATTTACAAAGTTCTATCGGTTGAACACATCGAAAGCTGTGTTCAACTGAAGGAGGAAGATAGGTTGAACACCTGTGCCCTGTGTACTCCGATTGCCTTACCGTTCTGATTAAAATCGCCTGCCGGCAACCAGAAAAGACACACGAGGACAATACTCCACCCACCCCCACCCCCACCCCCATAGCTGAGGGGTTAAAGTATGGAGCGAATAACATCTGCAGTATCTGTTGGAGGTGGAGGAGGTGGAGGAGGAGGAGGAGGAGGAGGAGGAGGAGGAGTGGTTTGCCTTAGTTGTGCGGGTGTGTCTGTCTCGTGGAGACGAGGAGGAGGAGGATGAGAAGTAGCAGGAGGCGGAGGAGAAGTAGCAGGAGGAGGAGGAGGAGTAGGATGAGGAGGAAGAGGAGGAGGAGGAGGAGAAGAAGCAGGAGGAGGAGGAGGAGTAGGATGAGGAGGAGGAAGAGGAGGAGGAGGAGAAGAAGTAGGAGGAGGAGGAGGAGAAGTAGTAGGAGGAGGAGTAGGTGGAGGATGAGTTTGAGGAAGAGGATGAGGAGGAGGAGGAGGAGAAGTAACAGGAGGAGAAGTAGCAGGAGGAGGAGGAGAAGTAAGAGGAGGAGGAGGAGGAGAAGTAAGAGGAGGAGGAGGAGAAGAAGCAGGAGAAGGAGAAGTTATAGGAGGAGGAGGAGGAGGAGGAGGAGGAGGAGGAGAAGTAGCAGGAGGAGGAGGAGGAGAAGTAGCAGGAGGAGGAGGAGGAGGAGAAGTAGCAGGAGGAGGAGGAGGAGGAGGAGGAGGAGGAGAAGTAGTAGGAGGAGGAGGAGAAGTAGCAGGAGGAGGAGGAGGAGGAGGAGGAGAAGTAGCAGGAGGAGGAGGAGGAGGAGGAGAAGTAGTAGGAGAAGGAGGAGTAGGAGGAGGATGAGGATGAGGATGAGAAGTAACAGGAGGAGGAGGAGGAGGAGGAGAAGTAACAGGAGGAGGAGGAGTAGGAGGAGAAGTAGCAGGAGGAGGAGGAGTAATAGCAGGAGGAGGAGGAGGAGAAATTGCAGGATGAGGAGGAGGAGGAGGAGAAGTAGCAGGATGAGGATGAGGAGGATGAGGATGAGGAAGAGGATGAGGAGAAGTAATAGGAGGAGGAGAAGTAGCTGGAGGAGGAGGAGGAGAAGTAGCAGGAGGAGAAGGATAAGTAACAGGAGGAGGAGGAGGAGGAGGAGTAGCAGGAGGAGGAGTGGGAGGGAGGAGGAGGAGGAGATGCAGCAGGGGAGAGGAGAGATGAAGGGGAATAAGTGGATGAGGAGGAAGAGAGAAGGAGAGGAGGCGAAGGAAGAGGAGGAGGAAGAGGAGAAAAGGGATAACGGGGGGTTGGAGAAGGTGGACGAGGAGGAAGAGCAGGAGGAGGAGAAAGAGGAGGAGGGGGAGCAGCAGCAGCAGTAGTAATAGTAACCGTTGCGGTAATAGTAGTAGTAATAGTAGTAGGATGATGATGATGATGATGATGATGATGATGATGATGATGAAGAAGAAGAAGAAGATGAAGAAGAAGAAGGAGGAAGATGAAGAAGACGAAGATGATGATGAAGAAGAAGAAGATGATAAAGAAGATGAAGAAGGAGGAGGAAGAAGATGAAGAAGATGAAGAAGAAGATGAAGAAGATGATGAAGAAGAAGAAGATGAAGAAGAAGAAAAAGAAGAAGAAGAAGAAGAAGAAGAAGAAGAAGAAGAAGAAGAAGAAGAAGAAGAAGAAGAAGAAGAAGAAGAAGAAGAAGAAGAAGAAGCCGCCGCCGCCGCCTATGGCAATGGTGATGATGATGATAGCGGCAGTGGTGGTGATGGTGATGATGATGATGATGATGATGATGATGATGACGAAGACGACGACGATGATGATGATGATGATGACGATGTACCAAACCGACGGAGTCGATGATATTTTAAGAGACGGAAGGCTAGGAGAAGTATTAACGTGATTATTATTATCATTGTTATTATCGTTTTAGTAAAGATAAGTTTCCAGTAAAAAAAACAACAACTACGAATTGTCTCAGTTGCAGGAATGTTACTAAATCATTGACTGCTTAAAGCATTTAGGAGGAGGAGGAGGAGGAAAAGGAGAAGGAAGAGGAAGAGGAATAGGATGAAGAAGAGTAGGAAGATGGCAGAGGAAGTATGAGGAAGGAGAAGGAAAAAGACTAGAAAAGAGGAAAAGAGAGTGAGGAGGAAGAAGAAGAGGAGGAGGAGAAGGAGGAGGAGGAAGAGGAGGAGGAGGAGTAGGAGGAGGAAGAGGAGAAGAAGGAGTAGTAGTAGTAGGAGGAGGAGGAGAGGAGGAGGAAGAGTAGGAAGAGGAGGAAGAGAAGGAGGAAGAAGAGGAGGAAGACGAGGAGGAAGAAGAGTAGGGGGAGGAGGAGGAAGAGGAGGTGATGTCAGACGAGAAGGATTACAAGAGGAAAAAAAAAAGGGTATTAGAAAATTGAGGAAAAAGAAGAAGAGGAGGAGGAAAAGGAGGAGGAGGAGGAGGAGGAGGAGGAAAAGGAGGAGGAGGAGGAGGAGGAGGAGGGGGAAGAGAGGGAAGAGGAGTGCCAGGAGCAAGAGGAGGAGGTAATGGAGGACGAGGGCGTGGCCTGCGAGGGGCGTGGTTAGACTCCACGGAGGGAAGTGGAGGGGAGTGGAGGGGAGTGGAGGGGAGTGGAGGGGATACAGGAGGAGATGGTTATAAAAAGTGGATATGGATCTAGTGGGGTTTGTATGTATGTATGTATGTTCGTATGTATGTCTGTATGCAAGCATGCATGTATTATATATACATATATATATATATGTACATAACTATGTATATATATATGTACATAACTATATATATGTACATATATATATATATATGTACATATATGTACATATATATGTACATATATATATGTACACACATTTATATATATATATATATATATATATATACATATATATATTATAACATATATATATATATATATACATATATATATATATATATATACATATATATATGTAAATATATATATATATATATATATATATATGTACATATATATATATGTACATATATATATGTACATATATATATATGTACATATATATACATATATATATATATAAATATACAAATGTATATATATATATATGTACATATATATACACACATATATATATATATATATATATATATATATATATATATATATATATTTACATACACACATAATTACAGGTTTGGTAATTAACTAGTTGACCAATACATTGTCCGAGATCCAATTACATTTTTTTTCCCAAAAGTGTTCGTTTGAGGCGTCACATTATTGCACACAAACTTGTAAAAATACTATTTCTTTCTTAAATTTGAAAAATAATAGCATTATCTCTCCATGATGACATATCAACAAAAATGTAAAGATAAAATTTCAAGATTATTTGAAACACTTTTGAACGAAAAGACATTTTTTTTTGCAAATTTGTTCGTTCGTTCATTAATGACCAAATGATGTTTATTTTTTTTTTCGCGTTGCCACCATGTCAAGGCCCTAAAATAGTTTAGTAAATCCTCTTCTCTCTTCTTCCAGATACTGGAAACTCTTTCTATTATTCGTTACGAATAATGGAAGCTTCCGAATTTCAGAGATTTCCAAAAGAAAGAAATAGAAGTGTGCATAGCCAAATGACCCAAAAAACAAAGTCCCAACATACAGGGCACAGGTGCTAAATCTTGGTGAGATCTTCACCTAAAACGAAATAAAAAAGTAAACAAACAAATAGATAAATACATGAAATGATGAAAAATGGAATAGATAGTTAAATGAATAAATAAACAGATAAAATATTGTTCAATAAACAATATATAAATGAATAAATAAATCAACAATGGAAAAATAAACAATGGACAAATAGGCAGAAATAAGCAAATAGATAAATAAGTTAGATAAGAAAAAAAATGTATATGAAGGATAGATGTACAGATGAATATACATTATATATATATATATATATATACATATATATATATATATATATATGTATATATATATATATATGGCAGATACATGATTATTGTCTGCATCCTCTTTGTCTATAATTAAGGAAAAATAAAGATGCATAATTCTATCAACTGCTCACTCAATATTGAGGTCACTTAATGACGTCATGCTGCTTTGAGCTCTTCCCGTCACCCTTTTTGTCGACATTTTGAATCAAACGTAAGCACACGATTCAGTAACTTCGGTCTTTTTTATCTTCAAATGCTTTGGGTTATATAAGTAAGACGTTTCAAGAATGAAGTCATCTTTAAGAGATCTTTGGAGAGAGGAGGGATGGAAGGGAATTCAGAAAAACATATCAACGACAGGAGAGAATAGGACAAAGATGGCGGGAGGGAAGGAAGAGAGATCATACTGATGAGACGTTATTATAAATAAATCATAAATTCCTTTAATATAGTTACCACTACTTGCCTTTCTTGGCTGAATAAAATCGTCAGGTGGAATTCAGAATATCATACAAGTCACTATAATGGCGGAATTCAAGAGGAAATGCAACTGCAAATCGTAGGTGGAGGAAGAGGAGGAAGAAGAGGAGGAGGAGGAGGAAGAGGAGTAGGAGGAAATGCAGGAAGTTCAGAAGAAGGAAAAGGAGGAGAAAGATTGGAAATGGATAAAATGGGAAAAATAGTAAAAGAAAAATGAAAAATGAAAAGGAATTTAACTCGACGATGCAATGACAAGAGTTAAAAACTGAAGATCAAAAGGAATTCAGTACATATATCAGAAACACACACACGCACACGAGCACACACACACACGCACACATACACACACACACATGCACACACACACGCACACGCACACACACGCACACACACACACACACACACACACACACACACACACACACACACACCAAAAGGAAAGAGAAAGAAAAAGAGAAAGAGATGTAAAGAGAAAGTGAGGGTAAAGAGAGGAATGCCACTAG
This sequence comes from Oratosquilla oratoria, assembly GCF_046742065.1. Lineage (NCBI taxonomy): Eukaryota > Metazoa > Arthropoda > Malacostraca > Stomatopoda > Squillidae > Oratosquilla > Oratosquilla oratoria. The sequence goes on along the minus strand of NC_134819.1, from coordinate 36,005,915 downwards.
AATCTAGAATGTTATGCATCAACTCTCTTCTCTTACTCTCTTTCTTCGCTTGCCTATATCTTAGTCCCTCTTATTTCCTCTTTACCTGACCTCTTTTCTTTGAACTCTTTTTTCTCTTTTCTCCTCATTTGTCTCTCTTTACGCTTATTTCTTTGTTCACTCTTTTTTCCTCTTCCTAAAACTCACCGCTCCTCTCTTTGTAACACCTCCTCTCTTTGAAACACCTCTCTCTTTGTAACACTTTCTCTCTTTGCAACACCTTCTCTCTCTTTGGAACACCTCCTCTCTTTTTGTAACACCTCCTCTCTTTGCAACACCTCCTCTCTCTTTGTAACACCTCCTCTCTTTGCAACACCTCCTCTCTCTTTGTAACACCTTCTCTCTTTGCAACACCTCTCTCTTTGTAACACCTCTCTTTGCAACACCTCCTCTCTCTTTGTAACACCTCTTTCCATTGCTATCACCTAAGCGACACCTCTTTTCATCTACGCACCTCTCTTTAACAGAATCACGTATCTGGTAGCAACTCTTTTTTTTAACAGAAGCACTTATATGTTGACACCTGACCCTTACCTGCACCTTTCTTTCTGTAGCACCTCTCTTTATAATAACTCTCTTTTCCTCTTCTTCACTAGAAGCACCTCCTACTTGGTGACATGTACTCCTCGATTGCATCTCGTTTTCTCACACGGAGCTTTCAAACTGTTTCTCTCAATTCTCTTTCTACCCCTCTCTTTCTCTTTCTCTCTCTCTCTCTCTCACTCCCTCTCACTCTCTCTCTCTCTCTCTCTCTCTCTCTTTCTCTCTCTCTCTTTCTTCTTCTTCTTCTTCTTCCTTTCTCCCTTTCTCTCTCCTCTTCCTCTCCCCCCTCTCTCTCTCTTTTCTTCCTCTCTCCCCCCCTCTCTCTCTCTCTCTCTCTCTCCTCTCTCTCTCTCCTCTTTCTCCCTCTTTACTTAACTAAAGTTGGTTACCTCTGTTAGTTCACCTTCTTGCCGCCTCCCCTTCCGGCGCTCCGTATGTCCCATAGAGAGTATGTAAATGGTGCACATCTTTTGAAATGGATACTTTATGTCGTGTTGGTAGGGGACCACACAGCTCTTACTCTGACCGCATGTCTCCTTGTTTGTTTGTCTCTCGTTTCAGTATATGTCTCTTTCTCTTTCCGTCTTTCTCTGTGTCACTCTCTTTCTGTCTCTCTCTCTCCCTCTCTCTCTTTGTCTCCTTTTATACATATACATATATATTATATATATACACACATGGTTACACCACAATCGAGAGATCGGACAATATATGAACTCTGAGCTCTCATCCAGGAGGGGAATATCTACTGATCATAATCCAGCACGTGGTCCAAGATCATGGTTAATTTCTCTCTCACTCTATCTATCTCTCTCTGTTTATCACTCTCTCTCTCTCTCTCTCTCTCTCTCTCTCTCTCTCTCTCTCTCTCTCTCTCTCTCTCTCTCACACACACACACACACACCCACACACACACACACACACCCACACCCACACACACACGCACACACACACGTCTGCGCGCAATACATATTCCCTCGATTCCTTTCCACTGCAATCCATTCCAGTGCTATTCCATCTAACTATCAAACAATTACAATTACCCCGACATCACAACTACTTCTATACAACTCACCCACCCAGCCGGCCTCCTACATCCTCTATGGCCTTCACCTCCTCCTCTCCTCCTCCTCCTCCTCCATGTTGACAATCTTATCCACTCCAGAAATACTCCACAATTTCTTGTGTGCTTCAAATACAGATCCCACTGCTCCACTTCCCCTCTCTCTCTTCCACTTCCTCTCCCCTTCAACTTCCCCTCAACTCCTCGTCTCAACTTCCCTTCAACCCCCCAGCTCTCGTTGTCACTTCCTTCCCCTTGCTTACCTTTTCCCCTTCCCTCCCTTCTCCTCTCCTCCTCTATTTATCGCTTCTTCTTCTTCCTCTTCTTCTTCCCTTCTCTCCTTTCCTTCTCCAACACAGCTCGAAGGAAATCTTCCCTTTTCCTTCACTCCTTCCTCATCCCTCCCTTTCCCACTCTCCCCTTCCTCGATTCCTCTTTGCCTTCTGCATCTCTCTCTTCCTTTCTTTCTCCTTCCTCTCCCCTCCCCCCCTCAGCCTCCCGCCCTCTCATTCTGGCTTCTGTCTCCAGGCGATTTCATTCATCATCGTCGCCTGTCGCCCTTTCGTGGTGGGTGGCCCTCTTCCTGCCCCAAGGATACGATCATCATCATCATCATCTTCATTATTACTATTATCATTATCGTTACAATCATTATTATTAATTATTATTAATTATTATTATTATCATTACTATTATTATTATTATCACTATCATTATTATATCATCATCATCATCTTATTATTATTATTATTATTATTACTATCTTTATTATCATTATCATTACTATCATTCTAATCTCCTTGGCACCACAACCCCCTTCGGAGTCAAATGGGGCGTGTAATTAAATCGGCTGACGGGAACGATAACAAACACACTGACGAGGAACAGCGAAAGAATGAAACAAGTTAGGGTTAATCTTTTGGCACTACTGGGGCTGAATAAAATCCCTTGGCACCAGGGACAGATGCACAAGTTGTGAACCGCAGTACAAAGCATACAGCATAGAATCCCACAACGGAACGTTCAATTCAGCATACAATAGGAGTAAATGTCCTAAGCGTGACAAAAAAAGATACACAAGCGTCCAATCTCATTTGCCTATCGCACTCTCACCTCCTCCTCCTCCTCCTCCTCCTTCTCTTCCTCCTCCTCCCTCCCTCACCCTCCTTATCTCTCCCAGTGATCAATGATCCCGAGGCACTATCTTCGAACGCTAAATGCCAATAGACACTTTCAGCTCTGCACATTTTTTTTTTAACCATTTATTGCTCTGCGAGGTGGATAGGCATTGAATGCCGTTGCCAGAGCTCGGTGATTCAAGTCCGTATGGCTCTACTCTCGTCAGGTGTTGTTGATTCATAAGCGTGATTCGAACTATGGTTCCATCGAGACATCTCAGCTCCAGTCTCCTTGTCCACTCAAAGAGAGAGAGAGAGAGAGAGAGAGAGAGAGAGAGAGAGAGAGAGAGAGAGAGAGAGAGAGAGAGAGAGAGAGAGAGAGAGAGAGAGAGAGAGAGAGAGAGAGAGAGAGAGAGAGAGAGAGAGAGAGAGAGAAACAGAGAGACAGAACAGAGAGAGAGAGAGAGAGAGAGAGAGAGAGAGAGAGAGAGAGAGAGAGAGAGAGAGAGAGGAGAGAGAGAGAGAGAGAGAGAGAGAGAAACAGAGAGACAGAACAGAAATCATAAGTCAAGTGCCCTCGTAATACTTATTGGATATGTGTATCTTCAGTGATTTTTCAACTTTTCCTTTTATATTCGCTCAGTCATGTAACTCGAGGTCTAGAGGCTTCCTCGCAAATCTAGAATAACTTCTCTACCAAAACAAGGGGGGGGGAGGGGGGCACAGACATGAATAAAATAGTCTGGCGACATATAAAAAAGGGGGAAATGTGCCTGGGGGGGGGGGCTGTGTCACCGTCCTTCAACGTGGCAGATATCATTAAGACATTTTTGTACTGGCGAGGACCAAATTATTTTTATTCAGGGAAGGGCTATTTACTCAAGGGGTACTACCGTAACACCTAAAAACCTTAAAGCCTAAAAACCCTGAAACCCCTAAAACCTAAGAACCCTAAAACCTAAAAACCCTAAAACCCCAAGAACCCTAAAACCCCTAAGACACCTAAAACCTAAAAACCCTAAAACTCATAAAACCTAAAAGCCCTAAAATCTAAAAATTCTAAAACCCCTTAAACATAAGAACCCTAAAACATAAAAACCCTAAAATCCCAATAACCCTAAAACTCCTAAAACCTAAAACCCTAGAATCTAAAAACCCTAAACCCCCTTAAACCTAAAACTCCCAAACCCCCTAAAACCCAAAACCCCTAAAACCTAAAATCCCCTAAAAAACCCAAAATCCTAAAACCCCTAAAACCCCGAAGTCCTTCATGGCGCCAGGGACTTCATTCAGCTTTAGATAAACACTTCCTGATGTTGGAGCACGATAACCGCAAAGAGGAGTGGAATTGGGTGGAGGTGTCTAACATTCAGCTTTTTTCCCATAAAATTTCTGATGTAAGCTATAAAGAATCGAAGGTTTATAATGAGATATTATAATTCCTCGCCGATAAGAAGAAGGAGGAGGAGGAGGAGGAGCTGGAGGAGGAGGAGGAGCTGGAGGAAGAGGAAGCGGTGTCGTACTGTCTAGGAGTTTGGGTGTCTGTCACCGTTCTTACACCACCGACAACACCAAAGAAATTAGTAACAACTCTACATCACAGAAACCACCATAACTGAAGACACCACCATCACTACCACCGTCACTACCACCATCACCATTACCACCACAACTACCACCACCATCACCGCCACAACCACTACCACCACCACCGAAACCAGTATCACCACTACCACCGACAACACCAACACCAACAGCAGGAGAAGCAACGACAATGTCAGCAAGAATTATATGTTAAGCAAAAAAAGGCAAAAAAATGAAAAAAATACGAAGAAAAATAACAATGACAACAGTGACAACAATGGCACGATGAAAAGAAGACAACAAAAATAGACATAACGAGGATAACAACAATAATAATAATAAGTATAATCTCTAAAACAAATGACAGAAAATGGTCGATTGAGAGGAGGAGGAGGAGGAGGAGGAGGAGGAGGAGGAGAAGAAAAAGAAGACGCAGAAGAAGAAAAGCCAATGACACCAAATTCATTTCTTCGACAAAATATAATGAAAATGTTGAGACGCTTCGCCGAATTCAGAAGCAACAGACTTGAAAAAAAAAAATCTCAAACCAAATTGCGATAAAACAGAGGATCATTCAATTCACGCTTCGGGTGCGTGTGGGGGGGAGGGGGAGGGGGGTAATAGGGGGAACGGGGGGAGAGTGGGGGGAGTGGGTGGGAGGGGACAAACGTGGGGTAAGGACATACACCACACTCCCCTTCTTACTCTCCCAGGTTGAGACCCGACTCATCCTAAGACACATAGACGACTTCATTCGAAAAACTTCAAAATAGAAGTTGGTGAATAAAATCATCTGACGGCATTCAGAGCCGTCTAGCGTTTAATTTTTAGTTCATGTGAACTTGATGACTGAAAAACGTTTGTCCGTATCTGAACGTTTTTCCACATTTGAACGTTTGTCCGCATCTGAACGTTTTTCCACATTTGAACGTTTATCCTTATCTGTATCTTGTCTGTTGGTCTTAGGATTGTTTTCTAAAGCATGATGTTTTGATACAATCATTTTTTTTTTTTCTAATTTCGTTTAATTTATCTTATTCCTTCATCGAGCCAACATTTTCATTACTCTTTTTTCGTCTCTCCTTCTCATTTTTCTTTTATATTTTTCCTTTTTCCTCATTTTTCCCACATTTTTTTTTAAGCTTTTAAAAAAATTGCCACTTCTCGTGTAACCTTCTTGTGTCTGCTCTTTTTTCCTTTCTTTTCTATTTGTCTCTTTTTCTCTTTATTTTGTCTCTCTCTCTATTTTCTTTGGTCTTCTCTTCTCCTTCATAGTTTACTTATGCGCATACTCAACCACAACCACACCTGCATCCATCCATCCATCCATCCACATCTACCCACATCTATCCAATTCCACTCACATCCATCCGCATCTTTCCACATCTATCCTATTCCATTTACATCGATTCACATCCATCCATATCCATTCACATCTATCCAATTCCATTCACATCCATCCCCATCCACCCACATCTAACCAATTTCATTCACATTCATCGGCATCCATTCCGCCTCCCCCTCCCTCCCAACCACCTCCACCCAGTCAGCCCCTTGACGAAGGAAAGAAACAACCGTCATTAGATGCTTTGGAGAAATTGGAGAAGAATTTTGAGAATTGAAGAAGAGGCGGGGAGGATAATTACAAATAGGCTGAGGTGGTCGTCATAGGTAACAGCATGAAAATAACTCGGAAGAGTCCAATAGGAAGCATAAAAAAAAAAATATATATATATATATATGATATATATATATGTATATGATATATATATATATATATATATATATATATATATATATATATATATAATATATATATATATATATGATATATATATATATGATATATATATATTTATATTATATATATATATATATATATATATATATATATATATATACATGTTGGTTGAAACCTGATGAGGCGCCTCCACAGGTATTGGAGGCGTTTAATGTTTTTCTTCTGGTTAAAGCTAGACGATATAATTTTTCCTTTTGACTGACAGGAGAGACTGGGCAAGAAAAGCATGGCTCACGATTTCTCGAAATTTCTTAAAGAAAGATTGAAGTCTCTTGATGACAGTCTGTAAGCGCCCGTCGGACATTAACCTATCAAGAAATAAGTAAGTTAATTCCCGGTAGAGGATGTTCCGTGTAAAGTAGTTCTTGGTACGGTTATGCAAAAGATATATATTTTTTTTTTTAGGAAATACTAGAGGAAGGAAGGAGGTTTGGTGAACAGGTCTAAGTAAGAGATCACTGGATAAAGGATTAAAAAAAAGAAAGAAAAAAAAACGTGGAGAGAACGAAGGGCTAATTGCAAACGAACAATGCAAACTCGGACAATTGAGACTAAGGGAGTTGGAGAATCTCTGGCGACGGCTGGTGGGGGGAGGGAGGAGAGGGGGGAGAAGGGAGAGAAGAGGAGAGTGACTTGGACTGAACTGGGTAGGGAAGGAGGGAGGAAGGGAGAGACGAACGGGGAAGCGGGAGGGGAGAAAGAGAGGAAGAGAGGAAGAGAGGAAGAGAGGAAGAGAGAAAGAGAGGAAGAGAGAGATAAAGGGTTTGTGTGTGAGGTTAGGGGTGGGGTGGAGGTCGCTGGGGGCGAGTGTTAGGTCTTGAGGAAGACAAGCAATGAGGATCACAATGATCTCAAGGACAGGGAAAGTAGTTCAGGGACAAGGGAAGACTTAGGGACAGTCCCTCAGGGAAAAAAGTAATCTTTGGATACTACAGAACCCAGGGAAAATGCCTGTAGGACAAGGGACAAAGGACAAGGGGCAAGGGACAAGGGACAAAGGACAAGGGACAAAGGACAAATGACAAGGGGCAAGGGACGAGGGACAAAGGACAAGGGACAAGGGACAAGGGACAAAGGACAAGGGGCAAGGGGCAAGGGACAAAGGACAAGGGACAAAAGACAAGGGACAAAGGACAAGGGACAAGGGACAAGGGACAAGGGACAAAGGACAAGGGACAAGGGAAATGGAGAGGACAAGGATACTAAGGGGAACAGAGACACTAAGCTAGGGAAAAGAGGTTTGGGGTTCCGCAGGGACAATGACAGTGGGGTTAGGGGCAAGGGGGGCGAAACAACCCTATTGCAGGGGCAAGGACTGTGAGTCTGGGATGGGAAAAGGATTGGGATTCGGGAAGAGGGATTTGAGGGATCACGGTGGAGGGTGAGGATAGGAGGGAGGGAGGGAGGGAATGAGGGAGGGAGAGAGAGATCATGGTAGAGGAAGTCCTGGGAGGGAGGGAGGGAGAGAGAGAGGGAGAGAAGGAGGAAGGGAGGGAGGGAAATAGGGAGGGAAGGTAGAGAAGGAGGGGGGAGGGAGGGAGGGACGGAGGGAGGGAGGGAGGGAGGAGGGAGATAGTATGGAAAGGGAGGAAAGATGGATGGACGGAGGGAAGGAGGGAAGGAGGGAGGAGGGAGGGAGAAATGGATGTGGGAGGGATGGAGGGAGGAGGAGGGAGGAGTGAGATAAGGAATGAATACTGTATAGGGAAGATGGATGGACAGAGGGAGGAATGGAGTGAAGGAGATCGGGAGGGACGGTGGAGAAGAAGGAGGAAAGGAGGGAATGAGGGAGGAAGGGAAGGAAGGAGTCAGGGAAGGAGTGAGGGAGTGAGGGAGTGAGTGAGGGAGTGAGGGAAGGAAGTCAAGGAGTGTAAGTTTCCGGAGTCGCTCGAAGTTTCCAAAAAATGCCAAAGAAGTTTTCTTTATGAAAGAGAAAAACAAAGAGCATCATTAGAGGCGGGGGAGGGGGAAGCAAAGCTTGGGCTATTCTACAAAAAAAAAATGTTAACGAACTTGCGTCTTGAAGAGGGATATAAAAAAAAAACAGAACAGGATTTGCTCAGGGGGGAAAGGAAGAGAGAGAGAGAAAGAGAGAGAGAGAGAGAAATACATATACATATATATATATATATATATATATATATATATATATATATAGACAGAGAGAGAGAGAGAGAGAGAGAGAGAGGGGGGGGGTTGGAGAAATAGATAGATAGAGAGAGAGTGAGAGACATAGAAAGACAGAGAAAGAAAGAGAGACAGAGAGAAAAAGAGAGGCAGGGAGAGGAAGAGAGAGAGGAATAGAGAGAGATATGTATATTTCCCAAGCATCTAAAAATAAAAGAGGATGGAAGAAAGAAAGGAAAGAGGGAAGGAAAGAAGGAAGGAAAGGAGAAAAAAGGAAAAAGGAGGGAAGGAGAGAAGGTGGAGGAAGGAAGGAAGAAAAAGGAAGAAAAAGGAAGAAAAGAAGGAAGGAGGGAAGGGTGGAGGAAGAAAGGAAGAAAGGAAGGAGGGAAGGGTCGAGAGGAGGGAGGGAGGGAGGGAGGGAGGGAGGGAGGGAAAATACGTCTCCATTCTTCATTGAGTAAGACGAGAGGTAGTCTTCGTCAGTGAAGAGGAGGAGGAGGAGGAGGAAGAAGAGGGGAGTAAGGATAGTTGTAGTTGTAGTAGTAGTTGTAGAAGTAACAGTAATCATCAGCAGTAACTGTAAGAGGAAAAGGAAAAGATGAGAAAGAGTAGTAGTAGTAGTAATAGTAGTAGTAGTAGTAGTAGTAGTGGTAGTAGTAGTAGTAGTAGTAGTAGTAGTAGTAGTAGTAGTAGTAGTGGTAGTAGTAGTATTAGTGGTAGTAATAGTAGAAGTAGTGGGAGGAGGAGGAGGAAGAAGAAAGGGAGAGGAGGAGCAGGAGGAGGAGGCGGAGGAGAAAAAAGGTGGAGGAATAGTATGTGGAGGAAGAGGAGAAGAAAGAGGGGGAGGAAGAGCAGGAAGAGGAGGGCAAAAAAGAGGAGGAGGAGGTGGAGAAGGTGGAGGGAAAAAGGAGGAGGAAAAGGAGGAAGAGGAGGAAGAGAAGGAGGAAAAAGAGGAGGAAGAAGAGGTGGAGAAGGTGGAGGGAAAAAGGAGGAAAAGGAGGAAGAGGAAGAGGAGGAAGAGGAAGAGGAGGAGGAGGAGGAAGAGGAGGAGGAGGAAGAGGAGGAGGAGAAGGAGGAGGAGGAGGAGGAGGAGGAGGAGGAGGAGGAGGAGGAGGAGGAGGAGGAGGAGGAGGAGGAAGAAGAGAAGGAGTCCCTTTTCTCTTGTCCATCTGGTGTCTTCAAGAACGTTTCAGGAGATCCATAAGGTCTCTGTAAGTCGCCATAGGACCCTTGGGGTAGATGACAAGCAATTCGTGTGACGTGTTTATGATGTTTTTATGACGCAGTTCTAAAGTCGTGCCAACACAAACTATGACGTCATCATTATGATGTCATCCGTTTTTAACTTTGAGTTTGGAAGCTGTTACATATCACTATATATATATATATATATATATATATATATATATATATATATATATATATATACACACACACACATATATATATATATATATATATATATATATATTCATGTGCGTGTGTGTGTGTGTGTGTATGTGTGTATACCCAACAGTCTTCCAGTCATTGACCTAAGTTTCCTAGAAACATTGGCGTATAAAACCTCCCTTAACGAAGAAGAAGAAGAAGAAGAAGAAAAAGAAAAAGAAAAAGAAAAAGAAAAAGAAAGAAAAAGAAAAAGAAAGAAAAAGAAAAAGAAAAAGAAAAAGAAAAAGAAAAAGAAAAAGAAAAAGAAAAAGAAAAAGAAAAAGAAAAAGAAAAAGAAAAAGAAAAGAAAAAGAAAAAGAAAAAGAAAAAAAGAAAAAAGAAAAAGAAAAAGAAGAAGAAGAAGATAACAGAAGAAGAAGAAGAAGAAGAAGAAGAAGAAGAAGAAGAAGAAGAAGAAGAAGAAGAAGAAGAAGAAGAAGAAGAAGAAGAAGAAGAAGAAGAAGAAGAAGAAGAAGAAGAAGAAGAAGAAGAAGAAGAAGAAGAAGAAGAAGAAGAAGAAGAAGAAGAAGAAGAAGAAGAAGATCCTTAGAAATAAACCTACTAATAAATAGGTAAATGAAAAAAAGGTAAGTAGATAAACAAATAGATAACTCAAATTATCAACAAATAAATACAGAAATAAATATATAGACATAAATAGACAGATATACAAAAAAAAAAAACTACACAAGGACCTCAGATTCCTTTGGTGTGTCCTTCGCCTTGTCTTTCTTCAGCCGTTGGTAAACGTTACCATCAGCCCCACCAACGAAGGAGTGTGCAGGAGAGAAGGCACCAATATATTGAGCAAAGGGTCTTAGATCCGACTAAGACAGGTTTGGAATGTGCATTGAGAAACACGTGTCATACAAGATCAAGGCATGAATGTCAAGCAGGAAGGAGGAGGCTAGGAGGAGGAATGGAGAAAGAAAGAGGAGGAAGAAGGGGAGGAGGGTGAGAAGGAGGAGATGGAAATGGAAGTGAGGAGGAGGTGGAGGAGGAGGAGGAGGAGGAGGTGGAGGAGAAAGAGAAGTGGTAGTAGGAGGAGGAAGAAGGGGAGAAGGGGGAGAAGGAGGGGTTGGAGGTTGGAGGGAGGAGGAGGAGGTGGAGGGAAGAGAAGTAGTAGTAGGAGGAGGAAGAAGGGGAGGAGGGGGAGAAGGAGGCGATGGAGGTGGACGGGAGGAGGAGGAGGAGGTGGGGGAGGAAGAGAAGTAGTAGTGGGAGGAGGAGGAAGAGGAGGAGGAGAAGTAGGAGAGAGGGAGAGGGTAGGAAGAGGGAAGACAAAATAAAAGGAGGAGGAGTAGAGAGAAGGAAAGTAGTAGGAGGAAAGGAAAGAGGAAGAAGAGGAGGAGAAAGAGGAGGGGAGGGAGTAGAGGGAGGAAGAGGAGAAGTAAGAAAAGGCCAGAATAAGAAACTATATAACAAAACACACACACACACACACACACACACACACACACACACACACACACACACACACACACACACACACACACACACACACACACACACACACACACACACGCGCGCGCGCGCACAGATGATGTCAAAGAGAGAGAGCATGATGGTATCAGAAAACGATCGTAAAGAAGAAAAAGTCACGGAAAAAGTTTCAAAGCAAATCGTCTGGAACTAGTCACAAAAAAAAAAAGGAAAAAAAAAGTAGAGTTTGCCACCAGGTGGACGAATTAGAAATTTTGTGAAGAAATACTTTCGGGAAAACGACTAAGGAAAACCTATGGATGTTAAAAAAATTCCCAAACTGAGTTCGAAATCTCCCAGAAATCTCGAAGTCTTAATTATGCAGGTGAAAGAATATTGATAAAGAGTCGGGGCTTATGGGGCTCTCTTGACAAGATCATCAATTTATCCCTCACATTACCTCGCTCGAACTTATATATTCACTCTGTCTGCCTTCGGGTGATTTTATTCAGCTGAGGGGATTTAACCCCAAAGAAGAAATAGGGCCAAGAATGAAGAGAAACCCAAAAACATCAGAATACAAAGACCAAACGAGTCTTGAGTCTGAAACGATCAGACACCAGTGGCACCAAAACCCTCGAAGTAGAAACAGAATAATGAAGCCAAAGACGACCTCAAGACATCCTCAACACTGACGCCGACCAGAGTGGAAAGCACGAAGGTAGCTGAGGTCGAAAGCCTCAGAAATGAGGTCGAGAGCCTCTGTTGCCATAAAGCGGCCACGAAGCACCAGATAAGCAGACCTCAATTGCCACATTAATTATACCAAAATGGCCTTCGCCCGTGGCCCCTGGCGCGTCAGAGCAGGTACATTTTGGCATGATTGGTGGCCCACTGACGTCACTAAGCAGACCTCTGTGCTAAGGGTGGCCCTGTCAACCTTGAGGTTTTCCCATAACGAGTGGGTTGCCTTCTTCAAAGAATCTTAATAAATGGCATCTACAGTCTGAAACTACGGATACAGATGTATATAGATACATAAATACACACATCTATATATACATAGACATACTTTGTATACATGCATATATATACACCTACATCTACATTCATATGTATACACAGACACACACACACACACACACACACACACATATATATATATATTATATATATATATATATATATATAATCTACAGACAATAAATAAACCAATTTATAAAGTGACCTCAAAGTCTGGGTTATTGAGATTAAGAAAACGAATTGAACTGAGAACAGTGATCAAGATTTAAGGATTCTACAGAGCACTTGTTAATTCTACAGCTGCCATCATCCGACTCAAAAAACTGCAGTCACTTGATAATAAGAAGGCGACATAACAATCCGGAGATTATTCAAGGTTATTCTTGAAGGAATATTCAAAGAATTCTGACCGAGGAAATGAAGGTGTGAATAGGAATGGATATCTACTGTAAATTCTGGAACCATCGATAAGTACTTAATCATTATGGTCCAGCGAGAGGGACGTCATATAGAATCATCTCCCCTTCATCTTCAAATCCTATCAACGGCTTTACCTCCATCTTAAGGTGCAGTCCCGAGGGGCTGATACACGGTCTCCGGATTTAACCCAAGAACTCTCGCTATCAACTCTCAACTCTCTTTCCTCCATTTCTACTGCACAGGAGGAGTTGACAACCGGAGACTGCTCTCTCCCTCGTCCTCTTCTTCCTCCTCCTCTTCCTCCTCCTACCACACTGTGATAGAAGAGGACCTCCACAATAAATGTGTTTGTGTTATATGTGCGCGTGTATGTTTGCGCAGACAGAAACCTTCTTTGCTTCCCTCCCGTGGTATCGAACTTGTTTGTGACATTACAATATGTCGCCAAATGTCTTCTATGTGCTGCGAGCTCGCATCAGTTACGTTAGCCCTTGCGGAACAGACACACCTCTTTTGTCACGGGCAGAGAGCCAATGTTACTTACGCTGTGCCTGACACTAAATATACGTTCCTTACATAATGTAACTTTCTGTGTTTTTTTCCTCCCTTTATGCGCCAGATCTGGCAATGGTATCAGCATCTTCTGCGAGTGAAGGTGCTACATGTATGGGTATACACACACACACACACACACACACACACACACACACACACACACACACACACACACACACACACACACACACACACACACACACACACACGCACACACTCGCAGTATCGCTGCACTGCGAGTCGTTACTCCAACTCTCATGGGCGGGGAGTTGAGGGTGTGTGTGCGTGTAAGGTCACAACATTACCCATAGCTCGGTCATATATGAGCTCTGAGCTCTCTTCCGGGAGGGAAATAGCTGTTGATCACGAGTCTAACACGTGATCCAAGACCATGGTGAAACACACACACACACACACACACACACACACACACACACACACACACACACACACACACACACATATGGGCTAGCGCATAGAAAACTGGCTTAATTATAGGCCAAAAAAAATCTATTGACACTACGAGGGTCATTCAAAAATTTCTGAGCCCCCCTTCACAAAATTTTAATCAGAAGATCTATTACAAAAACTTTATTTGTCACTTTCAATATATTCTCCATTCTTGGTTATGACGGCTTCCCAGCGCTGAGGAAGTTTGGGAACACCATTTCCCAGGCCTTCACGTTGGATGGTCTTCAGGCGGTTGGAAACGGCGATGTTTATCTCATCTTCGTCCTGAAATCGTTGACCACGCAGCGGCTCTTTGAGGGTTGCAAACAGGTGGAAGTCACATGGAGAGAGGTCTGGGTCTCATCCCCGGTTACTATTCTGTCCAAGAAAGCATCTCCTTCCCTCCTGAACCGTCGAAGATGCGCACGAGCCAGTGTGATGCGGCAGGCCCTCTGCTCGTCGGTGAGGAGGTGTGGAACCCACCGCGCACACTTCTTCCGCTTCTGCAGTTTGTTGTGGAGGATATCCCAAACGTTTCCTTCAGATATCCCAACCTCCAAGCTGATCTCCTGAACTGTCAGACGCCGATCTTCTGCTAACAGCTCCTGCACCAGCGCCACATTGTCGTCTGTGGTCGCTGTTCTTGGTCGTCCACTTCTGGGGGCATCCGAGACTTCTGCTTCTCCTTCACGAAACTTCACCGCCCAACGCTTCACAGTGGAAAGGCCAGGTGCAGATTCTTCACCAAGAACTTGGGCAAGTTCTGCGTGGATGGCAGAAGCAGATTTGCCCAGAAGAACCGAAAATTTGATGATCGTTCGCACTTCTTCCTTTGAGAAGCTCATATTTCCGAAATGGAACAAAGTGTGTTGATCAAGGTCGTCTTTATACTAGTAAATGATGAGTATATTTAACAAAATTCAGCTCAATGTTACATTACACATATTCAATCAGGACCTAGAAGCTTGATCACGTTTTGTTCACTGTGGCAAATTTTATGAAGGGGGGCTCAGAACTTTTTGAATGACCCTCGTATATCCATCACCTTCAGTAATACTCACCATTTTGATACTAACAATCGTGCAGGGATGAACAGTATCTTTGGTGAATACTGAAGGCACAGGAGAGGACGTGAATGTTGACAATACGGACATTATCAAAATAGTA
>NC_134819.1:35981174-35986174 GCF_046742065.1 Oratosquilla oratoria | reverse complement strand
TTCAGCTGTAATTGGTGCTTTTCTCCCCCATCCCCTTCTCCGGGAGGGAAGGGGGAGAGAAGGGGACGGGGAAGGGGGTAAAGGGAGAGCGGCGGCGGGGGGGGTGCAGGAATAATGAACCCTTACGCCTAAACTCCCCTAATGAGTTAACTACCACGTTAATCACCTGCATTTGGGTGTTATAATTGGTCATTAGTAAACACAGAACGTAGTCTCGATAGCCAACGGGTCATCACCCAGCCGAAGGGACCTCCTCTTTTTTTTTTTTTTTTTTTTTTTTTTGGGGGGGGGGGGGCTGCCACCAGACTTTTTTTTTTTTAAGTCCTTAACCCGTGGTCATCTTCCTTTACCTATGCATGTCGCAAGGTTTTTTTTTATTTTTTTTATTCAACCCTGTGGTTCTTCAATCCCCGAAGGGGAGGGGGGAGATGGGATGGGGGAGAAAAGAGAAAATTAAAGAGAGAAGGAGGAGGAAAGTCAATGAATGGAGGGAGAAGAGCAGCAGAGGAAGAGAAAAAGAGGAGGGAAAGGAACTTAAAGGGGAATGGGAGAAAGAGTAAGGGGGATAAAGGGAAAGAGTAAGGGGGTAAAGGGAGAGAGTAAGGGGGATAAAGGGAGAGAGTAAGGGGGATAAAGGGAGAGAGTAAGGGGGATAAAGGGAGAGAGTAAGAGGGATAAAGGGAGAGAGTAAGGGGGATAAAGGGAGAGAGTAAGGAATATAAAGGGAGAGAGTAATGGGGATAAAGGGAGAGAGTAAGGGGGATAAAGGGAGAGAGTAAGGGGGATAAAAGGAGAGAGTAAGGGGGGTAAACGGAGAGAGTAAGGGGGATAAAGGGAGAGAGAAAGGGGGATAAAGAGAGAAAGGGTGATAAAGGGAGAGAGTAAGAGGGATAAAGGGAGAGAGTAAGGGGGATAAAGGGAGAGAGTAAGGGGGATAAAGGGAGAGAGTAAGGGGGATAAAGGGAGAGAGTAAGGGGGATAAAGGGAGAGAGTAAGGGGGATAAAGGGAGAGAGTAAGGGGGATAAAGGGAGAGAGTAAGGGGGATAAAGGGAGAGAGTAAGGGGGATAAAGGGAGAGAGGGTAAAAGGAAAGAGAGTAAGGAGTAGTAGATGGGGAATAAGGTAAGTGGGGGGAAAGGGTAATGAGGAGAGGTAAGGGGGAGGGCAAAGGGGGAGAGGCTATGGAGGGAGGATAAGGGCAGGGTAAAGGGGGAAAGTAAAGGGGGAGAGGGTAATGGGAGAGGGTAAGGGGGAAAGGGTAAGGGGAGAGGTAAATGGGGAGAAGGTAATAGAGGGTAAATGGGGAGAGGGTAAATGGAGAGAGGGTAAATGGGGAGGGGGTAAGGGGGAGAGGGTAAGGGGGTAGAGAGTAAGGGGGAAAGGATAAGGGGGAGGGTAAAGGGGGAGAGAGTAAGGGGGAAAGGATAAGGGGGAGGGTAAAGGGGGAGAGAGTAAGTGGGTAGAGAGTAAGGGGAGAGGATAAAGGGGAGGGTAAAGGGGGGAGAGGGTAAGGGGGAGAGGGTAAGGGGGTAGAGAGTAAGGGGGAGAGGATAAGGGGAAGGGTAAAGGGGGAGAGAGTAAGGGGGTAGAGAGTAAGGGGAGAGGATAAAGGGGAGGGTAAAGGGGGAGAGGGTAAGGGGAGAAAGAGTAAGGGGAGAGGGTAAAGGGGGATAAGGTAACGGAGAGATGGTAAGGGGGAAAAGGGTGAGGGGGAGAAGGGTGAGGGGGAGATGGTAATGGGGAAGGAGGTTAAGGGGGGAGGGGATAAGGGGGAGGGGGTAAGGAGGGAAAAGGTGACGGGGGAGGGAGGGGAGAGGGTAAGGGGGGAAGGGGGTAAGGGGGAGGAGGTAAAGGGGGAAAGGGTGACGGGAGAGGGAGGGGGAGATGGTAAAGGGGGGAGGGAGGGGGAGATGGTAAGGGGGGAGGGAGGGGGAGATGGTAAGGGGGGAGGGAGGGGGATACCTGGATCTGCAGAGGTTCCTGGGCAGTTGCCCCCAAAGAAAGAAAAAAAAAAGACAAATGAAAAATAAAAATAAATAAAAGTTTGAAATTACAATGCGACGGTACCCACATGCTGCACAGCTGCACTACCGGCCAGGAGGAGGAGGAAGAGGAGGAAGAGGAGGAGGAGTGTAGGGAGGAGGGGGAGGAAAAGGAGGACGAGGAAGAGGAGGAGAAAGAGTTGTAGGAAGGGGAGGAGGAGGAGGGAGGGGGAAGGATAAGGAGGACGAGAAAGAGGAGGAAAAGGAGAAAGAGGAGGAAGAGGTGGAGGAGGAGTAGACAGGGGCAGCAAGAACAAGAGTAGGAGAAGAGAAGTACAAAGAAGAGAGCAAAGAAGAGGAAGACGAAAAAGAAGATATACAAGAAGAAGAAGAAGAAGAAGAAGAAGAAGAGGAAGAAGAAGAGTATGAGGAGCGGGTGAAGGAGGAGAAGGAAGAGAGAGTGAGAAGAGAATCAGTGAGGAGTGACGAAATCATCTTAACACCTTGGATGGAAGGAAGGAAGGATGGAAGGAAAGAAGGAAGGAAGGAAGGGAGGGAGGTAGGGAGGGAGAGAAGAATGAAGGAAGAAAGGAAGGAAGGGAGGTAGGGAAGGAGGGAGAGAGGGAGGCAAGAAGGAATGAAGAAAGGAACGAAGAAAGGAAAGAAGGGAGGAAGGAAGGAAGGGAACGAGGAAGGTAAAAGGAAGGAAAATGAGGTAATGAAGGGAGAGAGGGAGGGAGGGAGGAAGGGAGTCCTTGGTTCTCAGGCAGAAGGGAGGAACAAGCCAAACACGTAACTAATGACATGCATGAAGAAAGAGCAAGGAGGAGGAGGAGGAGGAGGAGGAAGAGGAAGTGCAAGAAGTGAATTGGGGGCAAAAGATAAGGGGGAGGAGGAGCAACAGGAAAAGGAGGTCGAGCTAGAGGAGGAGGAGGAGGAGGAAGAGGAGGAGGGAGAGGAGGAGGAGGAGGAGGAGGAGGAGGAGGAAGAGGAGAGGAGGGAGAGGAGGAAGAGGAGGGGAGGAGGATGAGGAGGGAGGAGGTGGAGGAGAGTGAGGTGGAGGTAAGGGAGGAGTGAGGAGGGAAGAGGAGAGAGGAGGAAGAGGAGGAGGGAGGAGGAAGGAGGAAGAAGGAGGGAGAGGAGGAAGAAGGTGAAGAGGAAGTAAAAGGAGGAAGAGGGAGGAAGAGGGGGGTAGAGGATGAGGGAGAGGAAGAAGATGGCTGTGAGAACGAAAACTGAAAAAAAAAAAACATATGGAGAAGAACAAGACTAGCAAGGAAGAGGAATTTGTAGATTTCGAGACAAAGAGGAAGAGAAAGAACAGTTTCCATCACATCCAAAACTTTTCGTTCAAGAGCAGTAATGACTGAATGTGAAAGACGAAATATTCTGAAAATACTTATCAAGACTGACGATATCTAGCTGGCTTGGTGAAATAAGGAACCGAAAAGTGGATCTGTTGGTTTTTGAAACTCTTTTGCCAAGGATATGATGGAAGTGACATCAGACTGGTCAGACTTTCTTTCACTACACAAATTATATATATATATATATATATATATATATATATATATATATATATATATTGTGTGTGTGTGTGTGTGTGTGTGTGTGTGTGTGTGTGTGTGTGTGTGTGTGTGTGTGTGTGTGTGTGTGAAAAGGGTGGAAAAGAAAGTCACGGGTCTCGTTCCGAGTTTATTCCTGACCGGTTTCGCTTGTAGTTTCTTTAGAGGAATGTTACTCTGAGAATAAAGCTGGCAGTATATATATAGTGGATTGACTCCGCGTTCCCTCATAGCGGGGGTCTGAGGTGTCCTAAAATGTGGCGAGATGTCACATTTTAAGACAATATGTCCTAAAACGTGACATTTCGCCATATTTTAGGACACCTCAGACACTCTATTCCCACACATATAACTGTTTTATTTCTGGTTTGTTAGTTTGAGTTACATTTCACATTATGGCTTATTGTTTTAACATAAGTCATATCATACTCATGAAATTATAAAATGTAACATTACGACACATTATAGAACAACACCTCACACATACTGTTTCCGCACTCGCACAATAATTTATTGTAAACTCCAACGGACCCCCGCTAAGAGGGAACGCGGAGTCAATCCACAATGTATACTTTCTAGCTTTATTCTCAGAGTAACATTCCTCTGAAGAAGCTACAAGCGAAACCGGTCAGGAATAAACTCAGAACGAGACCCGTGACTCTCTTTTCCACCTTTTTCAACTTGTCACAATATCTCAAAATATATGTATATATGTATATGTGTGTGTGTGTGTGTGTGTGTGTGTGTGTGTGTGTGTGTGTGTGTATGTATATGCAGAAGAAATCACATGAACGCGTAATTTTAGTATGCAGAAAAACCATCAGGAAAATAACAGAAATGAGACCGAGCGCTTTCGTCTATTCAGACATTTTCAAGGTGAAAATGCCTGAATAGACGAAAGCCCTCGGTCTCATTTCAGTTATTTTCCTAGTGTTTTTTGGCATATTTTATATATATATATATATATATATATATATATATATATATATATATATATATATTAACAACCACAATTCACTTTAATTCTAAGCCATCAAAGGCCAGCATGCTTGAAATTAATGCTGATTCAGGAGAAACATTGTTGAATCAGCATTAGTTGAGGAAGGCCCCAATATTGATATATCTAAAGGGCAGTGGACTCCTGACATTATTTCACGCACGGCGGTTAGTAGGCTGGTACGAAGTTTACAATCCCCCTCACCTCACCCTCACCCTCCTCCGCCACCCCATTTTGCCCCGCGCCTGAGTGATGCCATCTGTCCACATTCCTTCTCTTTTCTGTAGCTTATAAGTCCCCTCTGTCCTCTGCCTTATGTACTTTCCCTAAGAGGGCTACAGTTGATAGCCGAAATATAGGATTCTTCTTTATTCGAAGTTTATTTTCTCCGACTGTGGGTTTCCTGTGTGTCATTTACATATGTGCTACTACATTTCTGTTTAGAAATATATATAT
>NC_134819.1:35971174-35976174 GCF_046742065.1 Oratosquilla oratoria | reverse complement strand
TGAATGAATAAATGAATAAATAAATAAGTAAATAACCAAATGAACAGTTAAGTAGATAAATAGGTAAATAAATGAATACATACAAATATATAAATAAACAAATGAATAAATACATATAAATAAATAAACACATATATAAATAAATCAATCAATCAATAATTGAATGAATAAACAAATAGATAAAACAATATGAAATAGAATAGACAGTACAATAGACATAGCGTCAAGATTTCAGACATTTTTTCTGTTATGAACAAACACACAAACCAACAATTGCATCACAGAGTGTTAATCGAAGCTTAACCTTTTTATTTTCAACACATGAGGAACTCGACCTGAATAAAATCTCCTGGCGGCAACGGTGATGGTGTCTTTCTTCTCGTTTTATCTCGGATTTAAAATTATTTTCGCGAATTTAATTAGATATAAGTATTAGATTTTCTGCAATCCCGCGCGGTAGCCTAGTGGCTACCGTGTCGAATTTGTGAGCAAGTGGTCGTGAGTTCGATTTCCGGTACCCACTGGCCAGGCGGGGAGGCGACCCAAACGTCGGCCTAAAAACCCAGCGGCCTGACGCAACTATCAGGGCTTGCCCTATAGGGGTTTTTCACTTTCCACCTCGTGGAAAGGTTTTAACTACTCAGGCGTACCAACTGCACTAAACTGCGTATTGTAAACGACGCTGGCTCTTTTCGGTATTACCATAACAATTACCTATATAGGCTTGCCAACTGTTCCGATTCAATACAGTACTGTGTATTTACATATCAGTAAAGAAAAATATTTTTCATGTTTTTTATTTTTTATCTTATTTTATTTATTTTATTTTTTATTTATGTATTTATTTTTTTGGGTGGTGTATTGTGGTACAGTCGACATACTAAAAGTATCGATAAAAGAAAAAAAATTGTCCATGCATTCAAAAACAGGAGAATACGTTCGACTGTTTTTGAAAATAACGAAACAAAATGACACAACCATTGCATTGAACGCTTGTTTAGCCAAAACAATTCGTTTGGACGAAGGTAGATACGCTCAGGTGAATAGAATCACCTGACTGCGCTTGAGTATCTCCTAGTCCTTGAGCCCTATTCACACTAGCGGTTTCAACCGCACGGAAACCGCGGCGGTACAGCATAGTGTGTGAACTCCTCCATTGACTTACATTTTAATTGAACCACCGCGGTTCAAACCGCGGCGGTTGAAACCGCGGCGGTTGAAACCACCGCGGTTCAAACCACCGCGGTTTGAACAAAGCCTAAGTAACCTCTGTTGGGATCTCTCTATATCTGAACGAAATGTTTAGGTGTTAGGGAAAGAAAAAATCTTTCTGGGAATAATTCAGAGAATTCCACATTTTCGGAAAAACAAAATCTTTCACCAAATGATCAAAAAGTAATTCTTGGAAATGCCTTCTTCCGAGTATTGGAAATCTTTAATTTTGGAAATTTCCAATAGAGAGAACTTTCTTAATTTAGGAACCACATCATAGCTGAATAAAATCGCCTGGCGACATAGTATAACCAATATAGTGCGTCAGAGGTGAGAAAGAGAGAGAGAGAGAGAGAGAGAGAGAGAGAGAGAGAGAGAGAGAGAGAGAGAGAGAGAGAGAGAGAGAGAGAGAGAGAGAGAGCATTCATGTAGAAGTTGTTTTCTTTTTCGGAAGAAGAAGAAAAGAAAGAAAATATAAATGAAATATTACTCCAAAGACTATGGTATTGTGGTTTATGTTACATTCTTGCTGTTAAGTAGGCCGAAAACTCTGTAAAGGCTGAAATACCTTCGTCTTATTGCCATATGTCACAAGCATAAGCACAATGAGAACACACACGTTGTTTTTGTTGTGGTTATTGTTGTTGTGGTTATTGTTGTTGTTATTATTGTTGTTGTTATTGTTGTTGGTGTCATTATTGTTGTCGTTATTATTGTTGCTGTCGCTATTGTTGTTATCGTTATTGTTATTGTCTTTATTGTTGTCGTCGTTGTTGTTGTTGTTGTTATTATAGTTGTTGTTATGGAATTGTAGTTCACGATTGCTTCTATCCTCGTGGCTATGAGTTACCATCTCTCATGTAATTAAAACCGGCTGGCATAGACTAGAACTAAAACCTTTAAACACAAATTTCCCGAGCATTTGACTAGTCACCGAGGAATTCCATTCAGCCGTGGAAGCTGGAGGGGGGTGGGGGAGAGGGGGACACCCCCCTACTAGACCCCCTTCCCCTCTTCACCTGTCAGGGGCAGCACCATTTAATCTAGTTAATGCTGTGCGATAGCGCCCAGACGGAGACCAGACCTCGCGTCGAATGAGTTAATTTAATCAGAGTGGGATCTGTTCTTGTGCCCATTGTGCCGATTCGGTCGTTTAGTTTGCCATGGAGAGCCGCGCAGGAACAGAATTCTCATTCTTGAATCCTCATCCAGGCAAATCTGTTACCTGGGTGCTGTGTGTACAGGAATGGGGACAGTTTGAGTCAAAAGGAGGCTAAAATCCTTGCGATGGATTCCTGTGTCTATAGTATAGATCACAGGTGGGTAACCTTTGCCACGCGTCTAAAACCCATATTAGAATAGATAAATAGATAAAAACATCTACTGCTTTTGTGTGACCATTGGTGACCGCATGATGCGTTGGGCGGCGGATTGGGGACCTATGAACCAAGGAAAGGTGGAATATACTTGTATGTGCATATTATTTCACAACGTTAGCACGCGAGAAAATTTTTGTGTCTAAGATTTGGCTCATGTTGACACCAATACTTAAAATGGATGTTCATCCTTGGGGCAGACTATAAAGTACAACACTACACAGACACACACAGACACACACACACACACACACACACACACACACACACACACACACACACACACACACAAACACGCTGACTGGATTAGGGCGTCGTTACTTGCGGCGAAGTTCGAGGGGATGACGGTTCGGTTCCTGCCACCGGCGAAGTTGAACCAAGGGCATGGTTCATTAAATTCCACACTGCAAAGTCCTCTGTGAGGGGTACCGTCCTAGCATTCCGATAGGGGGGAGTTTGTGACGTTAAACCATATCATATAAATATATATATATATATATATATATATATATATATATATATATATATATATATATATATATATATATATATATATACACGCATACATCCGGTGTTCCAAAAAATGTACTCACTCTTTTGAATGTTTCGTAATCCAGTGGTCTGCGTTGTTATCAGCTGTGTCCTGGAAATGGAGGTAATCAGTTTGAACATTTGCAAGTTCACAAATGTACAAACGGATGAAGGCCACTTTCCCGGTCGCAGCTGATAACAACTAATGGATTCCACAACGTTACGAAACATTTCAAAGAGTGGAAACGTTTTGTGTGACACCAAGTGTGTGTGTGTGTGTGTGTGTGTGTGTGTGTGTGTGTGTGTGTGTGTGTGTGTGTGTGTGTGTGTGTGTGTGTGTATGTGCCTGTGTGTATATGTGTCTGTGTGTATGTGTATTTGTGTGTGTGTATGTATGTATGTATGTGTGCGTGTGTGTTTGTGTGTGTGTGTATGTGTCTGTATATGTGTTTGTGTTTGTGTGTGTGTGTGTGTGTGTGTTTGTGTATGTGCATATGGGTTTGTGTGTGTATGTGTCTGTGCGTGCATATATGTGTGTGTGTGTGTGTGTGTATGTGTGTTTGTGTATATATACTGTATGTATATGTATATATATACATATACATATATATATATATATATATATACATATACATATATATATATATATATATAGTGTGTGTGTGTGTGTGTGTGTGTGTGTGTGTGTGTGTGTGTGTGTGTGTGTGTGTGTGTGTGTGTGTGTGTGTGTGTGTGTGTGTGTGTGTGTGTGTGTGTGTGTGTGTGTGTGTGTGTGTGTGTGTGTGTGTGTGTGTGTGTGCGCTCATGCGCGTGCTTAATGGCATCATCGAAGTAAAGAAGCTCACAGTTGCAGCCCCATTCATTGGTAGTGACTTGATAGTCTCTGTGCCCGAGTCTCTGAAAGACCCCTTCATTAATACCCAGCGAATGAGGTTTAATCTGTACACTAATCTCCATTCAGGCCCGGAACCCAGAGAACCCCGGTGGCACTCGGTCGCTGTCGCCAGATGATTTTATTCATCACCTTGGCGATGCCCCCATGGGGCTTCAGATGTCGACACGATTCCATCCACTTGACGCCTACCCCACCTCTATCTTTCTCTCTCTCTCTCTCTTTCTCTCTTTTCTTCTCGCCATCTCTTTCTCTCCCTCTCAACCTCTTTCTCTATCTCTCCCTCTCTCTCTCTCTCTGTCTATCTCTCCCTCTCTCCCCTCTCTTTTTCTCCTTTCTTCCGCTATTTTCCTCTCCTTCTTCTCTCTCTCTTCCTCTCTCTCTCCTCCCCCTCTCTCTCCCTATCTCTCTCTCTCTCTCTCTCTCTCTCTCTCTCCTCCCCACTCTCTCCCTATCTCTCTCTCTCTCTCTCTCTCTCTCTCTCTCTCTCTCTCTCTCTCTCTCTCTCTCTCTCTCTCTCTCAAAATTTCCCCCTTGAAATGATAATACATGTCTAATTTTTGTGTTGGGAAGTTATTTTTTTTCATCTGAAGATAACCTGTGTTAAACGATTTCGGTTTTCTCTGTCATGTTATTCTAGCTTCCGTAAGACAAGAAAACCCACTAATTTATTTTTTATTTATTTACTTATTTATTTATCTATTAATTTATTCATTTATTTATTTTTTGTACAGAGGCCATTGCGTCGATAAAGAGGAATTCATCACCTTTGCCCAATGTGATAGGGTTCCCGGCCAGGCAGTCGGAAGTTGCAAGACTCGAACCCGGACCCTTGTCGTGTGAGACGAGGTTGAAACCAACCCTCCACGTTAGCGCACAATGCGTATTCTTTTCTTCTTAACCCCTTTTCGCCACGTTCGTACAATGACCTCAAATCAGGTCAGTTGGTATTCAAATTTGAGCCTTCTGGCCTTCTTCCACAAAGGTCA
>NC_134819.1:35958674-35966174 GCF_046742065.1 Oratosquilla oratoria | reverse complement strand
CGGGCATAAAACCTTCCAGAAGTCTACGAGTGCCCCTTCCAGACTTTCCAGCCAGCTCCCAGGAAGTGGCACTGGTACCCTGGTATGGTGCCATACAGTGCCTGTCAGGTGTTTTCAATCAGCTGAGAGGTGAACACTCCGGGAGGACGGCGGTTCGTAGAGAGTGGCCATTACTGTTTTAATTTATTTGTTTATTTATCTACTAACCTATTAAGTTTTCTATCTTCATCACCATCATCATCATCATCATTGTTATTATCATTATTATTGTTGTAATTTTTTTTATAGTTTTTGATGTTATCATCGTCATCGTTGTTGTTGTTATCACTATTATCATTATTATTATCATTGTCATTAGCAATGTTATCATTATCATTGTTATTATCATTATTATTCTACTGCTGTTATTATTTATTAACAATTGATCGCATTGCCAAATAAACATAAATGTAAATACATAAAGTCAGGAACAAAGTTTGAAAACAGGAGAAACTTTAGCTCAAGATATTTATCCAACCGACACATGCAAACACATAAGCAGGAAGTGCATCCTGTTGACTGAATACACTATGGGCAATGTTGTTTCTACCTATCAATAGACCAAACCTACGTCCTGATCTCACGAGATTGCAGCCTTTTGCCCCTTTTCCCCCTTTTAGGGGGGGTAGCTGCCTCAAACCATGCTCTCACTCCTCGTGGGGGGGGAGGGAGGATACATTAAGGAGGATATCCAACCTCCTCATGGTATACTGTGACGGTGTTCTTATCCCTTACTCTGGCTACAAGAGTCACCTGGTTAGTATGCAGTGAATAAAGGCTCTTTGGTTTGGTGAAGGGCTTTATGTAGTCTACTCTGGCCAATTTAAAGATTATCTTATTCCCCCTCCCCCCTTTCGTGGAGTGGGGGGGTGGGGGGTGGGGAGACTCTCCCTTCGTGATTGATAGAAGACTCCTAAACCAGCCTCTTAAGCCCTGTGACACATTTTGAAGTGTTTCTTCTGGCTAACGTCAAGAAGAAGAAGAAGAAGAAGAAGAAGAAGAAGAAGAAGAAGAATCAGAAGAAGAAGAAGAATCAGAAGAATCAGAAGAAGAAGAAGAAGAAGAAGAAGAAGAAGAAGAAGAAGAAGAAGAAGAAGAAGAAGAAGAAGAAGAAGAAGAAGAAAGAAGAAGAAGAAGAAGAAGAAGAAGAAGAAGAAGAAGAAGAAGAAGAAGAAGAAGAAGAAGAAGAAGAAGAAGAAGAAGAAGAAGAAGAAGAAGAAGAAGAAGAAGAAGAAGAAGAAGAAGAAGAAGAAGAAGAAGAAGAAGAAGAAGAAGAAGAAGAAGAAGAAGAAGAAGAAGAAGAAGAAGAAGAAGAAGAAGAAGAAGAAGAAGAAGAAGAAGAAGAAGAAGAAGAAGAAGAAGAAGAAGAATTTCTTGTGTGAGGTAGAAACATAACCCCCTTGCGTACTGGGTGGCACTCTCTCCTTTCATTCTAGCTGCCGTCAGACGATTTTATTCATCTCTGTGGTACCCCCCTAACCCCCCCCCCCTTTGGTGGTGATGGGCTTCTGGCTACCGGGGTGGGCTATTTCCTTCATATACGGTGGTGAGAGGGCTAACCCCCACAAAAGTCTAAAAGCCCTGGAAATGGGAAAAGCAGCTCTGATTTACAGAAACGTTTTTCTTAGACTGGTTCCATTATGATGAACGTTTCAAAACGTTTCTGGGATGAGACGTTGCGTGAGTGGGGGATGAACGATATATATATTTTTTGACTAGATAAACACCATATGAGGACGGAGCCTTTATTTGTACGACGTTTCGCTTATTACAGCTTTTTCAAGTACCCGAAACGTCGTACAAATAAAGGCTCCGTCCTCATATGGTGTTTATCTAGTCAATCTTGTCGGCAGACTGCCACTTTTAAGCATATATTTTTTCTTAGTCCAAACTCATTTTGGATAGACAGGTTCTTTACGTTATCATAGTATACAAGAAATGATAGTTTGTAGGAAAAATCGAAATTTGGAAATGTTGCACGCGTGATTATGATGATGATGATTATGATGATGACAATGATGGTGATGATGATAATGGTGATGATGATAATGATGGTGATGTTGATAATGATGGTGATGATAATGATGGTGATAATGACGGTGTCGGAACGCGATTTGCGCTAAACCATCTAGCCGCCGAATAAATAAATAAAATAAAATAAAAGTAGTAGATAGATAAATGATAAATAAAGAATAAATGAATAAACAAATAGAAATAGAATGAAATAGAATAACTAAAATAAAATAAAATAGATAAAAAAGAAAAATAAATAAATAAATGATAATAGATAAATAGAAATAAAACAAAATAAATAAATAGAATAAATAGATAAATAAATAAAAAGAAAAATAATAAATAATAATAATGATAATAATAACAACAGTTATAGTCGAGTTGTTCTACACCATCAACTTGAAGATCCATTTTCCGTGCTACCGTGTCAGTTTAATTTTTCCTCGTTCTACGCCTTCCTGGTGCTTGGGACTTGTCGGCGAAACGTGTGGATGCGACTGCATCATTGTTAATTCCGTAGTCAAGGAGCCTGTCAGGTGACAACTTGAAAAAAAAAAAGAGAGAGAGAGAGAGAGAGAGAGAGAGAGAGAGAGAGAGAGAGAGAGAGAGAGAGAGAGAGAGAGAGAGAGAGAGAGAGAGAGAGAGAGAGAGAGAGAGGAGAGAAGGAGAGAGAGAGAGAGAGAGAGAGAGAGAGAGAGAGAGAGAGAGAGAGAGAGAGAGAGAGAGAGAGAGAATCTGAGAGAGAGAGAGAGAGAGAGAGAGAGAGAGAGAGAGAGGAGAGAGAGAGAGAGAGAGAGAGAGAGAGAGAGAGAGAGAGAGAGAGAGAGAGAAAGAGAGAGAGAGAGAAAGAGAGAGGAGGGAAGGAGGGAGAGAGAGAGAAAGAGAGAGAGAGAGGGGGGAGGGAAGGAGAGAGAGAGAGAGAGAGAGAGAGAGAGAGAGTGAGAGAGAGAGAGAGAGAGAAAGATAGAGAGAGAGAGAGAGAGAGAGAGAGAAGGAGAGAGATGAGATAGAGAGAAGAGAAGGAGGGAAGGAGAGAGAGAGAGAGAGAGAGAGAGAGAGAGAGAGAGAGAGAGAGAGAGAGAGAGAGAGAGAGAGAGAGAGAGAGAGAGAGAGAGAGACATGGGAGAGAGAGAGAGAGAGAGAGAGAGAGAGAGAGAGAGAGAGAGAGAGAGAGAGAGAGAGAGAGAGAGAGAGAGAGAGAGAGAGAGCGTCTATCTGGTGACCGATCATGGGGTACACGACAATGTGTTTCAACGACGCATTCCCTCGTATTCAAGATCATCGCATTGTGTGCACGACGCCGATTGAGAGTAAGACTCGTATTACATTTATCGACTTTTTGCCGTGCACCGTCCACGACACGACGTCGTGTTTTCAAACAACGACTGGTGTCTTTTGACGCTCTCACACGTGGTCGTGACGTGTGAAAGCGTTCATAGAAGCCCGTGGTTATTTGAGAGCACGACGTCGTGTCGTAGACGGCGCACGGCGAAAAGTCGATACGTGTGAAACGAGCCTAAGAAGAATTTGCCGGCCGTTGAAACGAAGAATTAGGAATGGAAATTATTGTGCATCATCGTGAGTACGATAGCGACATCGTGTGCCCGAAGATTTCTTCGACTAAAACCTCGTTTACACGAGGCAAGTTGAGAGGTCAAGTGTGCAAGTTACTTATTACAAGTTACTTGCAGAGTGTAAACATCTGCTTGACAAAGAAAGAAGGCAACTTGTACACTTGCCTTGCCTCTCAATCTGCTTCGTGTAAACGAGGCTTTAGGGTCAGATTTTTTGTTTTGTTTTTTTCTTCTTCATTACAATTTTTTTTTTTTGGGGGGGGGCTTTTCTTTCGACTGTGGTTCGGTTACGAAAGACAGACTTTTTCATTTAGGAATAAGATTTTTTTTAACGATTTTTTTTTTCTTTTTTTGGATTATCCTTTCGACTATTGATTACTTTCGAGATTCCTGTTTTTTTTTTCTCTCACATTAAATTATATACATATATTTCTTTAACTAATTTTTGTTTTTTTGGGTTCTTTTTTTGACCGCCGATCAGTTCCGGAATTCAGACTCCTGTTTTTTCTCTCTAATATCAAATGATTTTTTCTTTATGGAATTTTGTTTTTTGGGTTTTCCTTCGGGCAGTTGTGGGTATTTCGAAAAGCTGCAATTTCCCCAGAGGGTTGAAGACTCGTGGTTTTCATCTCGTGGATGGGCACTGGGGAGTTCTGTTTCATAGCTCCAGCTTTGAATAAATCAGTACGTTTCGAGACTTCGTAGGATTCGAAACCTGATGATACAAAAGTCTTTGAACGTTGGTTATTGTTGTTGTTGTTGTTGTTGCTGCTGTTGTTGTTGTCACCACAATCACTGTTCGGTGTTGATGCAACTGTCATGGTTATCATTCTTGTTATCATATGATAGTTCTTATTATTATTGTCGTTATTGTTGCTATGTTTGCTGTTGTCAACATAATTAGTCTTAGTATTAGTGTAATCGTCAAGATTATTATTTTCATTATCTATGATAGCTTCCATAATTAGTATTATTGTTGTTGTTGTTTTTATTGCTGATGTTATTGTTGTTGATTTTATCATCAATGCCGGTATCTATGCGTTCATGTACACATCTTGAATGTGTATACAAATGTGCACATATTTGTTTGTGCGTACACGCTTGTAGTTATGTGTGCACATGAACCCAGCCACAAGGATGTCCAAGATGAAGATTCTGTCAGAAACTTTGGCGTTTCAAGAACGTCTTGGATTGGATGTTTGTCCGAACTCAAAGAACATAATTTGTTAGTGGAAGAAAATTTTGGGCCGGGGGTGGGAAAGTGAGGGGATGCGTTTTTTGAAAGTCGATGGTCTCTAAGTTTAAGCAAGAGACACATAATCCATTTTCTTATTTCTTATCACCTTTTGATAAACAACGATAAGTGATAATGATAACGAGCTCGGATACTTAGGAAAGAAATACATAGATGTATGCAGTACATATTCTAAATATAATTACGTATGTACATACGAGTATATGCATACATATATACAGTACATATAATACAAATACATATACATATGCGAGTATGTAATCCACACACATACACACGAACACAAACACACACACACACACACACACACACACACACACACACACACACACACACACACACATATATATATATATTTATATATATATATATACATATATTTATACTGTATATATATATATAAATATATATATACTATATGTACACACACACACACATACACACACACACACACACACAATATTATATATATATATATATATATATATATATATATACATATATATACGCATATATAGTTTATGCGATATATACAAGTACATATACATATATATGATATACATATGTACAATAATGGAAAAGATTAGGTTTGCTTTGATGTTTTTCGTATTTTCATCTTGATCAACAATACACTTTGAAAATATAAATTAATTTTTACCGTTTTCTTTAACGATTTCTTAATCCGATTTAGGTTAAAAAAAGAAAGGAAACGAAATCATTCAATTGGCGAATAATTGGTACTCACCTTCAACTTCAGATTTTTTTCCTTTTAATTGAAAGCAATTCCCTTTTCAAGAGAGGAACAGACCTCAAGAGCCCCTCAAAACGTTTTCTATGGACGAAGAAAACGGGGGGTTGTTGAAACCCTCTGAATGCTTTTCTGAAAGAAGGGGAGGTGTGTTTGTGTGAATATTCTTCTTTTGGTTACCTGGAAGACTATTGAGGATCCTCTTGGCGAAATTCGATTATAAGGCGAAATTTACAACGGCTTCATTCAACGCCTTCTTTTTGCTCCGTAAACATTACAAAGAAATCACTAAAAAAAATTATATGCAAGAAAATATAAATCACTTGGCATGGAAAAATTCGTTTTATTCAACCGTTTAGGTGCTTGTTTATCGATTAATCTATTTATCTATCCATTTATCTATTTTCTATCCGTATCCATTCTCGTTATGTGAATGGTCTCCTTTGGGCACACATACCTTGCTGTTATAACTTTTATTTTATTTGACTTGATTTGATTTGATTTTCAGTTATTTCATTTAATTAGATCTCATCTCATTTCTAGTTCTTCTATTCTATCTTATTCGATTTTCATTTTATTTAATTCTATCTTATATATTTCTATTTTATTTTTCTATCTTATTTTATTTTATTTTATTCTTTTAGTCTTTACTCGTTTATCTATCTTTTGGCTTTGTCGCTGTAACCCAATAGGGAAGTGATGAGGCAGACATATCTCAACACATCATTATTGATCTAAGTACTATATCTACCTACTATACTATATCTACTCTATCTACTACTATCCATCATTTCTAAAAGTTTCAAAAGTCCCCTATTTACGCATTCTATGCGGGGCTGGTCAGACCATTCTATACCCCAGAATGGTGCCTCTTCCATACCAAATGGGGAAGGGGGGAGAGGGGACCCCCCCCCCAAAAAAAAACCGCATAAACTGAGGCAAATATATTTCCGTCTAGTATGTCACAAACTCTGCATGGAAGGCTTTATTTGCTAAGTTATTCCATTAGTACACAACGAGGAGGAGGGAAAAGGATGAGGAAGAGGAGGAAGAGGAGAAGGAGGAGAAGTAGTAGGAGGAAGAAGTGAAGGAGGAAGAGGAAAAGGAGAAGGAGGAGGAGGCGAAGGAGGAGGAAAGGGAGAATGAGGAATAGAAGGAGGAGCAGCAAAAGACGGAAGAGGAGAAGGGGAAGATGAGGAGCAGGAGGGTCAAAAGGAGTAGGAGGAGGAAGAGGAGGAGGAGAAAGAGGAACAAGAAGAAAGTGGGAAAAACAAAGAAGAGGAGGAGGAAGAAACTGAGGAGGAGGAGGAGGAGGAAGAGGGGAGTAAAAAGAAGTGGAGGAAAACGGGGAAAACAAAGAAGAGGAGAAAGATAAGGTGGAGGAGGAAAAGGAAGGAAAGAAGAAGGAAAAGGAGGAAGAAGAAAAGAAAAAGAGAAAAAGAGGGAAGAGGAGCAGAAAGAGGAGGAAGTGGAGGAAGAGGAGGGATGAAAGATATACGAGTTAGAGAAATTGGGATCTGGAAGAAAGGAAGAAAAGGAAAAAATGAGAGGAAAAAGGAGAAGTAGCCAGACTAAAAAAAAGGAGAAGGACATCCGTCCTGAGGAACCTCAACTTTTGACGGGAAAGTCCGACTTCGCGCGAAGTCTGCCCCAATTCCTGAAGGAGAAAGAAAATGCCAACCTAAAGACCAGAAACCTCTTGTCCTTCCTGCTCCTCTTCTTCCTCCTTCTCCTCCTCCTCCCATTTCTCTTCCTCCTCCTTCTCCTTCTCCTCCTCCTCCTCCTCCTCCTCCTCATCTTTCTCTTCTTCCTCTTGTCCCTCTCGCTCCTTTTCCTACTCCTTCTCCTCCTCCACCTTCTCCTTCTTCTTC
>NC_134819.1:35948674-35953674 GCF_046742065.1 Oratosquilla oratoria | reverse complement strand
TTAGTCGAAAACGAGTAACACGTATTAAGGCGTTATCATACTGGGCTAGTTTTCCTCCGATTGTTGAAGCAGCTTTGCAGCCTGCAGCAGATTTAGGGAAGGAATCTGATATACTGGAGGGAAATAATTTTCCTGCAGGATATCAAATGATGTTTTATGTTAATTGTCGATAAAACAAAGTAGTTGGAGGAATAATAATAATTATTTGTTATTTACGTTATCATAGTTTTTATTTATTCATTTATCATTATTATTATTTTTTCGCATTCGACCTAGATATGGACCAAAACGTCTCCTGTCGGCATGCTCCGCCTTTGTAATCCTTTGTAATAGCTCAGTGTCATAGCCCCTTTAGAATACTAAGGATAACCGTAGGATGTTCGATAGATACTCATAAATACCACCGATGAAGTTCTAGAAATATCACTTGGACAAAATTTAGAAGCACATTATACCTTCCTCTAAGTTTCCTTTTATTCCGACTGTGGGTTCTTCGTGATAATAATCCTAGAAATATATGTAGATATCGGTCACATTTAATAGAAATAGCAGAAAAAACGAAACTGAGATTATACAACTCAATGATGAAACCAGACATATTGTACGGCTGTGAAACATGGGACATTACGAAAAATATGACGAATAAATTCGAAATCACACAAAAAAAAACAAAAAAAAAAAACGGAGAATTTAAGACCCGTATATGACAGCTCAAGGCAGGAATGGAGAATAAGACATAACTGGGAAATACGAAACCAAACAAAAAACAACCCCAATATTGAAAAAGTAACAAGATTGAAACGACGGATATTGGGTGTGACATGTTGCAAAGATGCAAAGAGATAACAGGCCAAAGGAAGAACTCAGTAGTGGATTAATACATGGGCGACGATCACTTGGACGACCCAGAAGAGACTGGCGGAGACATTGTGTTGATGAAGACGTGCAGATATGCGGAGCCAAGAGAGTGGAAGGAGGAGGAGGAGGCACAAGACAGACAGACATGGCGAGTCGTCGCTTCAAAAACAGTTAAGAATCGCCAAGTGGCCTGAAGACCAGCCGGGGGGAGGGGAGTGAGGGAGAGATAGAAAGAGAGAGAAAGAAAGAGAGAGAAAGAGAGAGAGAGAGAGAGAGAGAAAGAAAGAAAGGGAGAGAGAGAGAAAGAGAGAGAAAGAAAGAAAGAGAGAGAGAGAGAGAGAGAGAGAGAGAGAGAGAAACAGAGAGAGAGAAACAGAGAGAATGAAACAGAGAGAGGGAAACAGAAAGAGGGAAACAGAGAGGGGGAAACAGAGTGAAACAGAGTGAAACAGACAGACAAACAAACAGGCAGACAAGCAGGCAAACAAACAGGCAAACAGACAGACAAATATACAGACATACAGACAGAGGGAGAGAGATGAAGGGAAGGAGAGAGAGAGAGAGAGAGAGGGAGAGGGAGAGGGAGAGAGAGAGAGAGAGAGAGAGAGAGAGAGAGAGAGAGAGAGAGAGAGAGAGAGAGAGAGAGAGAGAGAGCGAGAGAGAGAGAGAGAGAGAGAGAGAGAGAGAGAGAGAGAGAGAGAGAGAGAGAGAGAGAGAGAGAGAGAGAGAAAGAGAGAGAGAGAAAGGAGAGAGAAATTGCATCTGCTGTTGTATCTTTCTTTGCCTCGATGCAGCTGTGTAAGGAGCGGCTTCTGTTGCAGCTGCACTGAAAAGCAAGACAATAGGAGCTTCCGTGCAACGATTCTAGACTCAGAAGCCTCCTCCTCCTCCTCCCTCACTTCCTCTTCCCCCTCCTCCTCCTCCTTCTCCTCCTCTTCCCCCTCCTCCTCCTCCTTCTCCTCCTCCTCCTCCTTCTCCTCCTCCTCCCTCACTTCCTCTTCTCCCTCCTCCTCCTCCTCCTCCTCCTCTTTCTCTTCTTCCTCCCTCACTTCCTCTTCTCCCTCCTCCTCCTCCTCCTCCTTCTTCTTCTCCTCCTCCCTTACTTCCTTTTTCTCACATCCTCTTATTCCTACCCCCTCCTCTTCTTCACTCTCTTCCTCTTCCTCATATCCTCTTACTCCTCCCTCTACCCCTCCGCTTCCTCATTCCTCTCCTCCTCTTCTTCTTCCTCCTCCTCCTCCTCCCTCATTTCCTCTTCCTCACATCCTCTTACTCCTTCCCCTCGCCCTCCTCTTCCTCCCTCTCCTCTTCTTCCTTTCTTTCTCTTCCCCCTCCCTCTCCTCCTTTTCTTCCACATCCCCCTCCTCCTCCCTCTCTTCCTCTTCCTCACATCCTCTTACTCCTTCTCCTACCCCTACCCCTCCTCTTCTTCCCTCTCCTCTTCTTCCTTTCTTTCTCTTATTTCTCCCTTTACCCTTCCTCTTCCTCCTCCCTCTCCTCCTCTTCTTCCACATCCTCCTCCTCCTCTCTTTCTTCCTCTTCCTCACATCCACTTCCTCCTCCCTCTACCCCTCCTCTTCCTCCTCCCTCTCCTACTCTTCCTCACATCCTTTTCCTCCTTCCTCTCCTTCTCTTCTTCCACATCCTCTTCCTCCTCCCTCTCCTTCTTTTCTTCCACATCCTCTTTCTCCTCCCTCTCTTCTTCTTCCTCACATCCTCTTACTCCTCTCCCTACCCCTAATCCTCCTTCCTCTCCTCCTCTGTCCCCACATCCTCCCCCCTCCTCCTCTCTCTCTTCCTCTTTCTCACATCCTCTTACTCCTCATCCTACCCCTCCTCTTCCTCCTCCTCCCCCTCCCCTTCCTCCTCCTCCTCGTCCTCCTCCTCCTTTTCTTTCTCCCTTTTCTTTCTCTTAACGTGATACGCAGATAAGAAATAAGAGTGAGTCGAGAGTAAACAACCAGACCAACACAACACACCACAAGTTGTCCGAAGGAACACCTGAGCTGCCAAGATCTCATCGAGCTGACACGAAGACTTAGAACCGAAGAAGAAGAAGAAGAAGAAGAAGAGGACGAGGAGGAGGAAGAGAAGGAGGAAGAGGAGGGAAAGGAAGAGGAGGAAATGAAGAAAATTAGTAGAAGTAGAAGGAAGATGAAGAGAACTAGGCGAAGTAGGAGAAGGAATAGAGAAAGAGGAGGTGGAGAAGGAGGAGGAGGAGAAGTAAGAAGAAGTAAGGAGAGGAAGGAGGAATAAAGGAGGAGAGGTGAGGAGGAAGAAGAGGAAGAAGAGAAGGTTGAGGAGGAGGAGACAGAGGTAAAGACACACACAAACATACACGCACACACACACACATACCCACACACACACACGCACACACACAGTGACCCCAAATAAAAATACACAAAAATCGAATTATTGGAAATCCAGATGATCTAGTAAGTAAATCAAATGATTTTTTTAATGATTTAGATAAATAGAAAACAATAGACAAATAGATAAGCGAATAGTCAAATAAACAAATGCAAAATTAACTCAAATAGAAAATAAAATATTTTGGGCCTTTTAATTCATGAACGTTATTCAGATATATATGTATGTAAGCATGTATATATGTATGTACTTATGTATATATTCATTTATATGCACATAAGTGTACATATGTTTTATGTATGTATGTACATATGTACGTATGTGTTTATGTATTTTTTTCGTGGTTTGCGGGGCTCATACTCCATTCGGATCTCAACCTTGTCGATGGTCCGGAACCGTTCGAACCCAGGATAGACGGTGAACACGGTATGCCACTGCAGTTACGTCATCCGGAGGAAGATAATGCATCAAACAGTGATGTCACCAAGTCACCTTAGGTCACAGGTGAACAGCGATCGGGGACAATTACTCAGAGT
The DNA here is from genome assembly GCF_046742065.1 of Oratosquilla oratoria. Lineage (NCBI taxonomy): Eukaryota > Metazoa > Arthropoda > Malacostraca > Stomatopoda > Squillidae > Oratosquilla > Oratosquilla oratoria. The sequence goes on along the minus strand of NC_134819.1, from coordinate 35,949,907 downwards.
AGATGCCCTTCCTAACCTCTGCGCCGCGGCCAGGATTCGAACAGACGCCGAATTCACCGTACGGTTACCAGACGTGCGCTCTACCAACCGAGCCACGGCGGGCTCCCGTGTATGTATTCATTTATATGTACGAGTATATATGTGTTCATATGTTTTATGTATACAAGCATGTATTTATGTATGTGCGTATTTGTGTCATTATGACATTTGGTAATAAACTCTCCTACTGGAATTCGAACCCTCGCCTGAGTGGCTTGCTTCTTGCTTCTTCGTCTTGTAAGAAGCAAGCCGCTCAGGCGAGGGTTCGAATCCCAGTAGGAGAGTTTATTTCCAAATGTGTGTATGTTCGTATGTATTCAAGTACGTATGTATGTATGTATATATGTATGTATGTGAATATATACATGCACTCATTTACGTGTATGTGTTCATGTGTTTTAGGTATGAAGATATGTATGTTTACATTAATGTGTGTATATATGTAAGTATTCATTTCTGTATATTCATATGTATGTACGTGTTTCCGTATACATAGATCAATGCACAGTAACGAGCCAGAATTTTAACCTACGCTATAGTATATGGTTTTGGATTAGGTAACTTTCTTGAATTAAAAAAAAAAAGATTGTCAGGCAAAAATTCTTAATTTTGCATCATAAAAAGCTCTGGATGGGTCAAATCTTTTGATCGTGACTGTACATATACACACCCGAAAGCTTGTACGTTTGTTTAATTATTCAATTAAAGAAGTAACCAAAACGAGGAATTTCCAGTGAAGGACCCTCCCCATCACGTAAATAAGACAGTTTCACGTCAACCAACTTTTTTGGGGGAAAATAAAAGTTCCTAAATTTAAAGGTTAACTTCCATCGACACGATGACCAGCCCTTCAGGGAGGCTAGGGGTTTCAGGGATCTACCTGCTCCTCCTAAACTAGGGTCAGGGGCGGAGGAGGTGGAGGGAGTGGAAGGTGGAGGTTGTGTAAGGCAAAAAGGATACGGAGGAGGAATACGGAGGATATGATATATACAGTAATATATATATATATATATATATATATATATATATATATATATATATATATTATATATATATATATATAATATATATATATATATATATATATATATATATATACACATCAGGAAATAAAAGCATAATCCAGCAATAAGGCAGATCCCATGATGCATTTTGTATGCAAATGAGTTTATGTAAAGGTGGGTAGGTATGTAG
>NC_134819.1:35943674-35946174 GCF_046742065.1 Oratosquilla oratoria | reverse complement strand
TATGTATACAGTATAAAGTAAACATTATACAGTATACAGTATGTGCGTGTGTGTGTATGCGTGTATGTGTGTCTATATATGTGTGTGTGCGTGTATGTCTACATACACGCACATGTATGTTTGTATGTATTTATGTATGTATTTATGCATGTATGTATATATGTATGTACGTCTGTATGCATGTGCTTGCGTACACTCATACACACAAGAATCGAAAACGTGGCCGACCGGGTACTCACCGAGTCCGAGTTGAGAGACCCGCAATCCCGACTTGCCCAGGGGCTTGTACTTGAGGGCGTGGGAGACGGACGTGGACTGTCGCGACACGATGGCCTGGGAGTCGCTTCTGGTGGACACGTGGTCCCCACAGCCTTGGAACTCCTCCATGCAGTCCAAGGACGCGATGGGGGCCCGGCCGCTAGAACGGGAGGACCAAAAGTGGCGTCAGAAACAGGGGAAATTTGTAAGGGCGGAATGAGGTGTTGTGTATATGCCAAAATAATGATAGATAATAAATAATAATAATAATAATGATAGATAATAAATAATAATAATAATAATAGTAGTAGTAATAATAATAATAATAGTAATAATAATAATAATAATAATAATAATAATAATAATAATAAGAAAAAGAAAAGAAAAAAACCCATCAAAGTATGACAGGAGATATGTATGTATGGTGAATAAAAGGGAAGGTAATGAAGATGATCTGGGGAAGAGATGTATGGTAACAAGGGTAATTCGAAGTATGGGAGAAAGTTGGATATATGGTGAAAAAAACAGGCTATCCAAATATGTGAGGAAAAATCGCGTATGGCGATAAAGTATGGTGAAGAGTAGGCAGTAGAATGGTGTGTAGAGTGATAAAGTGGTGTATAGTGAAAGGACACAAATAAAGAAGGCTTTGAGAGTGTGGTCAAGGGTGAGGGAGTGGTGAAGGAGGGGGCGAGGGGGTGGGTGAGGGAGTGGGCGAGGGAGTGGGTGAGGGAGTGGGCGAGGGAGTGGGTGAAGGAGTGGGTGAGTGAGTGGTTTAGGGAGTGGGTGAGGGAGTGGGTGAGGGAGTGGGCGAGGGAGTGGGTGAGGGAGTGGGTGAGGGAGTGGGTGAGGGAGTGGGTGAGGGAGTGGGGGAGGGAGTGGGTGAGGGAGTGGGTGAGGGAGTGGTTGAGGGAGTGGGTGAGGGAGTGGGTGAGGGAGTGGGCGAGGGAGTGGGTGAGGGAGTGGGTGAGGGAGTGGGCGAGGGAGTGGGTGAGGGAGTGGGTGAGGGAGTGGGCGAGGGAGTGGGTGAGGGAGTGGGTGAGGGAGTGGGTGAGGGAGTGGGCGAGGGAGTGGGCGAGGGAGTGGGCGAGGGAGTGGGCGAGGGAGTGGGCGAGGGAGTGGGTGAGGGAGTGGGCGAGGGAGTGGGTGAGGGAGTGGGTGAGGGAGTGGGTGAGGGAGTGGGCGAGGGAGTGGGCGAGGGAGTGGGCGAGGGAGTGAGCGAGGGAGTGAGCGAGGGAGTGGGTGAGGGAGTGGGCGAGGGAGTGGGTGAGGGAGTGGGTGAGGGAGTGGGTGAGGGAGTGGGTGAGGGAGTGGGCGAGGGAGTGGGTGAGGGAGTGGGTGAGGGAGTGGGCGAGGGAGTGGGTGAGGGAGTGGGCGAGGGAGTGGGTGAGGGAGTGGGCGAGGGAGTGGGCGAGGGAGTGGGCGAGTGAGGGAGTGGGCGAGTGAGGGAGTGGGCGAGTGAGTGGGTGAGGGAGTGGGTGAGGGAGTGAGTGAGGGAGTGAGTGAAGGAGTGGGTGAGGGAGGGAGGGAGTGAGGGAGTGAGGGAGTGAGGGAGTGAGGGAGTGAGGGAGTGAGTGAAGGAGTGAACAAGGGTGAGAAGCCTGTAAGTATTGTTTATTATTGTGTCGCTGACACTAAGAGAAGACTGACAGCTGTCAACTGACATTCAAGACTTCAAGATATTTGAGGCTTAATATGAAGAGCCTTCGGAGGAGACTTGATACCCTGTAGGCTGCACTATGAGATCTGGAGTGAGACTAAGAGACCCCATCCACGGTACGATCCGGTCTTAAGGCCGCCGGACAGACCCGGCCGGATTGGATCGTGTATGCACTGATTTTGGTCCGTCCGACTGACATACACGATCGTCCGACCAGATCGTAACGTGGATGGGGTGCCATAGAGATGAGAAAAGACTGAGAAGACAAAGACTGTGTAAACGATATTGAGTTGAAGACTTTAAACGAGAGGCGTTTCAGACTGCCAATAGGTACCCCTTTCAAGATGTTAATCTGTCTAATACCGAGGGGTTTCGTTCATCCTAGAGGTGTCTTCCTGAGAGCTTTCCTGGAAGATTGAAGTAAAGGCTAAAGATTAAGAAGACTAAGACTATAGGCATTGAAATTTTAGTGTCTGATATTTTCGCTAAAAAGACGAAATTAAAGATAAATAAAATCGCCCTCAATCACACACAATAGACTTCTCAAAGCGTGAGTGTAGTAGTCACGTTACAAGGAAGAGG
>NC_134819.1:35929479-35943174 GCF_046742065.1 Oratosquilla oratoria | reverse complement strand
AAAAAAAAAAAAAAAACCCGGAGAAATTTAAGACCCGTATCTATGACAGCTTCCAAGGCAGGAATGGAGAATAAGACATAACTGGGAATATACGAAACCAAAACAAAAAACAACCCCAATATTGAAAAAGTAACAAAGAATTGAAACGACGGAATTATTGGGTGTTTTGTTGTGACCATGTTGCAAAAGATGCAAAGAGATAACAGACCAAAGGTAAGAGCTTAGTAGTGGGATTAAATACATGGGCGACGACCACTTTGGACGACCCAGAAGAGACTGGCTGGAGACATTGTGTTTGATGAAGACGTGCAGATATGCCGGAGCCAGGAGAGTGGAAGGAGGAGGAGGAGGCAACAAGAACAGACAGACATGGCGAGTCGTCGTCTTCCAAAAACAGTTAAGAATCGCCAAGTGGCCTGAAGACCAGCCGGGGGGAGGGGATGTGAGGGAGAGATAGAAAAGAGAGAGAAAGACATAGAGAGAGAGAAAGAATGAGAGAGAGAGAAAAAAGAAAGAAAGACAGAGAAAGAGAGAGAGAGAGAAGGGAGACGACGAGAGAGAGAGAGAGAGAGAAAAAGACGAGAATGAAACAGAGAGAGGGAAAACAGAATGAGAGGGAAACAGGAAAGAGGGAAACAGAAGAGGGAAACAGAAAGAGGGAAAACAGAGAAGGGGGGAAAACTGGAGTGAAACAGAGTGAAATCAGACAGACAAACAAACAGGCAGACAAGCAGGCAAACAAACAGGCAAAAAAACAGACAGACAAAATATACCAAGAACATACAAGACAGAGGGGAGGAGAGATGAAGGGAAGGAGAGAGAGAGAGAGAGAGAGACTGAGAGACGAGATGAGAGAGGAGAGAGAGAGAGCGAGAGAGAGAGAGAGAAGAGAGAGGAGAGAGTACGAGAGTGAGAGAGAGAGAGAGCGATGGATGTAGGAGGAGAGAGAGCCTTGAGAGAGAGAGGATGGAGGAGAGCGGGATTCGAGACGAGAGAGGTGAGAGTGGAGGATTGGGAGCGCGAGAGAGCGAAGAGAGATGAGAGAGAGAGAGAGAGCGGAGGAGAGAGGAACGAGAGAGAGAGAGAGAGGAGAGAGAGAGAGAGAGAGAGAGAGAGCAGAGAGAGAGAGAGGAGGAAAGGAGAGAGAAATTGCATCTGCCTGTTGTATCTTTCTTTAGCCTCCGATGCAAGCTGTGTAAGGGAGCGGCTTCCTGTTTGCAGCTGCACTGAAAAGCAAGACAATAGGAGCTTCCGTGCAACGATACTAGACTCAGAAGCCTCCTCCTCCTCCTCCCTCACTTCCTCTTCCCCCTCCTCCTCCTCATTCTCTCTCTTTTCTCCCTCTGCACTTCCTCTTCTCCTCCTCCTCCTCCTTCCGTCCTCCTTCTCCTCTTCACTCTCCTACTTCTCCCTCCTCCTCCTCCCCCTCCTCCTCAGTTCTCTTCCTCTCCTTACTCCTTTTCCTCAATCCTTTATTCCACCCCCTCCTCTTCTTCACTCTCTTCACTTTCCCTCTATCTCTTACTCCTCTCCCTCTTACCCCTGCTTCTCATTCCTTCCTCCTTTCTTACCTCCTCTCCTCCTCCCTCACTTCCTCTTCTCACCTCCTCTTACTCCTTCCCCTCGCCTCCCTCTTCCTCCTTCTCCTCTTCTCTCTTACTTTCTCTTCCCCCTTCCTCACATCCTCTTCTTCCTACCCCCTCCTCTTCTTCCACTCTCTTCCTTTTCCTCATATCCTCTTACTCTTTCTCCTACCCTACCCCCCCTTTCCTTTTCTTTCCTTCTCTTTTCTTTTCTTTCTCTTATTTCTCCATTTTTCCCTTTCTCTTTCCCTCCTCTCCTCTCTTCTTCCCACATCCTCTCCTCCTCTTTTCTTCTTCTCCTCACATCCACTTCCTCCTCCACTACCCTCCTCTTTCCTCCTCCTCTCCGACTCTTCCTCATTCCTTTTCTCCTCCTCTCTTCTCTTCCTTCCATCATCCTCCTCCCTCCTCCCTCATCTTTTCTTTCCTCAATCCTCTTACTCCTCTCCTTACCCCATACTCCTCCTTCCCTCTCCTCTCTGTCCCCACATCCTCCCCCTCCTACCTCGCTCTCTTCCTCTTCCTCACATCCTCTTACTCCTTCCCCTCGCCCTGCCTCTTCCTCCCTCTCCTCTTCTTCCTTTCTTTCCTCTTTACCCCCTCCCTCTCCTCCTTTTCTTCCACATCCCCCTCCTCCTCCCTCTCTCTCCTCTTCCTCACATCCTCTTACTCCCTTCTCCCTACCCCTACCCCTCCTCTTCTTCCCTCTCCTCTTCTTCCTTTCTTTCTCTTATTTCTCCATTTACACTTCCTCTTATCCCCTCCCTCTCCTCCTCTTCTTCCACAACCTCCGCCTCCTCTCTTTCCTTCCTCTTCCTCACATCCACTTCCTCCTCCCTCTACCCCTCCTCTTCCTCCTCCCTCTCCTACTCTTCCTCACATCCTTTTCCTCCTTCCTCTCCTTCTCTTCTTCCACATCCTCTTTCTCCTCCCTCTCTTCTTCTTCCTCACATCCTCTTACTCCTCTCCCTACCCCTAATCCTCCTTCCTCTCCTCCTCTGTCCCCACATCCTCCCCCCCATCCTCCTCACTCTCTTCCTCTTTCGCACATCCTCCTTACTCCCTCCCCATCCTACCCCTCCTCTTCCTCCTTCCTCCCTCCTCCTCCTCCTGCTCCCTTCCTCCTCCTCCTGGCGCGGGGTCCTTCTCCTCCTTTTCTTTCTCTCTTTTCTTTCTTCTTAACGTGATACGCAGATAAGAAATAAGAGTGAAGTCGAGAAGTAAATACAACCAGAGCAACACAACACACCACAACTTGTCCGAAGAGAACACCTGAGCTGCCAAGGATCTCATCGAGCTGACACGAAAGACATAGAAACCGATAGAAGAATAAGAAGAAGAAGAGGACGAGGAGGAGGAAGAGAAGGAGGAAGAGGAGGGAAAGGGAAGAGGAGGGAAAGGACAGAGGAGGGAAAGGAAGAGGAGGAAATGAAGAAAATTAGTAGAAGTAGAAGGAAATTGAAGAAAATTAGTAGAAGGTCGAAGGAAGAATGAAGAGAACGAAGGCGAAGTAGGAGAAGGAATAGAGGAAAGAGGAGATGGAGAAGGAGGAGGAAGAGAAGTAAGAAGAAGTAAAGGAGAAGGAAGGAGGAATAAAGGAGGGAGACGAGAGGAGGAAGAAGAGGAAGAAGAGGAAGAAGAGAAGGTTGAGGAGGAAGGAGACAGAGGTAAAAGACACAACTCAAACATACAAAGCCACACACACACATACCCACACACACACACACGCCACACACACAATGACCCCAAATAAAAATACACAAAAATCGAATTATTGGAAAATCCAGATTGATCTAGTAAAGTAAATCAAATGATTTTTTTAATGATTTAGATAAATATAAAACAATAGACAAATAGATAAGCCGAATAGTCAAAATAAACAAATGCAAAATTTAACTCAAATAAATAGAAAATAAAATACTTTGGGCGTTTTCAATTCATGAACGTTATTCAGATATATATGTATGTAAGCATGTATGTATGTTATGTACTTATGTATATATTCATTTATAATGTTTACATAAGTGTACATATGTGTTTATGTATGATATGTACATATGTACGTATGTGTTTATGTATTTTTTTTCGTTGGTTTGGTGGGCTCGTACTCCATTCGGATCTCAACCCTTGTCGATGGTCCGGAAACCGTTCGAACCCAGGATAGACGCGTGAACAACGGGTATGCCACTGCAAGTTACGTCATCCGGAGGAAGATAATGCATCCAAACAGTGATGTCCATCCAAGTCACCTTAGGTCACAGGTGTAACAGCGATCGGGGACCATTACTCAGAGTAGGAATGCCCCCCTTCCTAACCTCTTGCGCCGCGGCCAGGATTCGAAAACAGACGCCGAATTCACCGTACGGTTACCAGACGTGCGCACTACCAACCGAGCCACGTCGGGTTCCCGTGTATGTATAATTCATTTATATGAACGAGTATTTTATGTGTTCCATATGTTTTTATGTATAACAAGCATGTATTTTTATGTATGTGTGTATTTGTGTCAAATTATGACATTTGGAAATAAACTCTCCTACTGGAATTCGAACCCTCCGGCCTGAGCTGGCTTGCTTCTTAACTTCTTCGTCTTGTAAGAAGCAAGCCGCTCAGGCGAGGGTTTCCGGAATCCCAGTAGGAAGAGTTTATTTCCGTATGCGTGTATGTTGTGTATGTATTCAAGTACGTAATGTATGTATATATGTATGATGTGAATATATACATATGCACTCATTTACATGTATGTGTTTGCATATGATTTTAGGTCATGAAGATATGTATGTTATGTTTACATTTAATGTATGTGTGTATATATGTTAAGTATTTCCATTTTCTGTATAATTCATAATGTATGTACGTTGTTTCCGTAAAAATAGATCAAATGTACAATAACGCGCCAAATTTTTTGACCCCACGCTATAGTATTAAGTTTTAGTTTAGGAAACTTTCTTAAACAAAAAACAAAAAAAAAAAAAAAAAAAAAAAAAAAAAAAAAAAATTGTCGGACGAATTTTGTTAAATTTTGCATCATAAAAAGCTCTGGATGGGTCAAATCTTTTGATCGTGATTGTACAATATACACCACACACACGAAAGCTTGATACGTTTGTTTAATTATTCAATTAAAGAAGTAACCAAAACGAGGAATTTCCATTGAAGGACCCTCCCATCACGTAACATAAGACAGTTTCGCGTCAACCAAATTTTTTTTTGGGGAAAATAAAGGTTTCCTAAAATTTAAAGGTTTTAACTTCCATCGACTCGATGACCAGCCCTTCAGGGAGGATAGGGGGTTAAGGGATCTACCTGCTTCCTCCTAAACTAGAGTCAGTGGCGGAGGAGGTGGAGGGAGTGGAAGGTGGAGGGTTGTGTAAGGCAAAAAAAGAATACGGAGGAGGAATACGGAGGGAATATGAATATATACAGTAATAAATAAAATATATATATTATAATATTATATATATATATATATATATAATATATATTATAATATATATAGAAATATATATATATATATATAAAATATATATAATATAATATATATATATATATAATATATATATATAATAATATAAATTAACACATCAGGAAAATAAAAGCATAATCCAGGCAATAAGGCAGATCCCATGATGCAATTTTGTATGCAAAATGAGTTTAGTTATGTAAAGGTGGGTAGGTATGTAGGGGTCATCGACATAAGGGAGATGGGGAGGGGGAGATGGGGAGAGAGGGAGAGAGAGAGAGAGAGAGGAGAGGCGAGAGAGAGAGAGGAAGAGAGAGATATGAGAGAGAGAGGAAGAGAGAGATATGAGAGGGAGAGGAAGAGAGAGATATGAGAGAGAGAGGAAGAGAGGGAGAAAGAGGAGAGAGAAAGATGGAGGGAGAAAGAGAGAGAGAGAGAGATGGAGAAAGAAAGAGAGATGGAGAGAGAGAAGGAGAGGAAGAGATGGAGAGAGGAGTCTAAGAGAGAGAGAGAGAGAGGAGAGAGAGGATGGTAGAGGGTAGGAGAGAGGGAGGTAGAGATGGAGGGAGGGAGAGAGGGAGGGAGAGATGAGGAGAGAGACGGAGGGAGAGAGAGATGGAGAGATGATGAGGGAGAGAGAGAATGGAAGAATGGAGGGAGAGAGAGATGGGAGAGATGGAGGGAGAGAGAAGATGAGTAGAGAGAGATGGAGAGAGTAGAGAGAGAGAGAGAGGAGAGAAGAAGAGAGAGGAGAGAGAGAGACAGGAGAGGAGGAGGGAGTGTAACGAGAGAGAGATTGAAGATTGGAGGAGAGAGAAGATGAGAGGAGTGGAGGGAGAGAGGAGTGGAGGGAGAGAGGAGTGGAGGGAGAGAGGAGTGGAGGGAGAGAGGAGTGGAGGGAGAGAGGAGTGGAGGGAGAGAGGAGTGGAGGGAGAGAGGAGTGGAGGGAGAGAGGAGTGGAGGGAGAGAGGAGGGGGGGGAGAGAGGAGTGGAGGGGGAGAGAGGAGGGGGTGGGAGGGAGAGAGGATTTAGTGAGGAGGGAGTGAGGAGTGGGAGGGAGGAGAGGAGTGGGAGGGAGGATGGGAGTGATGGAGTGGGAGGGAAGAAAGAGAGTGGGAGGAGAGAGGAGTGGGAGGGAGAGAGGATGTGGATGGAGAGAGAGGAGTGGTGGAGAGAGAGGAGTGGGAGGGAGAGAGGAAGTGGGAGGGAGAGAGGAAAGAATGGAGGGAGAGAGGAGTTGGCGAGGGAGAGAGGATGGAGGAGCGAGGATGTGGAGGGAGAGAGAAATGGGAGGAGAGAGGATGGAAGTGGGACGGGATGACGTGAGTGGGCGGGAGAGAGGAGTGGAGGGAGAGAAGGATCGTGGGAGGGAGAGAGGTAGTGGGAGGGAGAGAAGGAGTGAGGAGAGAGGAGTGGAGGAGGAAGCGAGTGGTGGATGAGAGGAGTGGGAGGGAGAAGAGGAGTGGGAGGGGAGAGAGGCGAGTGGGAGGGGAGAGAGCCGAGTGGGAGGGGAGAGAGCCGAGTGGGAGGGGAGAGAGCCGAGTGGGAGGGGAGAGAGCCGAGTGGGAGGGGAGAGAGCCGAGTGGGAGGGGAGAGAGGGGAGTGGGAGGGGAGAGAGGGGAGTGGGAGGGGAGAGAGGGGAGGGGGAGAGGAGAGGGGGAGGAGGAGGAGTGGGAGGGAGAGAGGAGTGGTGAGGGAGGAGAGGAGTGGGAGGGAGAGAGAGTGGAGGAGAGAGTGTGGGAGGGAGAGCGGAGGGGAGGGAGAGAAGTGGGAGGGAGAGAGGATGGAGGGAGTTGTGGGTGTAAGGGATAGGGATGGGTGGGTTGAGAGTGGTAAGTGGAGTGGAGGGTGAGAGGAGTGGTGGGAGGGAGAGAGAGTGGGAGGGATAGAGGAGGGGAGGGAGAGAGTAGTGGAGGGAGAGAGGAGTGGGAGGAGGGAGAGGAGTGGGAGGAGGGAGAGGAGTGGGAGGAGGGAGAGGAGTGGGAGGAGGGAGAGGAGTGGGAGGAGGGAGAGGAGTGGGAGGGAGAGAATGATGGAGAGGGTGTGAAAGGGAGGAAGAGAGTGAGGGGGAGAAGGGCAGGAGGAGCAGGAGGAGGTGGAGGAGGAGGAGGAGGAGGATGGAGGACGGAGAGGAGGAGGAGGTGGAGGAGGAGGAAGGAGGAAGAAAGAGAGAGAGAGAGAGAGAGAGAGAAACACTCCCACCCATTCCATTTCCTATGTATTTCCACTCCCCTCCACCCTCCACCATCCTCTCCCTCTTATCTTGGCACCCCCTGGCATGACGGGTCATCCCTACATCCTGTCCGCGTGCCCTGGGTCAGGAAGCAGCGTGTCGCCAAGACACAGCACAATCCACAGCACGGCCGCTTAATAAATTTGGCTACCCCCCTCTCCGTCCCCCATGTAGAAAGGATGAAGACGGGGAGAAATCCCTTCGGGCCAGCGTTCAAATTTTTTCTCATACATACTTTCTTACCACCCCCATCCCCCACCCACTCCTCCTCATGCATCACAAGCAATCATCTCTATAGCACAACCCCTCTCCATTTTCACCCCTATCTTCTGTTCGCTCCCGTCCTTCCTCCACAGACATTCCTCTCTTTTGTTATGCCCCTTTCACCCCATCCATCCATCTCATCCTAGAACACCCCTCATATTCACTCCTTCCACCTCTGCCTTCCACACTACTTTTACTATTCTTTATTCACTCATTCTTTCCATGTGTCCAAACCATCCTAATACTCTTTCATCAACCCTATCTCCCAGTTCCCTTTCCACCCCTGTTCTCCTTCTCACCTCCTCATTTTTCACTCTAAGTAACCCCTACCATACTTCACAGTCATTTCATCTCAAACACATTCAAACTCCTTCTCTCTTCCTCTCTTATGTTCCATGTTTCTGCGCCGTACAATGCTGTTGGCACAACCACTCCTTCATATGACCTCTAAAAAAAAAAAAAAAAAAAAAAAATTAGCATCCATTCCCAGATGTGCCTATATCTCATTACACCTTTTCAAAATCACCAAGGCATTTACTCGCTTTTCTTCAATCTACATTCTACCTCCACCCCCTACTCCTCCCTTTCCTGCCACATTCGACACCCAAGTATCTCAAACTATCCCAATTCCCTCCAGTCTTTCACCCCTGCTCACTATCCCAGCCTGCTTGAGTGTGATGCTGTGTTGGTGTGGGTGTGTGTATGTGTGTGTGTGTGTGGGTGGTGTGTGTGTGTGTTGTGTGTGTGTTAGTTGGTAGGAGTGTATGTTTGTATATATATGTATAGAGAAGTATACATGTATATACAGACACATGACACATGTGGTACGAAGGCAGGTATTGTATAGCCTACATGCGAAAAAATACTTTTGCTAACAAAAAAGCACTCCTTAACAGACAACAAAACACGTTGTACACACAACACACACACACACACACACACACAAATGTAGACTTTGTTAATGGGTGCAGAAAACACACACACATACAACACAAATGTAGAATTTGTTAATGTTGCAGAAAAAATGGCAACGGCACAGTAGTTTTCATATAAAAAAAAAAAAAAATTTTTTTGGTGAAAGACCAACTTATCCCAAAGTTTTTTTCAGGAGTCTCTCAGGCTCTTTCAGACTCTTGCAACAAACTTCCGGTCTCGAAATTTGATCAAGTTTTCCGAAAAAAGAAACTCAGCTAGAGCAAAGTCCCATAAAAAATGAATATCTTGCCCTTCAATTGCTTTTGTAGAACACAATTATCGTTTACTTATATTTCACACCACAACCACATACCAAAGGTTATACATAGTAAAGGACAAATACATAAGAATGCAAAAAAGCAATAGATACATATACGAACGCACCACACACACACACACACAAAACAACACACACACACACACTCCCTCACACACATACAGCCACACACACACGCACAACACACACATTGTAAATATATGTATACAGTATAAAGTAAACATTATACAGTATACAGTATGTGCGTGTGTGTGTATGCGTGTATGGTGTGTCTAATATGTGTGTGTGTGCGTGTTATGTCTACATATGTATTTTATGTATGTATTTTATGCATGTATCGTAATTTATGTATGTATTTTATGCATGTATGTATATATAGTATGTACGTCTGTATGCATGTGCTTGCGTTACACTCATACACACAAGAATCGAAAACGTGGCTGACCGGTTACTCACCGAGTCCGAGTTGAGAGAACCCGCAATCCCGACTTGCCCAGGGGGGGGTGGGGTCTTGTACTTGGGGGAGGGGGGGGGGGGGGCGTGGTGAGAACGGACGTGGACTGTCCGCGACACGATGGCTCTGGGAGTCGCTTCTGGTGGACACGTGGGTCCCCACAGCCTTGTAAAAAAGAACTCCTCCATGCAGTCCCAAGGACGCGATGCGGGCACCGGCCGCTAGAACGGGAGGACCAAAAGTGGCGTCAGAAACAGGGGAAATTTGTAAGGGCGGAATGAGGTGTTGTGTATATGCCAAAATAATAATAATAATAAATAGTAATAATAAATAATAATGATAGATAATAAATAAAAATAATAATAATAATAATAATAATAGTAGTAATAATAATAATAATAGTAATAATAATAATAAGAAAAGAAAAGAAAAAAAAAACCATCAAAGTATGACAGGAGATATGTATGTATGGTGAATAAAAGGGAAGGTAATGAAGATGATCTGGGGAAGAGATGTATGGTAACAAGGGTAATTCGAAGTATGGGAGAAAGTTGGGATTATATGGTGAAAAAATACAGGGGCTATCCAAATATGTGAGGAAAAATCGCGTATGGCGAATAAAGTTATGGGAGAAGAGTAGGCAATACAATGGATGTGTAGAGTGATAAAAGTGGTGTATAGTTGAAAGGACAACAAATAAAAGAAGGCTTTTGAGAGTGTGGTCAAGGGTGAGGGAGTGGTGATAGGTGGGGGCGAGGGGTTGGTTGAGGGAGTGGACGAGTGAGGGAGTGGGCGAGTGAGGGAGTGGGCGAGTGGGAGGTGAGTGAGTGGAGTGAAGTGGGTGAGTGAGTGGTTTAGGGATGTGGTGAGGGTGTGGGTGAGGGAGTGGGCAGAGGGAGTGGGTGAGAGAGTGGGTGGGGAGGGGGAGTAGTGGGTGAGGAAGTGGGTGAGGGAGTGGATGAGGGAGTGGGTGAGGGAGTGGGCGAGGGACGTGGGTGAGGGAGTGGCGAGGGGAGTGGGTGAAGGAGTGGGGTGAAGGAGTGGGGCGAAGGAAGTGGGTGAGGGATGAGGGAGTGGCGAGGGAGAGGGTGGAGGGAGTGGGCGAGGGAGTACTTGCGAGTGGGGCGAGGGAGGTGGGCGAGGGAGTGGGTGAGGGAGTGGGCGAGTGGGCGAGGGAGTGGGGTGAAGGAGTGGGTGAGGGAGTGGGTGTAGGGAGTGGGCGAGGGAGGTGGGCGAGGGGAGGTGGGCGATGGGAGTGGGTGAGGGAGTGGGTGAGGGAGTGGGCGAGGGAGTGGGCGAGAGTGGGCGAGGGAGTGGGCGAGGGAGTGGGTGAGGGAGTGGGCGAGGGAGTGGGTGAGGGAGTGGGCGAGGGGAGTGGGTGAGGGTAGTGGCGCGAGGGAGGTCGTTAGTGAGCGAGGGAGTGGGCGAGGGAGTGAGCGAGGGAGTGAGCGAGGGAGTGGGTGAGGGAGTGGGCGAGGGAGTGGGTGAGGGAGTGGGCGAGGGAGTGGGCGAGGGAGTGGGTGAGGGAGTGGGCGAGGGAGTGAGGGAGTGAGTGGGTGAGTGGGTGAGGGAGTGGGTGAGGGAGTGAGTGAGGGAGTGAGTGAGGGAGTGGGTGAGGGAGTGAGTGAGGGAGTGAGTGAAGGAGTGGGTGAGGGAGTGCGTGAAGGAGTGAACAAGGGTGAGAAGCCTGTAAGTATTGTTTATTATTGTGTCGCTGACACTAAGAGAAGACTGACAGTTGACAACTGACATTCAAGACTTCAAGATGTTTGAGGCTTAATATGAAGAGCCTTCGGAGGAGACTTGATACCCTGAGGCTGCACTATGAGATCTGGAGTGAGACTAAGAGACCCCATCCACGGTACGATCCGGTCTTAAGGCCGCCGGACAGACCCGGCCGGATTGGATCGTGTATGCACTGATTTTGGTCCGTCCGACTGACATACACGATCGTCCGACCAGATCGTAACGTGGATGGGGTGCCATAGAGATGAGAAAAGACTGAGAAGACAAAGACTGTGTAAACGATATTGAGTTGAAGACTTTAAACGAGAGGCGTTTCAGACTGCCAATAGGTACCCCTTTCAAGATGTTAATCTGTCTAATACCGAGGGGTTTCGTTCATCCTAGAGGTGTCTTCCTGAGAGCTTTCCTGGAAGATTGAAGTAAAGGCTAAAGATTAAGAAGACTAAGACTATAGGCATTGAAATTTTAGTGTCTGATATTTTCGCTAAAAAGACGAAATTAAAGATAAATAAAATCGCCCTCAATCACACACAATAGACTTCTCAAAGCGTGAGAGTAGTAGTCACGGTACAAGGAAGAGGGAGGAGGAAGGGGGAGGAGGAAGGGGAAGAGGGGGAGGAAGGGGAAGAGGGGGAGGAAGGGGGAGGAGGAAGGGGAAGAGGGGGAGGAAGAGGGGAGGGGGAAGAGGGGGAGGAAGAGGGGAGGGGGAGGAGGGGGGGGAAGGGGGGAGGGGGAGGAGGGGAGAAGGGGAGGAGAGGAGAGGGGGAGGAGGGGAAGAGGAGGGGAAGAGGGGGAGGAGGGGAAGAGGGGGAGGAGGGGAAGAGGGGGAGGAGGGGAAGAGGGGGAGGAGGGGAAGAGGGGGAGGAGGGGAAGAGGGGGAGGAGGGGAAGAGGGGGAGGAGGGGAAGAGGGGGAGGAGGGGAAGAGAGGGAGGATGGGGAAAAGGGGGAGGAGGGGAAGAGGGGGAGGGGGAAGAGGGGAAGAGGGGGAAGAGGGGGAGGAGGGGGAAGACGGGGAGGAGGGGGAAGAGGGGGAGGAGGGGAAGAGGGAGGAGAAGGGGAAGAGGGAGAAGGGGAAGAGGGGGAGAAGGGGAAGAGGGGGAGAAGGGGAAGAGGGAGGAGGGGAAGAGGGAGGAGGGGAGGAGGGGGAGGAGGAGGGGAGGAGGGGAAGAGGGGGAGGAGGGGAAGAGGGGGAGGAGGGGAAGAGGGGGAGGAGGGGAAGAGGGGGAGGAGGGGAAGAGGGGGAGGAGGGGAGGAGGGGGAGGAGGGGAGGAGGGGAGGAGGGGGGAGGAGGGGGGAGGAGGGGGAGGAGGGGGAGAAGGGGGGAGGAGGGGGAGGAGGGGGAGAAGGGGGGAGGAGTGGGAGAAGGAGGGTGAGGAGGTGGGAGGAAGGAGGGTGAGGAGGTGGGAGGAAGGAGGGTGAGGAGGTAGGAGGGGGAGGCGGTAGGAGGGGGAGGAGGTGGGAGGTAGGAGGGGGAGGAGGGTGGGAGGAAAGGAGGGGAGGAGGTAGGAGGAAGAAGAGGGAGGGGAGGAGGTAGGAGGAAAAAGAGGGAGGAGAAGAGGTGGCAGGAAGGAGGGTGAGGAGGTGGGAGGAAGGAGGGTGAGGAGGTGGGAGGAAGGAGGGTGAGGAGGTGGGAGGAAGGAGGGTGAGGAGGTGGGAGGAAGGAGGGTGAGGAGGTGGGAGGAAGGAGGGGGAGGAGGTAGGAGGGGGAGGAGGTAGGAGGGGGAGGAGGTAGGAGGGGGAGGAGGTGGGAGGAAGGAGGGGGAGGAGGTAGGAGGGGGAGGAGGTGGGAGGAGGAGGGGGGAGGAGGTGGGAGGAAGGAGGGGGAGGAGGTGGGAAGGAGGGGAGGAAGGCGGGGGAGGCGGAGGAAGGAGGGGGAGGAAGGAGGGGGAGGAAGGAGGGGAGGAAGGAGGGGAAGAAGGAAGGGGAGGGAGGAGGGGGAGGGAGGAGGGGGAGGGAGGAGGGGGAGGGAGGAGGGGGAGGGAGGAGGGGGAGGGAGGAGGGGGAGGGAGGAGGGGGAGGGAGGAGGGGGAGGGAGGAGGGGGAGGGAGGAAGGGAGGGAGGAGGGAGGAGGGGGAGGGAGGAGGGGGAGGGAGGAGGGGAGGGAGGAGGGGGAGGGAGGAGGGAGGAGGGGGAGGGAGGAGGGGGAGGGAGGAGGGGGAGGGAGGAGGGGGAGGGAGGAGGGGGAGGGAGGAGGGGAAGGAGGGGGAGGGAGGAGGGGGAGGGAGGAGGGGGAGGGAGGAGGAGGAGGAAGGAGGGGGAGGAAGGAGGGGGAGAAAGGAGGGGGAGGAAGGAGGAGGAGGAAGGAGGAGGAGGAAGGAGGAGGAGGAAGGAGGAGGAGGAAGGAGGAAGAGGAAGGGGGGAAGGAGAAACTAAATGGCCACTTCTTAAGCCAGAACAAAAAGTGCTTGAAGTGACTAAGGACAAGATAATCGATGTAAAAACTTGAGGAGGAAGAAGGTGAAGAGAAGAGGAAGAGGGGGGAGAGGAAGAGGGGGGAGAGGAAGAGGGGGGAAGAGGAAGAAGGGGGAGTAGGGGGTTTAAGGAATGAAAAAGGAATTACGCCAATTAAGACGGCGATGGCGTAAGTTAACTGGATTACATAAGAGGGAAAGGAAATTAAAAACAGATTACGTCCATTAGGAACCTCTCCCCCCCGTCCCCCGTTCCTCTTCGGCGGCTCCGTCTACTGATTTTGTTCT
>NC_134819.1:35899479-35911979 GCF_046742065.1 Oratosquilla oratoria | reverse complement strand
GATAGAAAGATTCTACGTGGATGGATATGTTCTCCCAACGCCACTGGGGGACTAAAATATCTCCATCACACCCTTGTGGGGTTAAGTACACGCAAACCTCCATTAGGGGACTAAGGAATCGCTCTCTCCATTGGAGATTTTCCCATAAATCGCAATTCTCCAATATTCGAAACGAAAAATTCCGAAATTCGGAAAATCACGGATCTCAGAACCCATTTCTAAATCTCTTATTTTTTTCCGCTTTTTTTTAGATTTAATGTTCTCAATCTATCTATATATCTATATCTATATTATATATATATATATATATATATTATATATGTTGAGACATTCAGACAGGTTTATTTAAGCGGAATAAGAAACACAGGAGTCTTAGTCTTGTGTTTATTCCTGACTAGTTTCGCAGGTATGCTTTTTCAAAAAGCATACCTGCGAAACTAGTCAGGAATAAACTCAAGACTAAGACTCCTGTGTTTCCTATTCCGCTTACATCATATATATATATATATTTATATATATATATATATATCTATATCTATATTATATATATATATATATATACACCAAGGACTTTTTCCCCTTAGAAAAGGGGTGGCTATGTCAAAAGGCAAGTAGCCACTCCCACCCATTTCACTCCCATTCCTCCCTCTCATATTAACTCCTCATAGATAACGGGTCATCCCTGTATCCTGCCCACTGTCCTGGGTCAGAAGCAATGCAGCAAAACACAGTACAGCCACAGCAAATTCGCTTCACTTAATCGGCGACAACCACTCTCCGTCCCCTCATGCAGAAACAGAGAAGACGGGGAGAAATCCATTTGTGCCGAGTCAAAATATCATTCACGCATATCCACTCTCTAACCCCCCATCCCCCACCCTCTCCCTTCTTTGCATCACAGTATCATCTATACACAGCCATTCTCCACTCAAACTTATCTTCTACCTTCTCCTTTCTTTGCTCAACAGACATTTCTCTTTTGCTCAACGCCCCTTTCACCCCATTTATCTCTCTCATCCTCGGTCGTCCCATCAAACTCACTCCCTCCACATCTCTTTTATTAATATTTCTTGACTAATTCTTTCCATGTGTCCAAACAATCCTTATACTCTTTCATCAGCCTTATCTGTCATCTCCTATTCCACCCCAACTCTCCTCCTCACCTCGTTTCTCAATCTATCCCACCTTGTAACCCTTGCCATACTTCTCAGACATTACATCTCAAGCACATTTAAATTTTTCCTCTCTGCGTCTCTTAAATTCCAGGTCTCTGCCCCATACAATGTCATCGGCACAATCAACCCCTCCTATGATCTTCTATTTGCATTCATTCCAAAATACCCAATTCTCATTAAACTTTTTTATCCCGCCCCCAAGGCACTTATTTGGTTCTCTCAGTCTTCAAGTTACTTCCACCTCCACTCCTGCCACATGTGATCCTAAATACCTAAAGTTATCTACTTCCTCCAGCCTCTCTCCTTTAAAGACTTACTTCGGACTCGCTACCATCCTCTCCCTTTGTACATTTCATTACCTTACAGTTACCCACATTTACCTTCAACTTTCTCATATCGCATACTCTCCTAAGCCCCGTCACTAACTTCCTTAACTCCCCCTCTGACCCTGCCACAAGCGCAGAATTGTCGGCTAACATCAATTGGCTCACTTCCTACTTTTCTCCATTTTCTTTAACGATATCCAGTCCCCTGCCCTTTACCCCCGTCTATACCTCCTGCACCACCTCATCCATGTACACATTGAACAGCTATGGTGACATGACACATCCCAATCGCAGTCCCAACTTTATCTCAAACAGCTCGCTCTCTCCATTTCTAATTCTAACACAGGCTTTACCACTCGTATAAACACTTAACTGCCCTCAAAAGCTTTCCCTCAATCCCATATATCTGCAAAACCTCCCACAGTGCCTTTCTGTCTACCCTGTCACAAGGCCTTTCCAAATCCATAAAGGCCCAAAAGATATCCTTATCTTTCGCTAAAGCTTTCTCACATATCTGCCTTACCACAAAAATTTGATCCACGCAACCCCTACGTTTACTAAACTCACACTATTTCTCATCAATTACTCCCTCTGTTCCTCTCCTATTCCTCTCAATTAAAACCTTCCCATATGCTATCCCAACACATTCAACAAATCGATCCCTCTGAAACTACTACTCTCAATAGTAGATATTTTTTAATTTCAGAGGTTTCTAATATAAAGAACTATGCACCTATTAGCAAGAGACTTTATTCATATGAGATAATATCACCAAAAAAATAGTCGACTAAGCACTAACATTCACTGCAACCGTGACACGTATTGTTTGGTCTTGCGCCCCAGCGAGCTGGATTATAATGGAAAGGATCTCGCTGCAGCTGGGATATGTCCCATTCATTTTAAGTCGCGCCAGCTATTATTACCTTATCTTATACACAAGAGCATCATTGGACGGTTCGTTGCAATGCAACGTTTTGCAACCTGATAAACGAGCTTTTATTGTAAGCCCGAATGCTTCATACGTTTCCTCTGGCTATACGCGCACAAAAGGCAAAGGTGTTTTATGTGGAAATATGATAAAGTCGATTGTAGTGTATTGAAGTGCCTGGTTATCGACCGTTTTGCAGTTGAGATATAATGAGAGAGAGAGAGAGAGAGAGCTTAACAGCATAGGTGCTTTTGGTCTATAACGAGGCTCGATAAGATTAAACGAAGAAAACGGGGGAACCACGTGACTGGCTGTCGCAACACCTAGGGGTCAGGTTACGTTTTCACCTGCGTCTATAACAAACAAACTAACTAACTAAACAACCAAGAGGCCAAACACAAATACACAAATAAATTCCTCAAACCATAACAGGGCTCTACGAGGGGGTTAGGTACGATAGCTCTTATCGGATTCGAATCACCTCCCTCTGGCCTCCAGACATTGACGCTCTAGTTTGCTCGGCCGCGCAACCTTTGCCCTATGAGCACGGACAGCTGGGACAAGTGGCGGTCACCAAGAGCCTTTACTGTCTCTGTAGAATATTTATGATACAATCGGACACACCGCTATGCTGGGCATGACACTTTGCCGTGGAATGTGACACAGCGGGAAACGACACGAGAGGGAGAGGAATGCTCGATCAAAGTCTGCTAGCTGTGTCATCTATGACACGCGAAGCTTCAGTGGCCTTTCGTCATGCGACGCAGAGTGACACGCTTCCGTCCGGGTAGGATTTCAGTCAGTTGACGGGTTGGACCACAGAGTGAAAGGAGCGTTCAAGGACCGCGACCCCATCAGGAAGACGAAATACATCCATTGCTTGCCAGGATGAAATAGACAAATACGAGGGAATTCAAAAGCAGAAATGCTTGTGAAATGTGTACATACACACACACACACACACACACACACACACACACACACACACACATATACACACACACATTTTATATGGAGTCAAATGTAAACGACAAAAATAATTTAGATAAAAAAAATAAAATCTTTCCAAAGAGCGACTTAGACAGATGGAGTAAAACTGTTTATCGTTATAGTGTGTAATAAGAGGATCTGTACATCTGGAGAGGATAGGATAGCCATTGTAGAAAAGAACAAACCAATAAATGAATAAATGAGTTATTACATGAATAAATATATGAATAAAAAGTGAAAAAAGCATAAATAAATAAAAAAACAAGAGAATAAATGAATTATTAGATGAATAAATAGATAGATGAATAAAAAAAAAATCAAAAGCAGAAATAAATCAATAAACAAAAAATAAATAGATAAATGAATAAGTGACTAAATAAACATTTGAATAATTGAATAGATATACAAAGAAACAAAAATTAAATGAATAAAAGAATAAATAAATAATTAATAAGTTGGTGAATGAATAACTAAATGGTAGAACAGATCAAGAAAATAAATAAATATATAAATAGCTGCACACACAAACATATAAATAAATAAATACATAAAGAAATAACAAAAAAAATAAAGATATTAATAAACAATAAATAAATAAACAAATAAATAAAGTAAAAAATATCATGGTGAGGTATGTGTCAAGGTACATATGAATTTGTGCACTCGCCCGACACACGTGTCACCTTGTGTCGGCCCACCAGTGGCTTAGGTCTCTGACACGTGCCACGCTGTGCCACGCTGTGCCACGCTGTGCCACAGCCGGATTCTGGATCTTGATACGATGGCAAACCTTCATAGTTGCGTTCAGTTTTGTCACATTTGTTGCTGTTGCTAATATTATCACTACTACTACTTCTACTACTACTACTACTACTACTACTACTACTACTACTATTGATATTATTACTATTATTCCTATTAATGATTTATCATTATTATTATCATTATTATTATTAATTATTATTATTATAAAATTAATAATAATACTGATTAATTTTATTATTATTTATCATTATTATCATTTATTATTATTATCATTTTATTATTATTATTCATTTTCCTTTTTTTTTTACGTTGAATGATAACTTTATTCCCCTTTTTTTTTATCCCATTACAAAGAATCTTTATCCGATAAATAAATATAAAAATAAAGATTAAGATAGATGAAAATAAAATAATACCTACACAACATATTAATACTACAGTCTCCCTTATGTACCTGCATCACTACTCGTCCACTATCTATACCCTTGTTCAATACGAATCATTGAATTATATCACAGATCTTATGAAAACCTTTTTGGTAGTCAGAGAACTTCTTTAAAGATCTATAACGTTCGATTCTTGTGCACGGACACAATGCTTGCGTGATGCAAGTCTTCCATACTTATTCTTATTTCACCTACCTTCGAACCCTACCTCAGAGTATTCAGGAGTCGATATATAGATTACGCACAGCTGGTGTCCGAACTAGTCTCTATTTGGACACTGTCCGCACCCTCCGGGATTTAATGTCGTTGTTTTTATTATTCTATTTCATTTCAATTTCATTCTTATTCTTTTATTTTTATTTTTTTTATTCCTTATTTATTTATTTATTTTATTTATTTTTTATTTTATCTTTATTTATTTATTTATTTTTATTTTTTGTTAACGACGAGTGATTTTATTTTTATTTAGGTTGGGGACGGTGGAGTGGAATCTACAGTGGCACTGGAGAAGGGACTGTTAATCTTGTTCTGAATTCGTTAACCAACTTTGGTGATCTCGTTCAATTAATGTAGGAGTCCCTACGTGACTTTTTATTTATCTATTTTATTTTTTATTTTATTTTTTTTTATCCACAGTTTCATTCTTTACTGTGTGCAGTTACTTCTTCTTTTCTTTCCTTTCCAGTTCCATTCCAAATGAAGAGTCTGTTCCAGATCCCGTCTCAGTCCCGTTCCAGAACCCTCTCTCGTTCCATTCCAGCTGTTCTCTCCTTACCGTATACTCACGTTCCATTCCAGAGGATAATTCCATTTCATTCCACACCTCTTCCGCCCCATTCCAGATTCCTATTCCTTCTCCACAGTTCCAAACGTTGGCTTCTGCCTCCAATTCCGATTTTTTCATTTCTCTTTTTTTTTTTTTTGAGACCCCTCTAGAGGCTAAGGCCCATTTCTTTGGCTCTCTCTCAGCCATGCGTTTTCTTCCAATTTTCCATGTTTCTGCACTTTCTCTTTTTCTAACTTGTCCCCTCCTCTCTCTCTCTCTCTCTCTCTTTCTCCTTTTCTTTCTATTTTTCTCTCCTCTTTTCTCACCGTTATTCCATATTTTTCTTCCTCTCTCCCTTCTTCCCTCTTTCTCTCGCTTTTCTTACCTTTTGGTATATATACTCATCGCTTTCCTCCTTTCACTTCGTCTCTAATCTCTGTCCTGGGAATTCTAAAAATATCTCCTTTTCCTTTCCTTTCTTTTCCCATTTCTTTCCCTTCCCCTTCTTTCCCTTCCCTTCCCTTGCCTTCCCTTCTCTTCGTACACTGGTGGCTCAATCGGAAGCCTGCTGGTCTTGCATCCTCCTCGTCACGAGTTCGAGTCCCGCAATCCTCTTCGATCCCCAGCAGTGAGTGTCATCTACTCCAACTAAGCCGCAGAGGTCAAAGATGACGGCCTCTGCCGCAGCCATTCAGCACCTCCTGCCGTAAGCATTTCACCTTCCCCTTTTTTCCTCTTCTCCCCTCCCGACTCTTTTTTTGAATTTCATTCTCCCTTTTCATTTACTCTCTTATTTTCTATTTTTATTTTTATTTTTCTTTCTTCTTCTTCCTTTACCTTTCCTTCTTGCCTCTTCACTCTCAGTTCCCTTTCCTCTTTTCCTCATTCCCTTTTCCTCCTTTCCTTTGTCTTCCCTTTCCCCTTCCATTATTGACACACTTCATTCATTCTTTTCTGGCTAACACCAAACGTCTTTATCCAGCTTAGGACTGATCTCCAGGGTTGATACAACCTATTTCCTTTCATTTCCCTCCCGTTCTCCAGCTCTACTTTCCCCTTCCCTTCCCTTCCCTCCTGCCTTACCTTTCCTCTCCCCTTCTCAGGTGCCAACTGCACATGCCAAGACGCTTGACATCAGCTTTGAGTTGTTGGGCGTCAGTAAGTTGCCAATTTTTTTTTTTTAGAGAATAAAGACGTTGTCTTGTTCACCTACACACACACACGCACACGCACACACGCACACACACACACACGCACACACACATTCGTACACACTCACTTCAATTGTCTTTTGGTGAATTTTTCTGTAGACAATGTACGATAGAATACAAAACTACCTTCCCAGTTTTGTCCGAAGGTGGATTAAACAAGACGAAACATTATGAGAATCGGTTAGGCGTCTTTATACGATTCCCATAACGTTTCGCCATGTTTAATCCAACTTCGGACAATACCTGGGAAAATGGTTTCGTCTTTCACTGTACATTTCTGCAGAATTAGGGATAAAGTTCTACTTGTCTTTTTTTTCCCTCCATTCTCGAAAAGCGCACAGCCGAACTGTGGTTTAGCTAACTCGATTCCTTCATCAAAGAGCCGTCAAGTTCGTCTTGGAGCACAGAAGTGGGCAATTAATCGAGTTACGTCTTGATAAAGTGTCTGAATGCTTGGACTGATGAACAGACGTGGAGTCTACGGAAAGAGACGCCCGATTTTGCCCGAAACTGCCATCTATCTTTCTCAGAAAATTTTCTCTTCTCAGACCTATTAACACGCCGCTGGATAAGACAATTTCTTTGAAATATCGAGACATCTGTTTTTTTTCGGTATGGGAGATCAATAACAATAGCAATAGCATTAACAATAACAATACCAATGTTATTATTGAACAATAAAACAATAATTTGAACAATAATAATGAGAAAATAAGTAGAATGAAATCGTCTCTCCAATATACATTTATATACATACGTATATACATACATACACATAAATATATATATATATATATATGTGTGTGTGTGTGTGTGTGTGTACATATCACAGTAATGTCTTAGCACATTAGTAAATTAAACTTCTTATCAAACCGTCGGAAAAGAAGACAATAATGTCGAAAGTTCTGTATATTTCGATCACTAACTGTGATCCTCTTCAAGCACAATGATTACATAGTGGAAGACATATACATATATACAAAAATGTGAGGTGAGAAAAAGGAACAAGGGAAGACCTCAGGATACGTGACCAACGCTCTGTGGGTCTTGTGGGATTTTATCCCCTTGGAGTAAATAAGGTAGTAGTTGACTGACAGCTGAGGTGGTAATGCAGTCAGGTGACCATTGACCGTTTGAAATATTAAAATTAGGGAAATATCTAATCAGGTAAGACTCGATTATTTTCCTTCTGAAACTACATTTTGATCTATAAATTAGTTCAGCATACATTGTATATGTCTTCCACTATGTAATCATTCTGCTTGAAAATCACAGTTAGTGATCGAAATATACAGAACTCTCGACATTAGTGTCTTCTTTTCCGACGGTGGGATAAAAAGTTTATATGTACATATATTCATGTTTGCATTATCATTGTGTGTATCCTGAAGATGTCTCCTTATCTTCTTCTCTCCCTCCCTCCTCCTTCCTCCCACTTTTTGCAGGACGATTTAGGAGCGTTAGGGAAGCTTAGAGTAGGTCAGACTGGGTTAGGGTTAGGGTTAAGATTAGGGTTAGGGTTAGGGTTAGGGTTGGGATTGGGTTGTTTTGAATAGGGTTGGGATGGGTTGAAGTTGGGGATGGAATGGGTTGGGTTGGGTTGGGTTGGGTTGGGTTGGGTTGGGTTGGGTTGGGCTGAGTTGAGTCAGGTTAGGTTAGAATACGTTAGATAAGGTCAGGCGATGTCAGGTGGAGCTAGGTCAATTCAATTTAGGTCAGATAAGATTGTCTTTGGTAAATATTACTCTAAAGGTAAGGTTAGCTTACGTTAGGTTCGATTAGGTTGCGTCGTGTTGATTAAATTACGCTGGGTTGGGTTTGGACTGGTTGAGTTGGGTTGGGTTGGGTTAGGTCAGGTTACATTAGGTTGCGTTGAGTTGGGTCGGGTCGGGTTGGGTTGAATTGGGTTGGGTTTATTGGATTGGTTAGTTTATGTTAGGTTGGGTAGGATTCGCTTTTGGTATTGTCGTAATCACCATCATCATCATCATTACCATTATCACCATTCCATCATCACCATAATAAACAACCATCATTACTTCCATGACCACCACCATCATGGGCGGGCCATTTTCTCTTTGCATTTTTTATTCAAAATTTTGTGCTCATTTGCATCTCCCTTTATTCCTCTCCTCCTCCTTGGCCCACTCAGCCAAGCCTCTTCGCTTCCATTCATTATTTCTTTCGTTATTATCTTGTTTTCTTTACCATCCTCTCTTCCCATATACCTCTTCCCCTCTCTTTGCATCTCTTCTTCTCTCTTCATTTTCCATCCCTATCTTTCCCTTCATTTCGCTTTTCTTCTTTGCGAACTTTTCCTTCTTCTTCTATATTTTATGTATATATTTTTTCCTTCTCTTCCTTTGGAATTCCTTCTTCTCCCTCCCTTTCCCTTTCTGTTCTTTTTTTCTTTCCTACGGACTCCTCCTCCTTCTTCTCTTTCAATAATTATATCTTCCTTTCTCTTTCCTCTACTCTTTGTCACTTCTTCTATTCCTTTATGTTCCTCTTGGCTTTCTTGTCCCTACTCTCCTCTTCTCTCTTTCCTCAACGCTTTCTCATTTATTCTGCTTCTTCTCTTCACTTCTATTTTTGCTCCTCTTCGCAAAGGCCGGAGTCACAAAACCTCATTTCCTACTTGTGTTGCAGAAGTGACAGGTTCTGCCAAGCGTCAGACCACAACAAAGTCGCCAGCAAAACACACTCATTCTTGCGGCCACGCACACACATGCACACAGAGCCCTGTACGTGCACTCGCGTACACGCATGTAGACATAAACAAACCAAGGTCACTAATCAACGCTCACACACACACACACACACACACACACACACACACACACACACACACACACACACACACACACACACACACACACACACACACACAATATTCACACAAGCCCATACCTATTACACATATACCATTTCGCAATTCAAGGTTTATTCTAAGAAATCATCCACTGTTGCACAAAAAAAATTCTTCATTGTTAGCGTACGGACCCAAAAATACTCCATTCAAACCAACTAAAGGCAGACTCTCTAAAATGTTGCTAACAAGTCCTTAAGTTCGACAAAAAAAAGAGAAAGAGAGAGATAGATAGATAGATAGATAGATAGAGAGAGAGAGAGAGAGAGAGAGAGAGAGAGAGAGAGAGAGAGAGAGAGAGAGAGAGAGAGAGAGAGAGTGAGAGAGAGAGAGAGAGAGAGAGACATTGTTTGCGTGTATTAGTCAGACGCGGACAAGAGAGCGCATTTCCGACACATTCCATCTCCTCCTCTTCCTCCTCCTCCTCCTCCTTCGCTTTATCCTCCTTCTCCTCCTCTTCTTCCTCCTCCTCCTCCTCCTCTACTTCCTCTTCCTCTTCCTCCTGGAACTCCTCCTAACGGTTTGGATTCTGGTTCTTCATTCTTCCTCTTCCTCATCTCCCTCTCTCTAGTCACTAATGACAACCACTTACCCAGGCTCTCCGAGCACACAGGGTAAGGGTGACTGGGTCAAGGAGAGCGTCCCTTAGCTTCCTGGTTTGGCTTAGACACTCAAGGTTTTTGTCACATTCTGTCTTTCATCTTGTGTTTTGACTAAGATTTCTCCTCCCATTCTTTACTCTTTATTCAAAGATGATATAAAAATAGAATTTCATTTTCCTTCCTCTTCCTGACCTTCTGCCGTTTTCTGTTTTTCTTAGGATCTACGATTTTCGTATTTTCCCCTTCCCTCCATTTTGTTGTTCCCGTTTTCTCTTTCTAACCTTCGTTTGGAAAGTTCTCAAAGAATCTATGACTTTTCTACCCACGTTCTTCTTCCTCCACTTTGTAAATTCTTTTCTTTTTTCTTTGCTCTTGACTCAAATCCACACAAGATCTCATTTTCAGCTCAAAGTCCAAATTTTTCTTTCCTTCAGCGCTGACAGAAATTAAATTTCGGAAGCTTAGCTGAAAATAGAATTAGAAGCGACTTTCTATTTTCAAAATTTATTTGGTTCCTTATTCAGAGTATCAGGGTTTTGCATATGTTTGGGTCTGTTTCCAGACAATTTGATTCTGTTCTTGTGATACCATGACACCACACACAGACATAAAAGGCATATATATATACATGTTGTACATTCCTCTATTTAAGATCACTCGATTTACGATTTTTCGAAGTTACGATAGATGTTGGTAGGATAAAAAAAAAAAAAAAAAAAAATCCTGAGGTGGTGTTTATAGTAAGTATAGTGAACATATTCCCATGTTCATTAGGCTTAACTATGGCGATTACTGTATTTCGTGCTCTATTCCCGACTCGACAGCCACCCCCAGTTTCCGACTTACGATTTCCTCGACTTACGATTTACTCGACATACGATTTACTCGATTTACGATTTCCTCGATTTACGATTTCCTCGACTTACTATTTACTCGACTTACGATTTCCTCGACTTACGATTCATTCGACTTGCTTTCCTCGACCTACGATTTACTCGACTTACGATTTCCTCGACTTACGACTTCCTCGACTGATTTCTTCGACTTATGATTTCCTCGACTTACGATTTCCTCGACTTACGATTTCCTCGACTTACAACTTCCTCGACTTACGATTTACTCGACTTGCTTTCCTCGACCTACGATTTACTCGACCTACGATTTACTCGACTTACGATTTCCTCGACTTACGACTTCCTCGATTTACGACTTCCTCGACTTACGATTTCCTCGACTTACGACTTCCTCGACTTATGATTTACTCGACTTGCTTTCCTCGACCTACGATTTCTTCGACTTACGATTTCCTCGACTTACGAAATCCTTGACTTACAATTTCCTCGACTTACGATTTCCTCTACTTACGACGGACTTCACGGACCCGAACCCGATCGTAAATCGAGGAGGACTTGTATCCCTATAAGCAATCTACCAGAAGCCTTCATTCAGATGGGATCATGTTATGCCTATACGTAGTATCAAATATCAGATTTAAATGAGGGTTTTAGTTAAACCAAATGGTTCTGACATCAGAAGAAAACGGATCAAAGATGCCATACGTCACTAGAGGCTTCTCTTGCGCTGACTGAAAGCAATTGGCTTTTATTAGAAAAAAAAAGTATATTAATGTCATACGTGATATCTTATCTAGCTTCCATTATCAATCATCTATTGGCTGTTACCAGTATCCTGTTACCTATTATATCTGTTATATAGTATCTATTTCACTGTATCTATTAGTATTCAGTATCCATTTCAAAGTATTTATAACCTATCATGTATTACCTATTATCGCGTATCTGTTACGTAGAGTCTATTACCTATTAATTTTGTTTGTTAGCTATCACCTATTATCTACTGTCTAGTATTTACTATTTACAATTTAGTACATACTAGCAATTATTTATCATATATTACCTATTACTCATTACCTAACATATATTACCTATTTGCTATCAACTGTTACTCATCACCTATTACCTATTATCTATTGCCTATTTCCATTGATTTGGCGGGAAAAAATTATATGTCGTATTCTATTCAATGCCTGACACCCGGTGATTGATCAAACCTACACTAATACAACACAAGCAACACAGAAAGCTCTAGGAGAGCCCAAGGACCGTTGATGGTTACAGGGGGGCTGCGGGTCCAGTGAAACATCGAGACAACAAGTATTATCTTATAGTCTATAATTATTTATCCGCTATTTTCTATGTGATATATTCTATTATCTTTATTAGTATCTTTATCACTGTTTGGTCTTATAAGGTTCATACTACACGTCAAGGTCTGCTTATGTCCGTCGTCCCCCCTTCCCCTCTCTCTCTTTCACCCGCGCCTCTGACCCTCCCTCTTAAACTCCCCCCTTCCTCCCTCCCTCCCTCCCTCCTCCACCTGCATCCCCCCTCCTCCCCCCCCC
>NC_134819.1:35886979-35891979 GCF_046742065.1 Oratosquilla oratoria | reverse complement strand
AGCCTTTGATCAATTGGGTCTGATGTTACAGGTAAGATAGATGGCGTCTTTTGAAAAATTGCCCAAGGAAAAAAAAGGGAAGACGAAAGGAAGAAACTGGAGAGATGCTGAAGTTGAGGTAGGAACAAGAGGACAACAGGAAGAAGAGCGAGAGAGAGAGAGAGAGAGAGAGGAAGGAGGAGAGAGAGGAAAGGAGGAGGAAGAGAAGGATAAACATGAAAAGGAAGAAGTATAAAATAACAACATAAGAGGAAACTGAAGAGGTGGAATGGAGCTGAAGAAGGAGGAGGAGGAGGAGGAGAAACAAGAGCTACAACATGAAACCAAATGAAAACAGAAGAGGAAGATCTCAGGAGGCCGAGTTTGTGTTTCGTGAAAAAATTCGAAAAGAATAGGAAGTGAGGGAGGAAGTGAGAGAGGGAGGGAGGGAGGGAGGGAGGGAGGGAGGGAGGGAGGGAGAGAGGATGGGAAGGAGTGGGAGTGAGTGGAAGGGAGGAACGGAGGAGAGGGAGGGAGGGAGGGGGAGGGGGAGGATGCAATTACATGTTAACAAGACGTTTCTCTGCTAAAGAAAGGAGGGCCCATTGTAGAGTCTGGACCAAGGATGTATTACCAGAGCTCTTGAAGAAATTTATGGCAGCGCCTGATGGTGGAGTAGATGGACTGCAATGAGGTGAGGGTTTTCAACTGTTCACACACGGGCGTACACACACACACACACACACACACACACACACACACACACACACACACACACACACACACACACACACACACACACGCGCACACACACCCACACGCACGAACGCACACACACACGCATAGACTTGCTAATGTACAAGTCCTGGGTTCGAGTCCGGGAACAACTGTCGGAAATTATGCGATATATATATATATATATATATATATATATATATATATATATATGTATATACACACACACAAACATACGTAAATATATGTTAGAGTAAACCAGATCAGGTCTTATGAGTTCGTTAACTTCGTAAATCCATTAGCATCTTTTGCATATATTGTTTTGACGTTTGGCAGACGTATTTTTCCTCTTCATATCCAGATCTGGGACGGATGGGGTCAGGGTGTCAGAAGTCAATAGACTTTGCTGATTTTATTCTGGCGGGTGGCCGACGATTACATTCTGTAGGTGTACAGAGGTCTAAGTATAAGTTTAAGTATCTATTCTCATGGGAGCTCCACGAACACGACCAGCTATGTGTATAGCAAGTCGTTAACGTTATGGGTACCATTACCTTGAAATGTTCTTATGTAATTTGAGTTTATTATTAAGATTTCTGTGACATGCTCCTCTGAGATTTCAATCAGTACTTTAGGTTTGTTGTACTTTTTTCCGAATAAAAGTTCGGTCAGCTATCTAGTTGAGATAGAATTATTCTATCCAGCCGTGAGATGGTCCTGACGAGGGAAATAGATAAGAAATGAAGAAAAGAGGAGAGGAGTAATAACAATAGGAGTGGGATGAAGAGGAGGAGGAGTGGGAGGAAGAAGTTGAGGCGGAGATGGAAGAGAAGATGGAGAAGGGGGAGGTGAAGGACGAGATGTAGAAGGTGGAGGAAGAGGAGGAGGAGGAAGAGGAGGAGGAAGAGGAGGAGGAGGAAGAGGAGGAGGAGGAGAAGGAGGAGGAGGAGGAGGAGGAGAAGGAGGAGGAGGAGAAGGAGGAGGTGGAGTATGTACTGGATGAGGCCAAATCGAGGCCATAGTCGTTGCAAAAGAGCATAAGTATCAAGGCCTGTCCTTTTTATTCCTAGACCCTTCCTTCCTTCCTTCTTTTTCTTCTTCCTCTTCATCTCTCTCCTCCTCTTTGTCTTCCTCCTCCTCCTCCTCTTCCACTATCTAATAACGGTACGTTCCAGGAACCGGCCAATGTTTTGCTCCTTAGTCGAAATGCATTCAAACTCGGCCTCCTCATTGGCTCAGCTCTCGACCAATCAGGATGCAGGACGTTGTCTGGCCAACAAGAGACCCAGGAAGACAACGCTCGAACCACTTTAGCATCCTCCTCCTCAGTGCCCCCCCCCCTTCACACGGTATACCGAACCGCTTGAGAGTGTGAATTGTCGTTCTATAAATTTATTCTGGTGAAGACCTCGTGATTTTATTGATGATTTTTTTTTTTTTTTTTTTTTTGCGTCCGACCTTTTTATAAGATCGATCTCGATTTCTGAGAACTCTCGTTCTGTGTCTTTATTATGGCTACCACCAAACGATTTTTATTCAACGGAGGACAATGGGAGGAGCTTTCTTCACTTAGTGGAAAACGATGACGACATCTGTGTCCGTGTCGGCGATCCCATGGGAGTGGTTTTCGCCGAATTGAGGTCTTGGGAAGTCCCAGTCCCGAAGAGACAGGAGTCTTTACATATCAACTTGAGGGAGAGGAGGGGAGGGGAGGGGAGGAGGGAGGGAAGGGGAGGGGAGGGGGAGGGAGGGAGGGGGAGGGGGGGGAGGGGCGGGGAGGGAGGAGGAGGAGGAGGGGAGGGGAGGGGAGGGAGGGAGGGGAGGGGAGGGGAGGGGAGGGGATGGGAGGGGCTGGGGAGGGAGGAGGAAGGGAGAGGGAGTAGGAAAGTGGGAAGGGATACAGGGAGGAGTGGAAGGAGAGGGAGAAAGGGGAAGGAGATGGGGAAAGGGGAAGGAAAGCTTGGGAAGAGCGAAAGGTGAGAGGGAGCAAGAGGGGAGGGGAGAGGGGAGAGGGGAGAGGGGAGAGGGGAGAGGGAAGAAGGAGATTGGAGATAGAGAGGAGAGTGGGAAAACGGGAGGGGAGGGAGACCGGGAGGGGTAAGGGGAGGGGGGAGAGGGAGAGGGGGTAAAGGGGAGAGTGGTAAAGGGGAGAGGAAGGGGGAGGGGATGTGGGGAAGAGCGGGTGGAAGACGAGGGAAGGGGAGTAGGTAAGGAGAGATGGGGAGGGGGCGGGAGAGGGAGAGGTGGGGGGATTTCCCCCAAAATGTTTCCTTAAGGTCCTTCTACACGCCGTTCCCAGTTAGTCGCCCTGGATGATGTATGTCCCTGCGTCTGGGGCGGCAAGGATTGTGTTACTATTTTCGAAAAGGGACGAAATTCACAAAACCCCTACAATATATATATATATATATATATAATGATAATAGTTATAAATGATAATAATAATAATAATAATAATAATAATAGTAATACTAATAATAGTAATAATAGTAATAATAATAATAGTAATAATAGTAATGAATAATAATTATTATTCATTACTATTATAATATTGTTATTGTTATTGTTATTATTATTCATTAATAATAATGATAATAGTAATGAATGATAATAACGATAACAATAACAATAATAATAATAATAAATCTCGAGTTGCACGTAGTATGGACAGTCCACAGAATTTTTGTTATGGATACAATTTATACAAGATAGTAGATAGGCAGATGTAAAAAATATAAATGGGTAGCATCCTACATGCATACGTAGTTACATACACACGGGTGCACACACACACACACACACACACACACACACACACACACACACACAAGCACATATTTAAGAAATGAGCTCTCACCCGGAAGGATGATAGCTGTTGATCACGAGTCTAACGCGTGATCCATGACCATGTTGAATCACATATGCTCGCTATCTAGCTAATGTCTGTAATTCGTGAGGAATGGTTCCTAATATCACACCAAAATAAGTCAGAAGTTATACACATCGACTTAAGAACACTTCCAGGGAACAATATATCGTGTGTTATGTTCTTGAATAACACATTGGCTTCGCGGCTATGTGGGTACTTACTGTCAATTACGTCAGAAATTAGGTGCGCAGAAGGTGCGCAGAAGACTTAAGTAGCTATCTATATCGATTTCCTCTTTTGCTTTTATGATGAATTCAGGTATACCCCGCTATAGTAAGCTCAGACATAGACCCTTTCTTAAGAAGTCTCGACCTATTATATGTGACTGCATGCAAGCATACGTAAACGCACGTACACACACACACACACACACACACACACACACACACACACGCATTTATGCATACGTGGGTGTTCGTGTGTATCTTTGCATGTGCAAAAACATACATGTATTTACAAGCACAAGCACAAGCAAACACCAGAAAGTCTTATTTAGCTAAGGGGCCGTTCCTCGTATTGCGCAGAGGCAGACAAACCAAGTCTCTCAGGAGCTGAGAACGACTTCCGCGAAGTCTCCCAAAACATGGTCTCTCTCTCCCTCTTATCCAAGAACTTCCAGGAAAAGACAATGAAGACCCAACACCTGGTCGAAGGCCCTTCTTAGGCCTTCTCAGCCTTGCTAGGAGTCCTCAAGGAAGGACCCTCGTAAGTTGTCTGACTCTGAAGTTCTCCTTGTTGAAATAAAATTGTTTGACGTTGGGCAGATAAAAATCTTAAATATCCCCCTCTGGAAAAAACAGTCTTGAATTCTTTCCGTTCACAAAGGAGGAGGAGGAGGAGGAGGAGAAAAAGAAGAAGAAGAAGAAGAAGGAGAAGAAGGAGAAGATGAAGGAGAAGAGAAGAAGGGGAAGGGGAAGGAGAAGGAGAAGGAGAAGAAGAAGAAGAAGGGGAGGAGGAGGATGAGGATGAGGAGGAGAATGAGAATGAGAAGGAGGAGGAGAAGAAGGAGGAGAAGGAGAAGAAGAAGAAGGAGAAGAAGAAGGAGAAGGAGATGAAGGAGAAGGAGAAGGAGAAGGAGAAGGAGAAGAAGAAGAAGAAGAAGAACAACAACAACAACAACAATAACCCGCCTGAAGAAAGTCTTAGTCGACTGCCGAGGAGAGTTACTAGGTCGTGCTCCGAACAGTTTCTGCCGGAAGAGTACCCCACTCCCCTTCCCCCCACTGGTACAACAGCATCCGGGAGACTCGTAGGACTCTCATCCCTGATCTTCACTTCCGGGAAGACCTCTGGGTGGCCCTCTCGCTTCCATGGGCCCTTAAAAAAGGGGTCCATGGGCCCTTAAAAAAGGGGTCCC
>NC_134819.1:35851979-35879479 GCF_046742065.1 Oratosquilla oratoria | reverse complement strand
GAAGGGTAAATAGCTGTCTAAACAGAACATGAAACCTACGATACCTTTAGGTACACAAACGCCTACGTAAAAGGGGTAACTAGTCCTTCTAGGTCATTGACTATATAACAAACTAGAGTCTTTCCTAGTACGTACGTCGCCTGCATTATCTCCTTGGATGTTTTCGAGATTTAACACGATACCAAGAAAAACCCTAGACTTGACAACAAAAGCGATCAGAATCTCTTTTACTCGACTTGAACAATTTATTCTTTTTGTCATCGTATGAGTTATATTTCCTGAAGGATAACTATAATTATTCCACATTTAAGCAACACCTTGCATAGGCCTGCGAGTAAATAATTCAATTTGCAGGTTCAATTTGCTTGTCGCCAGGTGATATTATTTCACTGAGGGAACATTTTCCTGCCTCTCAAGGAGGTTACCTCAGTGGGTTAACCCCAGACAAGAAGGTTAACGACTATCTTTACCAAATCCTTTCGGTCCTGGTTATCATTAAATGAATAAAATCGTCAGTGAAAGAGAGCGTTAAGTTGAGAGCTCTCTAACTCTTTACTGGATTACGCTCTCCCTCGGGTTAAACCCCTTTCCGTACCGGGCACTAATCTTCAGGTTACCATCAGGCGATTTTATTAATCTCCATGGAACCCTGTTGTAGTCTAGACGCCGTTAAATGATCTAATTTAAATTACGGTTAACCTTGGGTTATTTAGTTAAAACGGTGTCCGCATTGTATTCTAAAGCGGGCCCGGTACGATCAATGATATTGCGCAATAATCCGTATTGCACAATATTATTGACGGTATAGGGATGGTGCTGAAGAATGACACAATATATTCAAGGCATCCAATATACAGGCCAAACACGTGTAAATCTTCAATACCATCCCCACACCGTCAATGATATTGTACAATACGGAATATTGCGCAATATTATTGATCATGTAGGGCACGCTTTAGGATTTAAACTAGTTGACGGTGGGTGATTTTGTTCAGTTGGTGGTTAACCTCGGCCAGTTAGTTCATTGGTTTTAAGCGGTGCATGTCTGTGGTATATGAGATTACTTGTGTATATATTGTCTGGACTCGAACAGTTGTAACTTTGAACGGGATGGCAAAGGGGGAGGAGGAGGAGGAGGAGGAAGAGGAGGTGAAGGAGGAGGAGGAGGAGGAGGAGGAGGAGGAGGAGGAGGAGGAGGAGGAGGAGGAGGCGGAGGAGGGATAGGGACTAGAAGGGGGTGGATGGAGGTGGGGGTAGCTGGGGGTGAGGACGGGAGGGTGGGGAAGAGGGGGTGGGGCAAGAGGGGGGGGCATGAGGGGGGAGGAGTGGAGAGGACGGGAGGGGAAGAGTGTTTGTGCTTTTAGGATATTTCTCGACCGAAATAAATAAAGGCAGTATTTCACCTCACGAACGCTCGGTGGTGTCTATTAAATTCTCGTACAGAGCTGCGAATTACAAGTATTTTCTTTTTTCTTCTTTTTCTTCTTCAATTAAGCATAATGGTTTGCCGACGTCTACTTGCTTCCACGCAGATAAGGTGACACACTTTATAGTCTTTCTGCCCAGTATGGCGCCTGATGATTTTATTCACACGTTCGAACTTTGTAGTTTGAGAGATCCGAGTTCGATTCCGGCCTCCTATCAGCCGAATAAAACAGTCTGACGCTGCAATATCAGATTGGATTTCTTTTTGTCCATTTCTCTGCAGAGATCTGGTCTTCAGGCGCTTTTACGGAATACAATGGCGCACACTTGCACAGATTTTTATATATTTCATTTATCAATTTATATGTCTAATTAATTTTTTATTTACCTACATATCTATTTCGCATAAATAAAGCTCGCTTGTATGGAGGAGAGAGTAGAAGGAGGACGGGAGAGAGGAGGGAGGACTATATATATATAATATATATATATATATATATATATATACATATATATATATATAGAGAGAGAGAGAGAGAGAGAGAGAGAGAGAGATAGAAAGACAGAGGGAAGGGAGAGAGAGGGAAGGAGAGAGAGGGAAGGAGAGAGAGGGAAGGAGAGAGAGGGAAGGAGAGAGAGGGAAGGAGAGAGAGGGAAGGAGAGAGAGAGAGAGAGAGAGAGAGAGAGAGAGAGAGAGAGAGAGAGAGAGAGAGAGAGTGAGAGAGAGAGAGAGAGAGAGAGAGAGAGAGAGAGAGAGAGAGAGTGAGAGAGAGAGAGAGAGAGAGAGAGAGAGAGAGAGAGAGAGAGAGAGAGAGAGAGAGAGAGAGAGAGAGAGAGGGGGGGGGAGACAGAGAGAGAGATGATATTACGGTTCATAACGAGGCTGTCTGCAAAAGGCAAAATTGCTCCCTCTTTCAGCAGTCATCTCCTCCTCCTCCTCCTCCTCCTCCTCCTCTAGAACTTCTAGAATCACTCTTTGCTCGAGATGTCGTATCGACAAGATACTCGTTCCTCTTGGTACTCTCTTTCTCTAGACTCTTTCTCCAGACATTTACTCTTTCTTTAGATGCCTCCATCTCCATGAGGAGACTTACATTTCCAGTCTTCTCCTCCAGAGATATGGTTCTCCAGGGGTTCTCCTCTTCCTCCTTCTCGTCTTCCTCCTCCTCCTCCTCCTCCTCCTCTTTCTCTTCCTCCTCCTCCTCTTTCTCTTCCTCCTCTTTCTCTTCCTCCTCTTTCTCCTCCTCCTCCTAGGACTTCATTATTCTCCTCCTCCTCTTCGTCTTCCTTCTACTTCTCCTCCTTCTCCTCTTCGTCTTCCTTCTACTTCTCCTCCTCCTTTTCTTCCTCTTCCTCCTCCTCCTCCTCTTCGTCTTCTTTCTACTCCTCCTCCTCCTCCTCCTCCTCCTCTTCCTCTTCTTTCTCCTCCTCCTCTTCTTCCTCTTCCTCCTCCTCCTCCTTCTAGGACTTCATTCTTCACGAAGTAAAACTTACTTTCCTTCGATTCTGTGTCCCAACAGCTGCAGGCTGGGCCCTCTATGGCAGCTGCTCAGTTCATAACTTTCTTTATAATCCTCCCTACTTTATCACATTTTCTCTCTTTTTTTCGTTCTTTCTTTTTCGGGGATCTTTCTTCTCCTGAAAATCTCTCCTCTCTCTCAATTCTGATCTTCGGCTCTCTCTCTCTCTCTCTCTCTCTCTCTCTCTCTTTTTCCTCTTTTTCTCGTCTTGTCTTCCATATTACTTTTGATTCTCTCAGCTACGAATAAGGGGCATCAAAGAGTATATATATATATTTATATATATATATATATATATATATAGAAAGAGAGAGAAAGAAAAGAGTACATATCTCATTAAGAATCACTTTCTTACATAAGACGGTCCCCTTTCTCCACCTTCTCTCCCTCTTTCTCCACCTCTCCCTCTCTCTCTCTTCCCCTCTACTACCCTTACTCCTGACGTACTTTTTTCCCTTTCCTTATGCTTTACCTATCCTTCCCTTCACCTCTCACTTACCTTCCTTCTCCCTTTCCCTCCCCTGATCTCCCCTTCTTCCTTCCCCTCTCCTGCCCTTACCCTTACCCATGATCTTACCCCTTTCCTTACCCCTCCCTTGCTCTTACCCTAATCTTTCCCTTTCCCATCTCTTTCCATTGCCCTTTTGTGCCCTTCCCCTCACCCTTCCCTTACCTTCCCTTTCCCTCCTCTACCCTCTCTCGCCATTACCCTACCCAGGCCTTTCCCTTGATACCCTCCCTTGCCCTCTCTCTCCCTTATATTTCCTTGCCCTCTCTCTCCTTTATATTTCCTTGACCTCTCTCTTCCTTACAATTCCTTGCCTTCCCTTAAACCCCTTGCCCTTCCTTGCCATTCCTCTCTTTTGCACTTCCATGTCATCCCTTGTCCTTCTCTCGCTACCTCCAAGCTCACCCGGAGTACACTCGTCAGCGTAACATCAGCGGCAGGGCAGATCCCATCTCCTCCCCTTGTGTCAACACGCCAGACTCCATTATGTACAGATATTGCTCGGGCCCGCCCCAAGGCCTCTGACACTTTGCGACGTCCGAGGCACTGTCCAGGCACTGCTAACAGTGCCAATGTGTTCTCTTTCCACTGCCGAGACTTCCACCACTGCAATCTCTGTCCTTAACGTCAGCGTTACTAACGTTGTTTTCATCACCAATAAAGGCTTTGCTATTACTGACAATATCATCGCTAACGCCATTTTCATTACTGGTACTAATATATTTATCAGTAACAGTATCACCAATATGGTGGTCAATATCACCTAAGGAGGCACCATCACCAATGTCATTATCAAAAGAAATACCATTACAGCTACCAACATCAATATCAATACTAATACCAACAAAAATACCAATACCTTCAATGTCAATACAAATACCATTGTATACAAATACCAACGCAACCTTCCTTTGGTAATAACCATCCTTACGGACATTATCTCCGTCGGTGCGGTTATTTTACAATGGTTTCACCACTATCACCACTATCATTACTATCTCTATTAACAGGGCTATTAGCGTTACAACCACCATCCATCATCATTACTACCATAATCACCATCACTATTACTACCACCATCATCATTGCCACCATCACCTAACAATATCGAATTCACTTAGAATCTATTTGTGTCGGGCGAATATTTAAAAAAAAATCTCTACGTCTTCTTAATTAATGGAAAGTGAGAATCTCTTCCTCTATCGCAAATCTCCCCCAGAATTTTTTCCTTCCCTAATGATCCTCAAATAATCCCCTAAATTCCCCGTTTTCATCTCTTCCACTCGCCTTCCATCCTGTTTTTTTCCCCTAAACGAAGAACCACAATCCCTTTTTCACTAAAATATTTTCCCTAGATTTTTCTTCCCTAGATAAGTCCCTCTTTATACCAAAGATGGTCATATCTCTTATATTTCTTCTCCTTCTGCTGTTTCTTTTTATAACGTTTTTTCCTAATAGGATAGCCTTCTTAGGATCGTTAAGTCTGTGTTATCAGATAATCTGATTGCTAATCGTCTTTAATATAAATCTCATACCTCTGCTCCATTGTCCTCTGTGAGGTCCCTTCTCGATCAGCTAGTTTATAAGATTTCCCTATATTTTTCCCATTTTTCTCACAATTTCCCCCCCTAGACTTCTCGTTGCATCCTATATACTGTTTTCTCCTATTTCTCATTTTCTTTCTATTCCATCAAATTATCATTGGTAATACAATCTCTCTCTCCCTCTCTCTATGCCTCCCTTCCTCTTCTCCCTCTCTCTATGCCTCCCTTCCTCTCTCCCTCTCTCCCACTTCCTCCATCTATCACTCCATTCCTCCTTTTCAGATTTGTCCACAGTCTCGTGATTATAAAGACTAGTTCAACCATGCATGGGTTTCGGTGACTGCCACTTACCCCAGCTACCCGTGCAGATGGGTAAAAGTGACGGCCTCAGTTATATGTAAGGGTATCGTAAGCTCAAATTTATCTCCCTTTGGCCAGACGCCAGGGGATTTTATTCACTCAATTGTGCAAAAATAATACCGAAAGTTGGAGCGTCAGCACATGCGGCGGAGGTCGAGGTGATGACAGGTCGAAAATCTGACGCCAGCGAGTTGGACCAAGGGTATGGTTTATTAAATTCCACGCTACAAAGTCCTCTGTAAGGGGCACCATCCTAGCCTCCTGAGAGGGGTAGTTTGCGACGTTAAACGGAATTATTTATATACAAAATTTGTATCATACGATCTACAACTACGAATTTATTTTTATGATTTGATTTAAAAGCGAAAAAAACATTTATTTGTCGCTGTACGCACTCAGCCGGAAGCTTCCAGGGACAAAAGAGGAAGGAAGAGAAAATAAAATTGAAGAAAGGTTCGGCTGGGGATATTGATATTCCAATGAAAAGCTACAAGTTTCTCTTTCCAAGATGCATCGTTTCGGACATCCGGCCCCTTGGGATCGGAAGAAGAGAAAAAGTCCGGATTATAGCCAAAGAGAAGGAGAATAGAGAAGGATGCATTCGAAAATAGAAAAAAAAATCCCCTAAATTGGTAAATAAAGTCCCCAGATTGGTTAATAAAAATCCCTATATTGGGAAACAAATCCCTATATTGGTAAACAAATATCCCTAGATTGGTTAAAAAAAAAAATTCCCATTTCCAGGGAGATTTCGTGAATTTCTGATTAATTACTTCGCTCTTAACGCGACGCAAAAGCAAATTGTTGATGCTACTGCGACATATATCACGGTGGACACAAGCATACGTACGTTTTATTTTCCCTGAACCCATGGTAGGGGAGGAGGAAAAAGATTCTTGCTTCCAGTTACCAAAACAATTGGAGGATTTCGGACCGTCATAAGGGAGTTGCCAGTCAGTAAATAAGCCTACATGAAACGTTATGAACCCGTATGTAGGGAAACAACAGGTTTGTATATATGTATATATGTATGTATATATGTATGTGTATGTATGTATGCATTTTTGTGTGTATACATGCATGTGTGTATATGCATGTATGTTTGTATGTATGTGTGTATGTATATATGTTTGTATGTATGTGTGTATATATCTGTATAAACGTATGTATATATATATATATGTGTGTGCGTGCGTGTGTGTGTGTGTGTGTGTGTGTGTGTGTGTGTGTGTGTGTGTCTGTGTGTGTGCATTTTATACGCGGGATGCCATTACTCCTTGTGTGAGATTGTGTGTGTGCTAGCGTGTATGTTTGTGTTTGTGTGTACATGCATGGGTACGTGCGCACGGGCGTGTGTGTGAGGGAGAGATAGAGAATAGGCGCCTAAGGGCGTAAGCGCGTGCAAGTGCACACATATATGCATACTAATTCACACAGATATACATATATACATTTTTCCTTGGTGTACTTTGGCAACCAAGCGAGCACTCTCCGATATAGAAAATAACTCGCATTCCTTTTTCTCAGATTGCAAACGTAATACAAAATACAGGAACTACAAACGTAATACACAATACAGGAACTGCAAACGTAATCCACAATACAGGAACTGTATTTCTCACTTTAGGTGTAGTGACTGAATAAAAATATTTTGTTCTTTCTAAAGCCAATTTTCTTATTCAAATTGGAGGTATCTATCCTATCAAAGAAGTCATAACCATCCCAATTCGCCTATCAGGTATAAGGTATCCCTTTGAGCATTCTATTCTAGCTATCAATCCGCAGGGGGGGGGGCAAAGTGGAATTTGCCACCCCCATGGAATTTATGGAAAATAAGAAGAAAAAATGCAAGGAAAATATAATGTATGTTTGATGAAAGTCAAAACGTGACTCATGTAGATCATGCAAATATATGCCTATGTGGCCAAGTTGAAGTATATTGATATAACCTCATACCATTAACGATAAATGTACATCTTTGATTTTATCCCTGCGTACCAAAATTCCTGCGAATGACCCTGCTATCAAGGTAAAGGAATGATATGATTCAGGTTAGGTCGCTATGTAGAAGGGGTTGATGGGAACGCAGAGCAAGAGGACCCAAGCTTAGGTCACATCACGCCCGGTTCCCAACCAGAAGGACCTACACGAGGGGTCAATTTATCTGTCGGAGTATTATGAAGTTTCATTGACATTTTTATTTTATCACTTTTTTCTTTCAACCTGACTGGGTTCCATAAATACAAAACTATAAATAACGCTGTGTGGTGTGGGTTCGGACAACAGCAGCGGCAGGGGAAGGGGGAGGAGGAGGAGGAGGAGGAGGAGGAGGAGGAGGGGAAGGATGAGAGTGAAGAAGAAAGAGGAAGGTGATGAGAAGGAAGAGGAGGAAAAGAAGGAGGAGGAGAAGAAGGAATAGGAAAAGGAAGAGTTTCGGAAGAGAAGGAAAGGAAAGAGGAGGAGGAGGAAAAGGAAGAGGTGGAGGAAGAGAAGAAAAAATAATAGGAGGAGGACAAGGAGGAGAAGGAGGAGGAGACGGAATAGGGGGGAAAGGATGAGGAAGAAGAAGGAAGAGAAAGATGATGAGAAGGAAGAGTAGGAAAAAAAGGAGGAGGAAGATGAGGAGGAGGAGCAGGAGGAAGAGGGAGGAAAGGATGACAAAGAAGTAGGAGGAAGATGATGAGAAGGAAGAGGAGGAAAAGAAGGTGGAGGAGGAGGAGGAGGATGAAGAGGAGGAGGAGGAGAAGGAAGAGGGTGGGGGAAGATGGGAGTAAAGAAGGTAGAGGAAGATGATGAGAAGGAAGAGGAGGAAAAGAAGGAAAAGGAGGAGGAAGAGGAGAGGGAGGAGGAAGGTGAGGAGGAGGATGAATAGGAAAAGGAAGAGTAGGGGAAGAGAAGGAAAGGAAAGAGGAGGAGGAGGAGGAAAAGGAAGAGTGGGAGGAAGAGAAGACAAACAAGAGGGGGAGGAAGAGAAGACAAACAAGAGGAGGAGCAAGAGGAGGAGGAGGAGGAGGAGGAGGAGGAGGAGGAGGAGGAGGAGGAGGAGGAGGAGGAGGAGGAGGAGGAGGAGGAGGAGGAGGAGGAGGAGGAGGAGGAGGAGATGGTTATGGGTGCTAGGTAGAAGGTGAGAAAGACAACAGAATTGCTTCTGGTTAAAATTTAAAGAGACCAGAATCTGTCAACTTATGAAGACTAACCAGGTCAGATTCTGGTCTTTCCCCCCCCCCCCATTCCCTCTTTTTTTCTGGTGTACTGGTACATGCATTTATGCACGTACCAGTACAATTTATTTTCTTTCTGTTTTTGTTCCAAAGCCACACAAAGGTCTTACTTTGATTAAAATAAAAGCCATTGATGTCCATGTCATTGCAAAACACCAACCCGTGCTT
This sequence comes from Oratosquilla oratoria, assembly GCF_046742065.1. Classification (NCBI taxonomy): domain Eukaryota; kingdom Metazoa; phylum Arthropoda; class Malacostraca; order Stomatopoda; family Squillidae; genus Oratosquilla; species Oratosquilla oratoria. The sequence goes on along the minus strand of NC_134819.1, from coordinate 35,870,733 downwards.
AAACACACACAAAAAGTATATATATTCTTTTTTCTTTGATATAATTCAGGTAGCTCGTTGGCCAAGCGGTTTAGGGCGTCGTTACTTGCGGCGAAGGTCGAGGGGATGGAGGTTCGAATCCTGCCACCGGCGAAGTTGAACCAAAGGCATGGTTAATTAAATTCCGCGCTACAAAGTCCTCTGTAAGGGGCATCGTCCACGCCTTCTGGTAAGGGAAGTTTGTGGCGTTAAATGGTATCATAATTCACCCGGTAGGCAATCTGTGAGGTAGCTAAACATAATACCTCTCTGGTACTACAAGGGCAGACTACACATATCGAGGTCAGGGATGTCTTGGGAAGAAATGAGACAACGGAGGGGTCAGACGTCAAATGGAGGATTTTATTTTTGAACCTTTTATTTTTTTTTCGTATGATTATTCTGGCTGTCGTCTGGTGATTTTATTAAGCACAGAAATATACATGTAGTCAAAAAGTTATTATTATTTTACTAGAACTGTTTTTCGAGTTGATGTTATACAGGTATTTCATTTTTACTTTTGTGTGTGACAATGATAATTGTAGACTTAAAAACGTGAAAGTCGCTTTTGGGAGAAAAAAATTCTAAGAAAAAAAATGTAGAAAACGCGAAAGTGCAAAGAGTTTAGAAAATGAAATATGTTTTGAAAAAAAAATGGAATGAACTTGAAATATAAAGAAACTGCAGATTTAAATAGAATGTGTAAAACACACTTGAGAAAAAAAAAAGAGAAAAAATAATGGACACATGAAAAAAGTATCTATTTAAAGATATAAACAAGGGGGTATCACTATTAATTGGACGTTAGGAAAAATATATATCAAAAGGCAAGAAATGGGACTTCCATGGACAACAAAAGAAAACGGAAATACTCGACAGCTAATTGAATTTCTTCAAAGAAATCAAAATATAAAATTTAAAAAGAGCAATCAGGAAATATATATATTATATATAAATAAATATATATATATATATATATATATATATATATGTGTGTGTGTGTGTGTGTGTGTGTACCGAGACTACACTTTCATTGCCACATAACCTGGTGTGGAACGAGGAAGAGAAGGATCAGGAAGATAATCAGGAAGAGTTGGGGATAGTGTACGAGAAGAGGAGGAGGAAGAGAAAGAAGAAGAGAAGGAGGAGGAAGATGGGGATGACGAAGAGGAGGAGGAGGAGGAGGAGGAGGAAGATGGGGATGACGAGAAGGAGGAGCAGGAAGAAACAAAGAGCACTAAATGGGTAAAGGTCAGTCGTGAAAAGAGGAAGTCGAGGAGAAGAAAATGTAGAAGGAGAAATTAGAGGCAAAGGAAGTGTAGGAGGAGGAGGAGGAAGAGGAGGAGGAGGAGGAGGAGGAGGAGGAAGAGGAGGAGGAGGTGGAGGAGGTGGAGGCGCGGCGTTAAGTCCAGTAAGAGTGGAAGATTACGTGAGATTTTGACGTCAGTCACACAGACCCCTCGTTCCCTCGAAGGCAGTTATCCTCACAACAGATATGGCGAATGATGGATTAAAATAGTTGAGGAAGAACCTGGAGGGTGACCGGGGGGGGGGGGTCCTCCAACCCCCCAACCCCCCAAGGATGACAGGGGATTAACCTTTTAGCTACGTTAAACCTTTTTTCACTACTGCAATGGATAGGGTCATAAGGGAGGAACGAGATTAAGGTCTCGCTTTGAAGTAAATCGGATTTGTTTTTGTGAAATTACCATAAAAGTGTTATTCTAACGTTTACGGTGACCTTGACCTAAGCAATGACCCAATTCCTCACAATATAGAATAGAGTCATACGAGCCCCATGGTGTGTCTCCTGAAATTTTCATGTGCACAGACTGGCTATGATGGTAAAAAACAAAGAAAAAAAGGACTAAAATCGATACTCGTCTCAGGCAAGATAGAAGTCGAGAGCCATAAATATACACCCTCATAAACAAAGAAATAACATACAATTTCACTAATCCTAGCCTACATTGGGCCACTGAGATTTTGACCTTTCCGAATAGTTCCTTCTACATAATCCAATTTTCTCTTCTGTTCGTCCAAATTGTTTTTTATTGATAAACCTGTGCAATTCAGCTCCCTGTACGTCTTTCCTCAGAGCCTTAATTTGCGCAGTATTTCTTCTTTTCATTAAACCCTTTGTTACCTTAGAGATACTTGCTCTCTTTATTATCCTTTGTGTTTCCCACTTTCTCAGCCGTCTACTTAAGAACCTCCATTAAGCTGCAATTCATAGCGTTCATTCTGCTTTCAATATTACTTAAGAATTTCAAATTTGACTCCAATTTCTATCTGAAATTGATTTTGTAATATTCCATTTTTATAGACTTGTTTTCTTTTTGAATACAAATTTATTTCTCTTCTATTTGGAAAATGTTTTCAGGTTTCATTTCAAACAGATTTATTTTCGTTATCAAATATGAATTTATCTTCATCAATTTGAAAACCGCTTTGGAGTTTTTTATTTCATATAACCTTTTTTTTTCGATTGTGAAGCTCAATTTAGTAACATTCTATTTTAAGGTCAAACCGAGTACCTACTTTATTAATTAAAGAAGCTTGGACAGCACTGTTCTTCTAATTATCATAATTAAATCTATTTAGTTCTCAGAATATATTCACAGTTTATTTGCTTTTGGAATGTATTCATTATGTTATATTTGTTTGGATCTTCCCCCCTGTCATTACGAACATACAATTCAAACATTTGATACTACGATTCACTTGTAATGACCTCTCCGTATTTGGAATTAAAGTCTCTCTTTACCATCACATTCGTATCTTTCTCTTAACTCACTATCTGATGAAAATCGTTGTACAATAACTTTCTTCATCAGAGCTCAATGGCATGAAAGCACAATTCTGAACTATTTCAGAATGTGAAGAAATATACTTTAAATGACATAATGAAAAGTTATGGTACCCAAATTGATAAAGCTCGTTGAGTTTATGCGTATTCGCAAAATAAAAAATAAAATAAAATAAAACGAAATAAAATAAAATAAGATAAAATAAAATTCAAGAAAAAAAATATATACATTTCTTCTTTATCTCCTCGTCCATCTCACTCCTACAACAGAATTTTCTTTTTCTTTCTTACTCGTACAATACAAACTGCGACTCTCCAAGAGAACGAAGATCTCCACTTCCTTAAGGATCTTTCTTAATTCCTATCTGAGAGTCTTTGGGTCTTCCAAGAAGCTCTTCTTCATTTTGTGATTTTCTCTGAAGGCTCAGAGATTGAACGTGTAAATCTTTAGTTTCTTAAGTTTCCACACTATCCTTTCCTTAGAAACAGGCAGGAAGCAAACAGACAGATAGATGGGCAGGCTGGTAGACAGTCTGACAAACAGCCAGACAGGTAGACAGGTGGATAGACAAACAGATAGATGGATAGACAGACAGACAGACAGGCACATACACACGCACACACACACACACACACACACACACACACACACACACACAGACTATATATACATACATATATAAACAGATATAGATACATACGTACATGTATACACACATACATACATACATACATACATACATACATATACAGATACATACGTACATGTATACATACATACATACATTCATACATACATATATTCATACATATAGAAAAAAGGCGAAGAACCAAAATGAAAATAAATTAAGTACAAAACCAATGGAACGTTCTAGAAGGAAAGAAGCAAGAGAGAAACGAAAGAGATGAAAAGGAAAGGAGAGGATGAGAGAGAGGGAAGGCTCTCTCAGGTGATAAAAGGAGGAGGAGGAGGAGGAGGAGGAGGAGGAGGAGGAGGAGGAGGAGGGGCGTGATAAAAGGAGGGAAAGGAAGAGAGAGCATCGAGAATTGGGGAATAGAAAAAATAATAATGAAAAAATTAAACAGAGAAGACAAGAGAGGAAGATCAATGGAAGGGAGAGGAGAAGAAGGGAGAGGAAAGGAAGGAGGAGGAGGTGAAGGTGGAGAAGGTAGAAATGACGGAAAAGGAAGTGGAAGGGGAGGGCGATGTGGAAGAGGATATGTAGAGGGGACAAGAGGAGGACGAGGTGGATCATAAGGAGGGGGAGAGAGGAGAAGGTAGAGGAGGAGAAGGTAGAGGAGGAAGGGGGAGAAGGTAGAGGAGGAAGGGGGAGGAGTAGGAGAACGAGGAGGAAAAGGAGACGAAGGAGGGGGGAGAAGGAGGTGGAGAGTAAGGGGGAGGAGAGGGAGGAAGAGAAGAAGAAAGAAGAGGAACTGATAGACAGAGAGAAATAGAAAAAAAGGAAAAGAAAAAGAGACTTCAGCACAACGATAAAAGAAAATGATGAAAGAGAGAAGGAGGAAACAGAAAAAGAGTAAGCAAGATAAAGAAACAGGAAGCACGGGGGAAACTGAACATGAGAAGAAGCCAAAAAATATAAACAAACAAATACACAAGTAAATAAACAAATAAAGAAATAAATGAATAAATAGATAAATAAACAAAAATATTGGAAGAAAGACCGGAATGAAATTTTCTTGAAGACCAAAAACCCAAAACCGAAGACACCGAGGAGATGTAAGATCACAGACTGTTTCGGTCATCAAGCGTCGTTAAAAAAAAAAAAAAAAAGATACTTGGCAACTAACCGTGCCTGTGCACATGCGCAGTTGCCAAGAATCACTTTTTGTATTCTATTGAGCCTGAGAAATGTCACGTATGCACAATATGAACATCTCTTTTGCTCACAACAAGAATGAAGGAGAATACAAGAGACCATGAGGCTTATACTAGGCAGTTCCATGTCAATAACCACCAATCATCCCATGCATAAAGTTATTTAACCGTCTTTTGAAACAACCAATAGTTTTAGTTCTCACTACATGGTTACCAAGTCTATTTCATTCCTTAACCGCTTTGTTGGTAAATCAGTTCTTTCGCTTCAATGGGCGACTGTCAGGGGAGGAAGCGACGGAGGACCCAAAAAGAGCAGGAAGAGGAAGAAGAGGGGGAAGAAGAGGAGGAAGACGAAGAAAAGAGATGGTGGGGGAAAATGAGAAAAATGAGGAAGCAGAAGACGGGTAGGAGGAGGAAAAGGAGAAAGACTATTAGGAAGAAGGAAGAGCAAGAAGCGAAAGACAAGGAGGAGGAGGATGAGGAGGAGGAGGAGGAGTAGGATGAATGGGTGGGTAGAAGGAGGAGGAGGTGCAGGAGGATGAGGAGGAGGTGGAGGAGGTGGAGAAGGAGCAGGAGGAGGAGGAGGAGAAGGAGGAGGAGGAGGAGGAGGAGGAATAGGAGGAGCAGGAGGAGGAGGAGGAGGAGGAGGAGGAGAAGGAGGAGGAGGAAGGAGGAGGAGGAGGAGGAGGAGGAGGAGGAGGAGGAGGAGGAGGAGAAGTTATGGCAAGTATGTCCCCTTCTCCCACAAAAGAACAAGAAAGAGAGAAAAAAAAATGAAAACAGAGAATAAAAACAAAACAAAAAATAATTAAATAACGGAGTAACTAGGTCAGACCTGAATGAAATAAGAAGAGAATTCGCAATTGGGGCAAGGGGCCACTACCGCTCCATTCCCCTTACCTCCACCTCGTCCCCCACTCTCCCTCCTCCTCCTCCTCCCCCCCTGAACTCTCCTGTTTTCAGAAAATGGTAGTTGGTAAATTTGCAGACGAGAAATAGAAGAGAAGAAGAGTAATTTACGGAACAATAAGCCGAGGGGGAATCAAACCATTGCACATCAAAAGGCAATGAAAGCGGGGGACTGGGATAAGTCTGGACTAATGAATTTGAAAAAAATATATATATATTGAAAGCAAATCAAGTTTGTAAAGCATGTTTAGAATGATATAAATATACTGTGCGTATATGTGTATGTGTACCTGTTCATGTATGTCTACGTGTATGCATGTATACATACTGGGTACTTGTAGAGTCAAAGCTGAAGTTTTGATCCACCCATCATACGAAATTGAAAATTTCGTCTCATTTTTTTTATCTAATCAATAAAATTATCTAACTGTAAACTAAATAATACATAGAGAAAATGTAACGTACTAAAAAAATCATACTTTAAGAGTGTTTCCAAACCTTTTTTTCAGAACTAATGAGTTTGAAAAATATATGTATAAATTGAAATCAAATCTAGTTTGTAAAGCATGTTCAGAATGATATAAATATACTGTACGTATATGTGCATGTGTACCTGTTCATGTATGTCTACGTGTATGCATGTATACATACTGGATACTTGTAGTCACGAGCTGAAGTTTTGATCCACCCATTATACGAAATTGAAAATTTTGTCTCATTTCTTTTATCTAATCAATAAAATGATCTAACTGTAAGCTAGATAATATATAGAGAAAGTGTAACGTACTAAAAAAAAATCATACTTTAGGAGCGTTTCCAAACCTTTTTTTCAGGCGACCCCAATATGACCATTATGATATGACCGAAACTCCACTAGTCTATTTGTATACATGTTAATATATATGGTTATTGTATTGAATTCATATAAAATTTGCCCCCCCCCAAAAAAAAAAAAGATAAAAGCCTACAAAATGTCTTAGCGACCCCCTTCAGGAAAAACGCTTGGCGGGGTCGTGACCCCTGGGGCTGGAAACAGTGATAGAGGAACAATGGTTTGGGCATGTTTTCAGAACCGACGAAAAAAAGTTTATGAGAAGAATGCAGCGGCCACAGAAAAAAAGAACAGAAGAATTGTATGGCACGTAACGCTGGTGGTATGTTGAAAAATGTAAAAAATCCAAAAAAGAAGAAGAAGAAAAAAAAAAAGAGGAATGTAGAAAACACTACAAGTTCCGCTCATTCCTAGTTGGCCATTAATTCTATGAAGGGAGACGTCACATTTTTATTTATTGCAAAGAAATGTTAAAGATAAATGAATTGTGCATTGGGTCAATGACCGGCTGATTTCTGTGTTCTTTTAATATAACTCTTTTTAACCAAATGTGTATGGGATTGTAATAATGTATGGTAAGGAGTAAGCACCCACAACAAGCTTTATATCAGTTCTGTAAAACGTTAAAACGTTTTCATTTATATGAGAGAAACGTATACATACTTTAACGATCAAAGTTCACTTTTACAAAAATTACATAATATTCTTAAATTTTCTCCGCTTTCTCAGAATATAGTTAAGATTTTAATTTTCTTTATTTTATTATTATTTTATTTGTCTGAAGGCTAGACGTTTTTCTTCAGCAGAGGAAATATTTATGGCAGAATAGAATTGGCACTTCTGGCATCTATCTTGACATATTTGTCGCTAGATGATTTTTTCTCAGCTGAGGAGGGAACGTAAGGAATCTGTAGGCTTCCAGACTCTACACGATCAATATTATTGCGCAATATTCCTTATTGTACAATATTATTAACGTGTAGGGATGGTATTGAAGAATGACGCAATATACTGAAGACATCAAATGTACAGGCCAAATGCGTTTCAATCCCATATCTACACCGTCAATAATATTGTACAATACGGAATATTGCGCAATATTATTGATCGTGTAGGGCCCGCTTTAAAGATACTTCGGTTATAGTGGGGCTATAAGCTCTGGTGACTGGTTAGGGGAAGATTCGAGTTCGATTCTTGAAGTACATTTTTGAAAATAAGTAAAGAGTCCAGTTTGGAATTACAGAAGGGTTTTGTAAAAAAAAAAAAAAAAAAAAAAAAAAAAAACGAGAGAGGACAGTGATATTTTTATCTCATTTTCCTTCAACCAAAGTTCACGGTATGTATTGTCCCTGAAGGGACAGAACGATACAGTACTGGGCCACTAAATCTAATCTACAACGCTCCTTACCCCAAACCAATTCAGAAATGGAAACCGTAATAAAACAAAATTCTCAAAAGAAGAGGAGCAGGAAAGAATAAGAGAGAGAAGAAAAAGACGCAGAAAAGAGCTATAGAGAAAGAGAGGAGATAATTATGACGCTCACATGATAAATCAGCGATAAGAAAAGGGGGGAAAAGAATACGAAAGAATACAAACGAAAAGAAATCAAAAGTGAAGAATGTCATCATGGTTGGAAGTTTAAGAAACCGATTTAAGAATAGAGAACAGGCAAACTCCATTACAAAATCTTAAGAGATGATAGTTTTTTTTTTCATATAACGAGAACTTAAAATGTATTAATTCGGAACAGTAAAAGCTTCCATATTAAGAAAGAAAAGAAAAGAAATAAAGGAGGAGGAGGAGGAAGGGACGGATGGAGCATCACAGGAATGTCACTACACAAGTTGAAATTTTGTGAACAACCTTTATATACACAAAAATGAAGAAAAACGACGCAGGGAGTAGAGGGGAAAAGAGAGGGGAAAGGAGAAGGGAAAAGAGAGGGGGAAAGAGAGGGGAAAAGAGAGGGGAAAGAGAGAGGAAAGAGAGGGGAAAAGAGAGAGGAGATAGAGAGGAAAAGAGCAAACGGAGAGATAGAGAGGAAGGAGGGGGGTAGGGAGGGCAAGGGGAAGGGGATAGAGAAAGAAAAGGAGAGGAAGGGTAGAGCCAGTAAGATTTAGGAATTGAAGGAGGAGGGAGGAAGGGAAGGGAAGAGGATGGAGGAGAGGAGGAATGAGTAGAGGAGTAAGGAGGACGGGAGTAAGTGTGGAGGAGGGTACTAGGGCGGGAAGGAAAGAGAAAAAGAGAGATAAAAAGAACGAATGAATGAATGAGAGAGAGAGAGAGAGAGAGAGAGAGAGAGAGAGAGAGAGAGAGAGAGAGAGAGAGAGAGAGAGAGAGAGAGAGAGAGAGAGAGAGAGAGAGAGAGAGAGAGAGAGAGATGAGGTTGAAGATGGGGTGATGTGGGTGGGTGTGAGGGAGAGGGACAAGGGGATGAAACGGGAGAGGGAGAGGGAGAGGGAGAGGGAAAAGGAGGGGGAGAGGGAAAAGGAGGGGGAGAGGGAAAAGGAGGGGGAGAGGGAAAAGGAGGGGGAGAGGGAAAAGGAGGGGGAGAGGGAAAAGGAGGGGGAGAGGGAAAAGGAGGGGGAGAGGGAAAGGGAGAGGGAGAGGGAAAAGGAGGGGGAGAGGGAAAAGGAGGGGGAGAGGGAAAATAAGAGGGAGAGGGAAAGGGAGGGGGAGAGGGAGAGGGAAAGGGAGGGGGAGAGGGAGTCGAAGAAGAAAGGAGAGGTAGACGGTGAGATAAGATTAAAGATAAAGTGATGTGCGTGAGCGTGGGAATGAGGGTAAGTTAGAAGGAGAGGGAGAGAGTGAGGGTGTGGCTGAGAATAAGGGTGAGAGTGAGATGAGTTTGAGAGTAAGATGAGAGTGAGAGTGAAAGTGAGAGTAAAACGAGTGAGAGAGAGATAGTGAGGGTGTGGCTGAGAATAAGGGTGAGAGTGAGATGAGTTTGAGAGTAAGATGAGAGTGAGAGTAAAAATGAGAGTGAGACGAGTGAGAGTGAGGTTGAGGGTGAAAGGTAATAGATACAGAAATGAAGAGGATTTGCAATAAGTTATCACGAAGAGGATCTATATTAACTAAAAGGAAACTATACAAAACATGATGCATTTTTTCGAATATGGTGTTCTTACCGTAAACAAAGTCATGTATGTACACAGTCAGAAAAAAGTGAATTGTCTGGTACAAAAGGACTACGCGAGATGTGATTATTATAGGAAAATGGACAATAAATCCTCGTCAGAGTGTAGGGGTTGGGAACAAGATATACGCCAAACAAAGGAACAAGAATAAAGTTTGCAAAAAATTATAAGAGTAATAAACTTCAAAAATGTTTGGCACCTTTATCATCATCCACGATAGCCCAGTTATTGACTTGTTTCTACAAAATGTACATTGCATTTAGAAACATGGCAACGTCGGATTTATTTACATTCTTTTAAATGAAAATCTGGCAACAATGTTTTTGTTTACATCAAGGCGACAGAAGAGGATGAGGTGGATCCACCATAGTAACCATCCTAAAGGCTTAACGTAACAATCATACATTTTACCTTTTACATGACATGACAACTACTGTATTCGTTGTAAGCAGATATATTTTCCAAATATGAGCAGGAATAATAAAAGGATTTCCATTGAACTGATATTTCAATGCGATTTTGGATGTCAAAGCATTCAAATTGAACATACGCATCCATGCATCCTAAACAGCATAACGGTAGCTGCGTAATGCTTGTTTGCATAGCTATAAAATTGCACATGTATGCATACATCTCGATAGTGTGATAGCAGAGTTCTCGATTGCTAGTTCAGTGATACGAGTTTAAGTCCTGCACAGTGCTCAACATTTCAGCCTTGCTGCACTGCGAGCCGGCACTTCAACTCTGGTGAGCAAGAAGTTGTGTGTGTGTGTGTCTGTGTGTGTGGTTCACCATGGTCTTGGGTCACGTGCTGGATTCGTGATAGACAGCTACTACACTCCCAGAAGAGGCCTCAGATCTTATATATGACCGATCTATGGGTAATGCTGTGACCTCACGATCACACACACACACCCAACTCCCCGCCCACGAGAGTTGAAGTAACGACTCGAAGCGAAGCGATACTGGAATTATTTGAGCCCTGGGCGGGATTCGAACCCGGACCTCGTAGTGGCGGCCGCGAGCACTATCACCGCGCTATCGAGTCGTGTGTGTGTGTGTGTGTGTGTGTGTGTGTGTGTGTGTGTGTGTGTGTGTGTGTGTGTTTATTTTCGTTCTTAATATAATGAATACATGAGGATTATCAATAGTTTATTTACTACTGAATTTTTTTTTCTTTCTTTTTCGAATGAAGGTTCGAACACGACAGTAAATGCAAGATCAAGATGACAAAAGACCCAGCTGTGAATATATATACGAAATGTCTTCAAGAGAGAGAGAGAGAGAGAGAGAGAGAGAGAGAGAGAGAGAGAGAGAGAGAGAGAGAGAGAGAGAGAGAGAGAGAGAGAGAGAGAGAGAGATAATTGAAGTTTCAGTATCCTGCAAACTCTCAAAAGCAGAAGCCTTTCCAACGGGAAAGAAAACGACAAAATGAAAGGTCTGGGCGTAATAAAAAATGATCTGTTGTAATAAGAACCAAAGAAAAATAGGGAAACTCTCTTTCATATGAGAAAAGAATAAAATATACAGGAAAAAAAGATGGGAGGGGGAAGAGACATCCTGTCGGTGACGAGATATGGCAATTGCATAAAAGAATTTTATATATATATATATATATATATATATATATATATAAAACGATAATGATAAAAAAGTATAACGATAATAATAGCAATAATGATAATAATAATAATGATATTAACGATAATAACAATAACAATAACAATAACAACAATAATAACAACAATAACAATAATGATAATAATAATGATAATAATAATGATAATAATGATAATAATAATAATAATTACAATAACATACACCAAAGGCTTTTCCCCTTTACAAGGCAGGCGTCAAAGAAAAACACTCCCACCCACTCCATCCCCAACACACTCCACTCCACTCCCCTCCCCTCCACCCTCCTCCCACTCTTATCTTGGCACCTCCTAGATGACGGGTCATCCCTGCATCTTGCCCACTGCCCTGTGTCTGAAGCAGTGTCGCAAGACACTGCACATCCACAACAAAGCCGCTTCATTAAATCGCCGAACTCCCCTCTCCGTCCCTTCATGCAAAAAAGAAGACATTAAACACACACACACACGCACATACACACACACACACACGCACATACACACACACACACACACACACACACACACACACACGCGTGCGCGCGCACACGCACACATATATAACATATATAATGTATATGTGTGTGTGTGTGTGTGTGTGTGTGTGTGTGTGTGTGTGTGTGTGTGTGTGTGTGTGTGTGTGTGTGTGTGTGTGTGTGTGTGTGTGTGTGTGTGTGCGTGCGTGTGTGTGCAGTATATAAAAGAGTAATTCCTTGTTTACTTCGAGACAGGAAATAGATTCAAATCCCTCGAAGGCAGTATATCTGCCCTAACCAGGATCCTTTTACAGCTGAGCTGTCAGCTCAATGTTCTTTTATTGCATCATAAGTAAACGGACCCGACGCTCCTTTTTATTCTTTATTTTTTCTCTTCTTCTTTGCTCTGCAATAACGAACATTGCATGTTGAGAGCCTGAAATTGTGACAGAAACTTCGTTTGGCCGTCCGGCACTAGTCTCGCGCCTTATGTAAGTAAATGAAGGTTATCAAACGTCATTAATGGAATGTTTCAAGACCATGACGTCATCAGACTGTGACGTCATTCAGGTCAAGTGAGAGATAAGTTTATTTAGATAAGGAAAGGACAGGACCTGTTTCAGTTTGTGCACCCTGATTTTTAGCTGAAGGGGGTTTGATTGGTGTTTGAAAATCAGATAAATTACCCTGCGTTACTGCAATGAAGGAATTAATGTTTCTTTCTGTCTTTGCAGAGAGAGAGAGAGAGAGAGAGAGAGAGAGAGAGAGAGAGAGAGAGAGAGAGAGAGAGAGAGAGAGAGAGAGAGAGAGAGAGAGAGAGAGAGAAAGATGTTCTCTCATTGGATGGAGATGGAAGATAATTGAACTTGAAATAACGTGACGTATATTGGCGAACTGGCCGTTCGTAAAAATGTCTATTAAAAGACCTGCCAAGACACACACACACACACACACACACACACACACACACACACACACACACACACACACACACACACACACACACACACACACACACACGCGCACACACATTTTTTTTTTGCTGACGTCATGTGACCATATGACGTCGAGGCCTTTGATTGGACAATGTACTCGAGTAAATCCGCCCTCCGCTAGCCTGGCGTCCAATCCACGAGCAGCCTTCAGTGACATGATGCGCCAACCAGGACGATTTTTGAGTCTGTAGTGAGTCATTTTCTTTTATAGTATTTGGGAACATTTGTGCATTCGTGTGTTTATTAGATTAAATATGTTCCTCTCTATTAGGAATATTAGAAAGGGCTTCTATTATGCAGGATTTCAGTTTTCGGAATGTTGTTCTGAATAATGAATTTTTTTTTTTGTCTATATTTTCCGCCCAAATGAAATATCTCATTAGATAATATTTTCTAATTGTATGTTGTAAAATATAATAAATAAAAAAAGAGGGATAAAACTCAATAGAGAGAACAAAATATGACCAAAGAGAACGAAAGTATATGAAATCTAAAACAATACCATGTGTCTCTTTTGTCATTTATCTGTGAATGCCTCAGATGTTACCGCTCATGTTTTATTTTCAGAGTACCCTGTGGGCTAGAAGTATCGTGGTGACCTTGCACGTTGAGAGAATGAGAGAGAGAGAGAGAGAGAGAGAGAGAGAGAGAGAGAGAGAGAGAGAGAGAGAGAGAGAGAGAGAGAGAGAGAGATATTTTAGGCCAGTAAGCTATCATACCTACGGCTGAACATGTCACCTTTGCCCTGTGTGCTTGAATAAGTAAAGCATTTGGTGGGGATCCAAAGACGCACAGAATCAAACCAGAGGATCAGGAGCTACGAGGTGGGACCACTACGCGCTCTTTCATTTATTTTTTATTTTCTATTTATTTATTTATTTTTTAATGACCTGTGATATACGTGGTTCTCTGTACAAGTGCATTTCACCTTCGAGGGAAGGTCTTTGTCCTTCCTGGGAGATCCTTTGAATTGGAACCCCTAATATCCCACCAAAAAGAAAGAAAAATTATATATATTATATATATACATATATATTATATATAAACGAATAAATGAAAAACATACATATTAACTTCTTGAAAAAACGGAATTTATATGATCAGCGTACATGACATTTAAAAAGAAATCAATCACGTTAGTCTTGGGGAAAATACACCACAATTCACGGCATGTTCTTTTGTTTTTGTCTCTCCATAGTCTTGGGAAGGCTAACGCCACGTTTCGCAATTTTTCCTTAAACTTTGTCTACGTGACTGTCAGCCATCTTGGTTATTTCTAATAACCAAACGTGGGTGACAGATACCACAATGACCGATAACCACCATTGGTTATTTTCGACAGATGAATGATAAAACTCCAAGTATCTGTTAATAACCAGAGGTGATTGTCAATAACTAGAGGTACAAACGACCACGAATATCGACGATGACTAACGACCAATAGCAAAGGTTATTGTCAACGACCAAATTTGTTTTGTACAAAAACACTCGTGATTAAACCAAAATAGTAGTTGTTGGACAAACATGGTTTACACATGCAGAGAACGATAACAACTGATTGTTAGGTCTGATTGTAAGCATTTAACGGTGATTGTCAATCCTTAGAGACGGATGCCAACAATCAAAGGCGATTGACAAGAGCTAAGGAAGTAAATAGATTAAAAAGATGAATAAGTAAATGAATAGATAAGGAATGTAGTACAAAAAAGAAATAACCAAAAATGGTTATTGATACCCAGAGGTTATTTTCAATAATCACAAGTGATTATTTACAACCGACAACTTTGAAAAAAAAAAAAAAAACCGAGACCAGGGGTAACTGAGAGTTGACCCAAGGAATTGTAACTGTCAATAACTAGAGAGGATTACTTCAATAACCGTTGTTATTGTCGAGGGGCCACCCAAGGCGTACGATTACCATAAAAGAACAATTCGATAAATGCGGAAGGAACAACAATCCGACGTCAACGACCGACAAAAGTAATACTAAAAAGTATTACGACAAGTTATCCTGAGTTAACGGCACAGCCTGGGACGGGAACGGAAGAGTGATGAGAATGGACAGGAAAAGGGAGAGGAAAGGGGACAGGAAGGGAGGGTAAGGCGATGGGGAGAGTTTGGAGAGGGGAAGGTAAGGGAGGAGAGGGAAGGGAGAGAAGGGGAATAGAGGGGACGGAAGGAAAGGGTAGGGGAAGGTAAAGGAGGAGAAGGATGGGAAGGAAGGGGAATGGAGGGGAGGGGATGGAATGGGAGGGAAGGGAAGGGAAGGGGACAGGAGTAGAGGGGAGGGGAGGGAATGGGAGGGGAGAAGGGGTGGAAGGGTACGGGAGGGGAGGGAATGGGAGGAGAGAAGGGGGTGGAAGGGTACGGGAGGGGAGAAGGGGTGGAAGGGAGGGGAGAAGGGGTGGAAGGGAGGGGAGAAGGGGTGGAAGGGTACGGGAGGGGAGAGTGAAGGGAGGGTGAGGGTGAGGGAAGAGTGAGGGGAAGGTGAGAGGAGGTTGAAGGGAGGGGAGGTGAGGTGACGGGAGGGGAGGGCGAGGGGACGGGAGATGGGAGGAGGGGAGGGGAGAGGAGGGGATGGGAGGTGAGGGGAGGAAAGGGGAAGAGGAAGGAAGGGGAGAGGAGGAGAGGAATCTATCCTACGACGTGGCAAGTTGTAACAGACACTGGTGACGTCATGTCGTCGGGAAGTGTCAACTGACCAACGAACCTTGAGGATGAGGAAGATAAGGAGGAGAATGAGGATGAGGACGTGGATGAGGAGGATCAAGAAAGGGATTAAGAGGAGGAATAGGAGGAGGATGAAGAGTAGAAGGTAGAAGAAGAATTGTACTATAAGATAAGGGAAAAAGGAAGAAACAAAATGAAAAACACGAGGAAAAGGAATAGAAGAAGAAGAATAGAAGGAGCTGGAAAAAAGACAGAAGAAAGAAATAAAAAAACCTGAGAAAATATGATGCACGGAAGCAGGGAAGTTGAAAAGAGGAAGAAGAGGAAAAGAAAAAAGAGAAACAGAAGAAAGGTAAAACGGTGAGAGCAGAAGTGTAACAAAAATAAACGCACAGAGAGAGAGAGAGAGAGAGAGAAACAGAGAGAGTGAAAGCGAGGCAACAGAGATAAAAAAAAGAAAACAGTACGATAAGAAAAATAAAAATACAAAACAAAAAGAGGACCAAGTTAAAGAAAAAGAAAACACACAGAAGAGCTCAGTTAACGAAGAGAGAAATGAAGATAAAAAAAGAAAAAACGATTAACTGGAGGCAAATTAGAAACCGTTTGAAGCTTTAAATTTTCCATTTCGAATCGAATTCTCCGCCAAGTCAGGCCGACATGACGTCACAAATCTCAACGCAAAGCGACATGACATCACGACATAACGGTTCTTGTTCGCGCTCTCACTCCATTCTTCAACTTTTCAAAATTCAACCATCGAGTTTTTAATTTCCTGTTCTCCTTTTCTATTTCCTGGTCTAAACAAGACTATCTCCAGTTTGATTGTGCTTTGCCAATAAAAAAAATCCATTTCAGAACTTTTGTAAGTGTATATGTATATATATATATATATATATATATATATATTATATTCTGTATATATATATATATATATATATATATATATATGTGTGTGTGTGTGTGTGTGTGTGTGTGTATTATATATTATATATTATACATATATGTATACATACGCATACATAGGACATAACAATAAGAAAATATAAAAGAAATACAAATAAAAATAATGAATTGCATACAATATAAATATCTATAACCTAGCAAGAAATAAATATTTGCATATATGTAAACAACTACACACAAAGAAAACACATACACATTTTTGCGAGAGCAAATTTATTTATTCCAAGAGGTAATAAAGATGATAAGGGCACCTGTATGGAAGCTACCCAGGTCTGATTACCAGCGACTGAAGAAGTATGAGTGTGGCTATGAGATGTACACATAACCTCCATCTCCCTTAATAAACCTATTTCTCTATGTTACTAACCAAATTCATTGTCTTAAACTACGTCAAGTCTATGATAATCTTCATCAACCTTATTCTCTCTCTCTCTCTCCCTCTCTCTCTCTCTCCCCCTCTTTCTCTCTTTTTATTTTACCTTTATTGGTAATTCCTTTTATCACCTAGTTCCTCTTTTATTTTCCTTAGTTCCGCGTTCTCATTCCATTCCCCCCAACCCCGAAAAGTTGGAATCGGTTCCCGGGATTCATTCCCGACGTCTCGAAGCGCGAGTTCGACACTGCTGACACGGAGCTCGCGAGATTCCTGGACCTTTGTTGACCCTCGACGTGGCCTTTTTTCTTTTCGCCTCAAAATGGCCTTTGTTTCTACTCTTCCCCCACACTCCCTTTCCAGAATTAGAAACTGGAAGAAAAATACTACCTGCTGCGTCTGTTTTTTTTTTTTTTTTAAATCTTTAAAAAGAGAATTATTTATTGTCTCCCTACTCTTCATTATATTAGGGTGGCCGAGCCAAAGCATATTATATATATATATATATATATATATATATATATATATATATATACCTATATATATATATATATATATATATCTATCTACATATCTATATACATATCTATATATATATATATATCTATATATATATATATATATATATATATATATATATATATCACATATATATCCATGTGATGTTCGCGCTTTCCGTTTGCTGTTTTACCGGAAAGACCCGTCATGCTGGCTCCTTCCTGTTCACTATTCCCTCGTGTATTGCCTACCTCATGGCCCCTTCCTGTTGGTTGGTCCCTACTTACTACCTCCCCTTTCCTATTGGATGCTGCGAGGTCGTTATTGCCCTGTTTTACGCTTTTATTTTTTCCCCCTTTTTTCTAGTTTATTTCGTGTTGAAGAATTTTTTCGTACCGGACGTGTTCTGTTTATTGTTTCCTACTTGTTGCATTCTCCCTCTTTGCAGCATACTTTTACATGCTGTATGCTTCATGCTACATGCATACTTTTACTCATGCTGAATGCTGCATGGTCATTATGTTCTTCCTAATGTTGATTATCTACTGTTTGTTGGTTTCCGTTTTCTATGCTCGTTCGTTTCGTTCCTTTCTACTACCTACTACCTGCTACCTCCTACCTGCTACCTCCTACCTGCTACCTCCTACCTGCTACCTGCTGTCTGCTTGGTCTCCCTATCGTTTTAATCCTTTCTATCGATTTTTCCCTCTTTGTCTTAAATATTAAAGACTTTTTTCTTGCAAGGGAGAGCTAGAGGATAGACGTAAGGGTTTGTTTTCAGTCTTGAAACATTACAGAAAATTGGCACTAAAACACCAAAATTGAAAATATTCACCCATAAGTACAAACTAGACGATAATCAACAGCCTCAAACTATCAGGTCACACCCTGAAGTAGATAGAAACAACTTCATAACTTCTAGCACATGAGACGGAATCTAGAATAGTACTTGATACAACTTCACCAACCTCATGGTTACTGGATAGAATGAAAAAAATATTCTAGATTAACTTAGATAAACGCGCAAACCATGAGTTATTATGTTTGTATATTTGTTTCTGTGTTTTGTTCATTTCTTCTCTTTACTCCTTGTTCATTTCATTACTCTTTTTCACGACCTTGCTATGGGCCAAAAGGTCCGCTTTCGGCACGTCTTTCTAATGCTACCCTTCCACTGTAATGCTTTATGCTTTATGCTTGTCAGCTGACTCCTAATGGACGATTCCTGTTTGATGCTTACCTTGTTTCCTGTTTCTCAGATTCCCCGAGTACCCTGTTAAGGTCACCCCTCATTGGGGAGGAGTTTATTTAGACAAAACGTATAACTTACGAGCATACATACGCATACACGTACACGAACATACACATACATATACATACACATATACAAGATTTATAAAAAACTAAAAACTAAAAACTGAAAAAAAAATCTAATCCTCCCTCTTGAAAAGCCAGGCCCAGTCTTTATTTTCAACGGGTACTAGTGGCTGTCATTTGCCCGGGATATGGTCGTCTAATTAATGAAGGTGAAGGCTTCGACATCAAATTATCATATTAGAGATGATTGTCTTCAGTTTGATGAAAGAATTGAAATAA